>NC_052054.1:64820438-65143308 GCF_903992535.2 Arvicola amphibius | reverse complement strand
CTTCTTCCTTTTCTACCTTCCTTCCCTCCCTCCCTCCCTCCCTCCCTCCCTCCCTCCTTCCTTCCTTCCTTCCTTCCTTCCTTCCTTCTTTCCTTTCTTTTTCTTCCAAGACAGGGTATCTCTGTGTAACAGTTCCAGGCTGACCTTGAACTCTCTGAGATATGACTGTCTCTGCCTTCCAAGTACTGGGATTAAATTAAAGGCAAGGTGTGTGCCGCCGCCACCGAGTTTCCTTTCTTTTGTTTTAAAAAAAATTAATATTTATTTTGGGACAGGGACAAAGTAAGGACAAAGTTTACATCACAAACCTATATACAATTTTTCTGCATAGGGAGGCTTGAAGGATGGCTCTTGGGTTAATTACTGGTACCACATTTGCAGAGGATTCAAGTTTGGTTCCCAGCATCATCCATGTTAAGTACCTTATATCACCTGTAATTCCAGCTCCAGCGGATCAATGCCTCCTGCCTCAACAGGTACCTACACGCACATACATGATTAAAAATAATAAAAACAAACATTAAAAACAAATCATGATATATAATATATAATACTTATAGTGTGTCAAGTCAAATCACACACATACATATGCATATATATATATATATATACATATACACACATATATGTATATGGTGAGTATGTTCAGGTTTCACGATTTAAAGTTTACCTTTACATGCTTGTACCCTGTCACAGTCTATCTCATGTAAAATACTACTCACAAGACTGGAGAGATGGCTCAGCAGCTCTCATCATGTGTGACCCGGGTTCAGTTCTCAGCACGCATATCAAATAGCTTTCAACTGCCAGTAACTCCAACTCAAGGAAAAATATATTAGAATTCAAAAGAAATACTGGAGGACAGGCAAGCTGTAAATCTCATCAGCTGCTCAGAGGAGGAGAATGGAGAAGAGCAGAGAAACAAAGGCCACACTGTTTGAATTAAGTCAGTATGGAGGTCAGCCACAGTGTGGGGAGAAGAGATTTAGAGGGAAAACAAGGAAGCCCAGAGTACCAGGGAAAGCATACTTAGGATCTGGTCAATATCAAAAAAGAAAAAGACAGAGTCAAATGCAGGCAGAATTTCCCTGTCCTGACTACTCACTCCCAAATAACCACTCAGAGTCTTAATATCAATTATAAATGCTTGGTCAATAGCTCAGACTTATTACTAACTGTTCTTACAATTTAAATCAATCAATTTCTCTTATCTATGGCAGTTACCTCTCTGGAAGATCTTTCTTCCTTTCCGTGGGGCTGGTGACACCTCTGACTCTGCCTTCCTTCCCAGTGTCCTTAATTTTCATTGTTCCACCTATACGTCCTGCCTGGCTACTGGCCAACCAACTTTTTATTAAACCAATCTGAGAGACAAATCTTCACAGCGTACAAAAGGATTATTCCACAGCAGTAGAAAAAGGAAGGATTCAGAAATGCAGACAGACCCTGCTGAACCACAGAATAACTTGTAGGGACTGCATCAGAGCAGGAATTCTGAGAAAACAAAGTACTGCATTGCATTAAAAGGGTAATTACTTCTGTTCCTTTAGGTGGATTCTTCCTCAAGGGTGATTGATCTGCTCAACTAGAGAAACTCCTAATGGAAAGATGGTGGCATGTCTTCACCTAGTGGTAGGTTCCATTCTTCACCATCACACCACAGCACGTATTCACCGAGGGCAGAGGACAACTTTGGGGAGTTGGTTCTTTCCTTTTACCAAGCTGGTTCCAGGGATGGAACTCAGGTTGTTGGTGTTGGTGGTAAGCACCTGACTTTGCCACTGCTCTATTGTTGTGAAGAGACACTCTGGCCATGGCAACTCTTAGGAAAGAAAGCATTTCACTGGAGAGTATAATCGAGGTATTATGGGCTGGGAGGTGTGCTTTTGTTTTTAAGGCAGGATCTCTCTCTATAGTCCTGGCTGTCCCGGAACTGACTACGTAGAACAGGTAGACCTTGAGCTCACAGAGATCTGAGGGCTTCCGCTTCCTGTGAGCTGGGATTAAAGGTCTGCACCATGACAGCAGGCTTGGGCTGTATGTTTCAACAGACTTCTTTCTCTTCAGAGGATCACAGGAGTGTGGGTCACATGGAAAGTACAAGCTGAACACCATGTAGATGATAAATTTCAGCCTATCAGCAGCTGGAGAGCCATAGTGAAAGTAATTCATTTTGCTTTTTGGGCTGATGTGGAAGTATCCATAAGGGGCCTCAGATCCTTTGACCTCTGTGAGGTTCGCTGTCATTTTCTCTGAAAGCTCATCTCCTGTTCCCATAAAACTTTACCATTTGGGACTCAGGCAACTTTAGGCTGGACAACAGGGAATCTTGTAAATCTGGCTTAGTACCTTAGGCGAGGTCAATGGTTTCTATACAGGAATGTTTTAGGAGGGCCTTGGAGTTAGATTTGACAGTAAGGTACTGTTGTGTGACTGACTTTTACTTGGGAGATGCATAGTATGCACACAAGCATGCGTATACACACACACACACACAATGGGTGGGAGGGGACATGACAGATAAAAACTATTGTGCTAGAGTCCAACGCGGTGAAACAAAACACTTTTATTGAAGTTAGTAGCAAGAGTGTTGGTGAAGGGTTACTAGCAAAGGATCAGGGATGATTCAGAAGTTGTCACTTCTCCTAAGCAACCCCTCAATGTGGTGAAGACTCTGCAGCTCACAGGCAGCACCTCAGGTCAAGGTTAGAGTCTCCTCCCCAGCAATTGTTGATTTTCTTTTTCTTTTCTTTCTTCCTTCCTTTCTTTTCATTCATTCTTTTGGTTTCCTTCCTTCTTTCCTTTCTTACTTTTCACTTCCTTCTTTCTTTTTCTTTCTTTCTTTCTTTTTTTTTTGGAGACAGGGTTTCTCTGTGTAACAGACCTAGATGTGCTGGAACTCGCTTGGTAGACCACATTGGCCTTGAACTCACTGAGATCTGCCTGCCTCCCAAGTGCTGGGATTAAAAGTGTGCCACCACCGCACTGCCAATTGTTTACTTTCTATGAAGCTGGGGCGGGGTTTCTAGAATCTTCCAAGTGTTCTTGTTCCCAGATATGTAGTCTTTTCTTTCCCAGCCCCACTCTACCCCACCCCATACTTCTACCCCAGCCCAGAGAATGTTTCAATTAGTAGGAAACTGGCATCGAACAGTCAGCAGAATTGAAAGTTTGTCTTAGCTTTGCAATAAGAGTTTGGTGTTCGTTGATTCTGTTGTTGGAGACCCAGTGGAAGGTCTCTCTGTTCAGAGTTTCTGGGACCTGGTGGGACATGCACACCATACTCTGACCCAGGGTGACAGCCACAGCTGTGAGGATGTGTGAGCGATGGGACACACGGGGCGAGCCCCACTTTACCAGGTTCAGTGACTTATCAAGATAGATGACTGGGTCCTAGGTCAGCTAAGGCAGAGGTTCTCAACCTGTGGGTCTCGACCTCTTGGGGAAGTTGAACAACCCTTTCAAAGGGGTTGCCTAGAACTATCTGTGTAGCAGATATTTACATTACAATTCATAACAACATCAAACCCACAGTTATGTAGTAGCTACAAAAATAATTGTATGGTTGGCAAGTCACCACGACATGAGGAACAGTATTAGAGGGTCACAGTATTAGGAAGGCTGAGGGCCACAGCTCTAGGTCATTCAGAGCTCACCTGTAAAGACAGAGAATATAGTGGCCTGTGTGGTGGGCCTCAAGGGAAGGAAACCTCTGGATCATCCCCCAACCAGATTCCTTATAGTCTAGGAACAAAGTCAGGGACATTTTTCTCTTGCATAGTCTTGACATGAATGTGAGGTCTTTGGATGAAGGTTCACCTTCTCTCTGAAAGTTGGAGGGCATTTTCACTTTCAGGGGTCCTCTACTTTGCCGATTGGCTACGGCTCTAGAGGAGACTTATAGCCTAATGACCCTAAGGTCCTCCACTATTCTGTGGCACACATTTGACTTAATTTTTTTAATTAAAAGACTATTTATTATTTTTTAAGTTTTATAATATTTATAATTTTCAACATGCATGAATGTGTGTGTGTGTGTGTGTGTGTGTGTGTGTGTGTATACGTACACATTCCAGATCATATGTAGAAGTCAGAGGACAACCTTGAAGAACCAGCTCTCTTCTTTCTTTACACGGGTTCTAGGACCAGATTCAGGCTGCCGGGTTTACAGGGCAAGCACCTTTACCCACTTAGCTTATGTTACTGGCTCCGCAATCTGGCTGCTTTTCTCTCTCTGTTGTACATCTATTTTGTATTTACTTAGTTATTGTGTGTGTATGCATGTGTGTGCATACATATGGGTTTTTTTTTGCTGTTGTTTTGTTCTTTTTTCTTTTCTTTTCTTTGTTTGTTTTTCGAGACATGGTTTCTCTGTGTAGCTTTGGAGCCTATCCTGGAACTCTCTCTGTAGACCAGGCTGGCCTTGAACTCACAGAAGTCTGCCTGTCTCTGCCTCCTGTGCTGGGATTAAAGGCGTGTGCCACCACTGCCCAGCATGTACACGTGTTTATATGTATGCCTTATCTTTCACACAGAGGAGACCAGAGGTCGACTTTAGGGAGTCAATCAACTCTTGGGTGAAATGTTCTGGCTGACCCTAATGATAACTGGAAAGAGACCTTTGACATAGACTAGATTAATTCCTTTGATTGGTTCTTTTCTCTCTTGCTAGTTTCTAGTAGCCAAGAGGGATTCCTGCACAAACCTGTCAATACAGCATCCAAGTTAAATAGTTAATATGCTACTGCCACCCTGTGGCTGATTTCTGAACAACACCAGCGTTCAGACCGTCGTGTACGTGCACATGATTAGGAATGTAGTTGCTAGTTGGTGTTGATTATTTGGGACAATGGGTTGTGACAGGTGTTAATACCATTCTCGAAAGTAGGGCATGCAATTGAAAACCGTCCACAGCAGCTGTCGCATCCCCTGGGTACAGTGACAAGGAGTGCTGGAAGCAATGCTAGGTCTAGTGTCTGCATGTGCCTGAATGCTAAGGGATACAGTGTCCTGTTGGTGGTCTCAACAACCAGTGCTGTAGACCTATGTCCCCTGAGAAGAACAAATCATCATTAGATTAGCTATCTTTATTTGTGTCAACAGCCTCGTGAATGGTTGGCACATCTTCATGGAAAGAGGGGGTCATTGGACTCTCAACTGAGTATTCGTTTTTTCCTCCCAGGCATTTTGTATGCAGTTCTACTGTGACTGCAAGTGGGCTGGGTGGGTGACTCCGGGAAGGGCTAGATAGAATGGGGGAAGCTAACTGAGAGGATACTCCATCTTTGCAGCCACGGAGGAGCCACCATCCATGCTGGGTACAGACCTTCCAATGCTGCTGCTTTGGGGTCACCCATGTTCCTACCTGCACCCCCACCTGCTTTGTAAGTAGCCTAATAACTCAATTGTTTCCCAAGTCAACTTCAGTGAAATTGCATTTTGGTTTGTGTTGGGACCTTCTAGAAATAGTGGTGGATGTTCTTTATAGCTCCCAGGAAAAGAATTTTTGTAATACACAAGCTTTATTTTTTAGTTAATTTTTAAAAATTTTACATACCAGCCCCAGGTTCCACTCCCTCCCCTTCTCCCATCCCACCTCTCACCATCCTACCCCCCATCCACTCCTCAGAGGGGATAAGGTCTCCCTTTGGGAGACAACAAAGCCTGGTATACCAAATTGAGGCAGGATTCTCCTCTGTATCAGGCTGAGCAAGGTGTCCCACCATAGGGAATGAGCTCCACAAAGCCAGTTCATGTACCTGGGATAAGCCATGGTCCCACTCCCAGGGACCCCCCAAGATAGATCAAGCTTCACAACAGTCACCCACATCCAGAGGGCCTAGTTTGGTCTCGTGCAGGTTCCCCAGCTGACAGTCAAGGTTCATGAGCTCCCACTAGCTCCAGTCAGCTGTCTGTGAGCACACAGGCTTTTACTTCTGTAGGGGTTAAGTCTTCCTCTGAGCAGTTAATCAATGTTACCATTTTTGGGTTTGTGCACCCATCCAAGTCTGTCATATGCATTATAGACGACAGTACCACCAGTGATCCAAGATCTAGGTATCTGTCCAGCATCACGGGGTTCTGGTGAGTGCTATTCATGGACTGTAGATGCACACTGCCTTCTTGCTGTAGGAAGGGTAGAGATGGGAAGGGGAGAGTGGGAGCGGATATCTTCCTTTTTCTGTTTGTTTTTCTTAAAACAGAGTTTCATGTATTCCAGGGTGGAGCTGGGCTTATAGTTCAGTTAGTAAAGTGCCTGCCTGTATGATCAAAGTCCTGGGTTGGATTCCTGGCACCTCATAAAACTGGGTGTAGTGGCACATGTCAGTCACCCCAGCATTTGGGAGATAGAAGCAGGAGGATCAGAAGTTCAGATAATTCCTGACAATATATAAAATTCAAGGCCAGCCTGAACTATTTGAGACTCTGTCTTAAAAACAAAACAAACAGCCAGGTAGTGGTGGGGCACGCCTTTAATCCCAGCACTTGGGAGGCAGAGACAGGCGGATCTCTGTGAGCTCGAGGTCAGCCTGATCTACAGAGCAAGTTCCAGCACAACCAGGGCTACATAGAGAAACCCTGTCTCAAAAAACCAAAATGACAGCAACAAAAACAAACAAACGAAAAACCCAAAACTGTTAGAGAAATGTCTCAGGGGTTAAGAACACTTGGTACTCTTTCAAAGGACCCAGGTTTGGTTCCCATCCCCCACATGGTAGCTCAAACTGTCTGTAACTGTAATTCTAGGGGAACTTCATGAACACTGCATGCACATGGTACACAGATATACATGCAAGCAAAACACCTATAGACGATAATAAAACCTATAAAATAAACAATGCACATTTTAGGCTGGAACTTGTTATGCAGCCAAAGATGGCCTTGTACTCCTGACAATAACATTTACAACATAATTTACAACATAAGTTATTACTCTTATGCTTTTTGGTTTTGGAGATGGAATTCACTAGAACCTTGTTTCTTCAAAAAAAAGATTTTAGCCTGGTGGTGGTGGTACACGCCTTTAACCCTAGCATCTGGGAGGCAGATGCAAGTGGATCTTTGGATTTGAGGCCAGCCTGGTCTACAGAGTGAGTTCCTGGGCTACACAGACTACATAGAGAAACTCTGTTTTGAAAAAAAAGGATTGTAATTTAGTTGTGTGTTTTGATGTGTGTATGGGAATGATGGGTTACAGGTGTGAGTGTGTACGTGTGAGTACAGGTGCTTCGGGAAGCCAGAGGCACTGATTGGATTTCCCTAGAGCTGGAGTGTAGAAGGAGCAGCGGGCTGTGTCCCGCCACCCGGCTAGCTTTGCTCAAAATAATTACACGGAAACTATTCTTTTAAAACACTGCCTGGCCCATAGTTTCAGCCTCTTATTGGCTAATTCTCACATCTTCCTTTAACCCATATTTAGTAATCTGTGTAGCACCATGAGGTGTGGCTTACCAGGAGAGATCTTAACCTGTGTCCATCTCAGAGAGGAGAATCATGGCGACTCACTATGGCGACTGCCTGAAGGGTCTCTCCAACTGCCTGCTACCCCTTTTCCCACAATTCTGTTCTGTCTACTCTGCCTACCTAATTTTCTGTCTCTTAAAGGGCCAAGGCAGTTTTCTTTATTAATTAACCAATGAAAGTAACATAGACAGATAACTCTCCTCCATCACTGGAGTTACGGGCAGTTGTGAGCCACCCAAATGTATGCTGGGAACTGAACTCTACAAAATCAGTAAGTACTTTTAACCACTGAGTCATGTCTCCATCCCCAATGTCCAGGGTTTTAAAAAACAGATTTTTATTTTTTTACGTATTTATTTACTTGTGTGCATGTGTGAGTGTGTGTGTGTGGGGGATCATATGTAAAAGTTGGTCTTTCCTTCTACTGTGTGGGTCCAGGCACCAAAGTAAGGTCATTAGGCTCGATGTCAAGTGCTGTTATCTGCAATGCATCTCACCAGCCTCAGAACCCAGGGTCTTAGGTATAAATGCTAGGCAAATGCCCTACTTCAGAATTATACCCCCAGTACCTTTAAACTTTGTTAAATTTTGAGACAGGGTCTCCCTGCATTTTTCAGGCTGGCACTGAACTCACTTTGTAGCCTAGGCAGGCCCTCAATTTGCTATGCTTCTGCCTCAGCCTCCTGAGTAGCTGGGATCTACAGGCATGAACCACCGGAGCCACCTTATTCTTATTATTTATTTATCTTAGACTCTGACAATGTTATATGGTATATAATTTATTTTAGTCATTGTTTCCTCTACCCGCTCCCGCCCCATCTTCTCTCATTACCCTGCCATTCTTGCAGAACCGCGGGGCTTGTTTTTTATACTAAACTGCAGCAGTAAGGAGAGCGTGTCCTGAGGTCCTTGAGCCCTATGACACTTAAGATGGTAAGGAGCTGTAGGATTGGTAGCCAAGCCAGGAAGAAGTGTGGGTAACAGGGAGACCCACTATTTGCCACTGACACCTAATGTGGGCCCAGTCTAGGGGGGCAGAATCCTCAACCTGGGTCTGCACGAAGTCCAGGGAGTTCATGTCAGACCTGAGTCTAATGCTCCTGTTAGTGCCTGCAGTAAGCTACAGACTTCCCTTCTCTGGAGAGGCAAATGCTGCACATTTGGTGTCAAATTCACTGTGGTTACAGAAACAGTTTTCCTTGCCCCTGCTATCACTCACAGGCTGTCACAAGGCCATCCCACACTTCCTGTTGCTGATGTATTGCAGATTGGAGCCACAAGAATATAGAAATGATTGTTTGCCATCTAGACTTGAGATCTACAAAGTGGCTGCAGACATCTGTGAGCTTGAGTGCATGTCTCTCTCTCTCTCTCTCTCTCTCTCTCTCTCTCTCTCTCTGTGTGTGTGTGAGTGTGTGTGTTTGTGTGTGTGTGTGGGTGTGTGTGTGGTTTTGAGACAGGTTCTCTATTATGTAGCCCCGGAGCTCTGGCTGTCATGGAACTCATGATGTAGACCAGGATGGCCTCAATTCACAGAGATCTGCTGACCTCTGGCTTCCATTTTAATGGTGTCTTTTTGTAAGGAAGGATTAACAGGAAGCTGACAGCCCTGACTTAATCTTCCGTTTGTTCTCTAGATCTACATAATACCCTGTTAGGTCTATTTGGGGCTGGCAGTTGTGGGTCAGCAGGAAAGCGCTTGCCTAGAATCCACCACTGAGGGGCTGGGGGTAGTTCAGCAACAGAAGAGCACTTGTTTAGCATACATAAGGCCCCTGGTTTCCAAAAAGTTCAAATCTCTATGCCTGGTATGGTAGTGTATGTCTGTAATCTGTCTCTTGGGAGGTGGAGTCTTTTGCAAGGCATTTTAAAATTTATATATATTTTTATTATTGTTTAATTGAAAATTTAAATACCAATCCCAGTTTCACTTTCTTCACTCCCTCCACCTTCCCTCCCCATCCACTCCTCAGAGAGGGTAAGGCTTCCCATGGGGAGTCAACAAAGTCTAGCACATCATTTTGGAGAGGGCCTTGGTCCTACCCAAAATCCTGCCACTATATCTAGGTTGAGCAAGTTATCCCTCCAAAGAGAATGGGCTCCAAAAAGCCAGTTCAAGCAGTGGAGATAAATCCTGGTCCCACTGCCAGTGACGCCACAGACTGTCCCAGCCATACAATAGTCACCTATATTCAGAGGACCTAGTTTAGTCTCATTCTGGTACCTCCCCATCTCCCCCATCCCCAGCTCCCAATCTGGAGTCAGTGAGTTCCCATTAGCTCAGGTAAGCTGTTTTTTGTGGTTATTCCCATCATAATCTTGACCCCTTTCCTTGTATTATCGCTCCTCCCTCTCTTTGACTGGACTTGGGAGTTCTCTGTCTCTCCAGTCTGTTCCCAAATCACAACATGGAGACAATATTAATTATAAAAACTTGGTCGATAGCTTAGGCTTGTTACTAACTGGCTCTTATAACCCAAATCAACCCATTTCTATTAATCTAGGTGCTGCTCTGAGGCTCATTTATCTCATCTACATGTTGTCCATCTTGCTTTCCTGCTTCCTCTGTGTCTCCTCGTATCTCATGTATCTTTGCCCTTCTTCTTCCCAGCATCCTCTCTGCCCCCTAAAATCCTGCCTAGTTATTGGCCCTTCAGCTTTTTATTAAACCGATCAGAGTGACATATCTTTACACAGGGTAATCAAATGTCTTGTAACAGGAGTCAGGAAGATTTCAAGGCCTGCCAAAAGTATTTTTTCAAGTTTGTATATCTAGCTATAAGTAATTCAAGGAACATGGGCCAGTGAGATGACTCGTTGTTAAAGGTGCTTGCTTCCAAGTCTGCTGAGCTGAGCTTGATTCCCAGGAACCATATGGTGGAAAGACAGAACCAGTTCCTGTAAATTGTCCTCTGCTTTCTACACCACACACACACACACACACACACACACACACACACACACAAATACACTCATGTACATACTGAACAATGTGATACTAATAGTAAAAATAAAAGAAGTGTAATCAAGAGATTAAGAAGAAGTCATTGCTCAGAATTTTTAAAAAATTCTATTTTTGTGTGTGCATGTGTGTGTGTGTGTGTCCGTGTCCGTGACACAGTGCATGTACTGTGATCAGAGGAAAAACCTTGGGAATTGGCTTTCTCTTTCCACCAAGTAGGTCAGGGGGCTCAAACTCAGGTCATCAGATGTTGCACCAAAGGCCCCTACCTTCTTCTAAGCTACCTTTTCCTCCCTTTATTTTACAACTATGGGAAGGGAAGATGAAAGAAGAGGAGAGGGTAGCAGAGGAGAAGGACAGGGGAAGAGAAAGGAGGGGAGGCTGTGGATAAAGGAAATCTCGTTCCATGAAACAAACTTGTGTCCAATTGGATAACATGATAAACTAAAAATATTCAAAAAACTATAAATGCGCTTTGTAGTCCCACGCAGTGCGGAGAGCTACGGATGTTAATTATGGTTGTCAATGTTTTACCTTCTTCAGTTCTATGATTCTGTCACTTAAAGTATAATTTGCACAAAATAACCTTGCAGGAGTCCAAAGGCATTAGAGATGGTGGTCTCTCTTGATCCTCCGTTACCCTGGTAACAATGTTATAATTGACATCCCAGAATTCCCAAACATCAGAAAGTCTGGTAAAAACAATTCTGTCAGATTCAAAGGCACTCATTAGCACACCATGTTGTTTTTCCTCCCACACTTATGACGCAGAACGATTAAAAGACTCATGACAATGTGAGAGATTCCTTTCTTTTTCTTTCTTTCTGTCTTCCAGTGTGGGAATTGATTCAAGGGCCTCACAAACGCTAGGGCTCACACAAATGCTCTCACACTGAGCTACACCTCCAGCCCCAGACTTCTTATTTTAACCAGAGTGTGTTCTGTTTCAACAGAAGAATCAGTGACCGTATAAAACTGAGAGCAGAGTTACCCTTGGTTTTGACTTTTGTGAAGAATAGTATGGGAAGACCTTCAAAGGACAGCGATGACACTGGTGAGTTCACTGCAGCTGCAGGAGATGTTGAAGTTAGGAGCGGGTGTCAGGTGATGCACGCTTGTAATCCTGGCATTTCCAAGGTGCAGGAAGGCAGATCAGGAGTTCAAGGTCAGCCTCCCTATATATGGAGTTTGAGGCTAGCCTGAGCTATATGAGCCCTTGTCTCAAAACAAAAACACAAATATATACAAAAATTTTCCAGTAAGTAAAGTAGGGTCAGAGAAGTCTTTATTGAAGAAAGAATATCTCCCCTTCTCAAAATTCTCTCTTTTGAGTGTGATCTTTTTAAAATTTTTAATTGCGTGCCTGTCTGTTTGTCTGTCTGTATGTATCTATTTATTTGTGTGTGTATGTGAACATGTGTGTATGTGTGTGTGTGCATGTGCATGCACTGGATGCATATGTGGATTTCAGAGGGACAACTAGCAGAAGCTGGTTCTGTCCTTCCACCATGTGGGTGCCAGGGGTAGATCTCAGGTGGTCAGGCTTGGTAGCAAACACTTATATCTACTGGGCCATTTCAGTAGCCCATGTATGTTCTTTTTTGAGACATGCTTTCTCCATACTTGTAGCTCAAACAATCCTTGAACTAGAAATCATCTTGCCTTAGGCTCCTAAAGTGCTGGGATTACAGGTGTGTTACACCACACTCAGGCAAGAAAGGGATTCTTAAACTGGTTTCTGGAAGAAGTGTAAACATTAGTCAAAAGGGTTAAGCAGGAAAAGTATAGGTAAAGAAAACAGCATATCTCAGAGCCTGAGACAAGAAGGAAGTGGTGTGTTTCAACTCGGTGGTTCTGAGTTGGAACATGTTAGACCAATGAGTCTCCTAAGAACATTTAGACTAGGGCTGGAAAGATGGCTCAGTGGTTAAGAGCATTGCCTGCTCTTCCAAAGGTTCTTAGTTCAATTCCCAGCAACCACTTGGTGGCACACAACCATCTGTAATGGGGTCTGGTGTCCTCTTCTGGCCTGCAGGCATACACGTAGACAGAATATTGTATACATAATGAATAATAAATATTAAAAAATCTTTTAAAAAAAAGAGAACATTTAGACTATATGGAGAGATTCTCAGGTCCAATATTATGCCCCTTGTTAAAACAATTACAGGTTGTGTACCTTGGTGCTGGAGAACTGACTTAGCAGCTAACAGTGCTTTTTGTTCTTGCAGAGTACCCGAGTGGCTCACAACTGCATGTAACTCTAACTGCACCCTCTTCAGGCCTCCATGGGAAGAAAACTCGCATGTGTGTGCCCACTTGAAGATGCACGTGCATACACATGATTAAAAATAATAAAAATTCTTTCAAAAGGATGTGAAGGCAAGGACAGCAAAAAGCAAAAGAAAAAGAGTTTCCTTGGACCTTTTTAAAACCTGCCATCTGAAAGTATCATTTGATTATTTGTAGGAGGGTATACACATGCCACGGTGCACATATGGAGGTCAGAAGACAATTTGGGGTTGTCAGTTCTCTCTTTCTACCATATAAGTATCATCCCCAAAATCAGGTTATCAGGCCTGGTATCACCCACACTCAAGATGGAACTTTCTACTTCAAATACCTGGTCAAAAAAATCTCTTATAGTCAGTGGTGGTAGCATATACCATTAATCCCAGCACTCAGGAGGCAGAGGCAAATAGATCTCTGAGTGTGAGGGCAGCCTGGTTTACAGAGTGAATTCCAAGATAGCCAGGGCTACACAGAGAAACCCTGTCTCAGAAAAAAGAAAGGAAGGAAGGAAGGGAGAAAAGAGGGAAGGAAGGAAGGAAGGGAGGAAGGGAGGGAGAGAGTGAGGGAGGGAGGGAGGGAGGAAGGAAGGAAGGAAGGAAGGAAGGAAGGAAGGAAGGAAGGAAGGAAGGAAGGACATTGCTTATATATGTGCCTAGGAGCTTTTTTGTTAGATGATTCAGTCTAACTGACAACCAAGATTAGCCAGAACAAATATGGAGTACAAGTGTGTCCATATAACATAGAATATAAAAATGTCCCTCTCTATCCCTCTTGTCCCCTCTTTCCATGTCCTGGTGCTATACTGAGTAGTGTCCCTATTGAAAACCAAGTGACAACTGTACATTATGTGATGGTGCAGAAGTCTCTATGTCCTGGTTTGTACAATGGACAAGTTTGTACAATGGACAATAGCATCTACTGCTGACTCTGAAGACAAGATAAGTTGATGAAGCAATGCATATTAAGAAAACTGTTACACTTGGGGAATGGCTCAGTGGTAAAGTGCTTGGAAGGCAAGCATGAAGACCTCATTTTGAATTGCCCAGAACCCATGTAAAGCTAGACATGGGTAATATGTATGCCCATAGTCCTAGTGTTTCCATGGCAAGATGGGAAGAAGATATGGGATGGCTGGATGCTCATGGACCAGCTGCTGAATGACAAGAGATTCTGCCTTAAATGGGGTAGAAGGTAAGACTGGAGAGATGGCTCAGCTGTTAGAAGTGCTTGCTGCTCAGAGGACCCATGTCA
This sequence comes from Arvicola amphibius, assembly GCF_903992535.2. NCBI lineage: Eukaryota > Metazoa > Chordata > Mammalia > Rodentia > Cricetidae > Arvicola > Arvicola amphibius. The sequence goes on along the minus strand of NC_052054.1, from coordinate 65,129,339 downwards.
GGTGGCTCATGACTGCATGTGATTCCAGTGCCCTAGTATAGCCTCTGTGGTCACCTGCACATGTGGCATACATTCACGCTAACGTGGATAAAAGTGAATCTTTAAAAAGCGACAAGGTCAAAGGTGAAAACCAACACTCCAGGTCTTTCACTGATCTCCACGTGTACATGGTGGGAAGCATGTGACTACACACACACACAAAAAAACAAACACACACGCAAACACACAGACTCATGCACACACACACACAGAACCACTGAGAACATTGGACATCATCTGTTTATGGCTAGATAATTTTTATCAGATCTATCTTCTACTTTATTTTTGTGTGTTTGTTTTGAGACAAGGCTTTTCTGTGTAGCTCTGCCTGTACTGGAACTAGTTGTATGGAGCAGGCTGGCATCAAACTCAAAAACGCCTGCCTCTATCTTCTAAGTGCTGGGATTAAAGGCACATGTTACCACTGCCTGGCCTCCCAAATCTTACACTTTAAATAGGCCAAATCCTGCTTGGCCCCTTCTCCATTCCTACCACTGAAATACAAAATTAACAGAACTTTCAGGTTTACTAAAGTAATTGCAGATCCTGGTGTTTCAAATGTACATTTCCATGCCAGTGGATAAGGGTGCTTGCTGCCAAGCCTGATGACCTGACTTGGGGGACAGTACTCATAATGTAAAAGGAGAGAACTGACCCCCCCAAGTTGTCTTCTGACCTCCATATATGTGCCGTGGCACATGTATGCTCTCCCATAAATAAGCAAATATAATAAATAGAAATACACATTGTTAGCTAAAGAAATGCTAAGAAGCGATATAGAAATGTCATCTTTTTTCCTAATACTACATCAGGAGAAAGTCTGTTTTTCTGAGTTCTAAAACTAATTTAAGGAATTGATTTGATAAGGTGTTGAGTTGAGAACACTCCCACCCAAGAATATCAATCTTGTTTCCTGGTACAATATGGAGAATGACATGAATATTTATGACGTTACTAAATTACTCCTTTCTCTGCTGAATAAATCTATACACAGACATGTTGCATACAAGGGTCTTACAAGTGTCTTGGACCTTTAAAAATAACTTCATCATCTTGTGAAAGTGACTTTCAAAGAAACACCTGTAGTTATAATTGGTTTTACTTTCTGATAATTCATTGCTTTGCTGATTTTTTTTCTGTATCTAAGAAGTTAGACAAATCATCTCTATCAAGACAAAAGACCCTGAGGGACATTTTTCTCTTCTTCCAGATACATACTGGGAGAAAAGCAATTAAAAACTGTGACTCATTTGATTTCTTATTTTAACAAGATTCTGAGGATTGTTTTCAATAGAATTAGCATATCTGGGCTGGAGCTGTAACTGAGTTGGTAGAGTTCTTGCTTTGCATACAGGAGGCCGTGGGTTTGATCCACAGCAACCTTGCCCTAAATAAGCATATCTCCTCAGTGCACTTTATAATGTTTGTTTGAATGTCTCTTTTTTTGTCATTTGTTACAGCTAATTTCAGACTTATTTGTTTGTACTATGTGCATGTGTGTTGTGCCAGCATGTATGTATGTACACAGTGTGCATGCCTAGTTCCTGAACAGGTCAAGAACAAGGCTCTGGATCACCTGGAACTGGAGTTACAGATGTGGTGAGGGTTACATGTAGGTGCTGGGAATTGAACTTCTGTCCTCTTGCAAGAACAAGTGCTCTCTCTGCTGAGCCATCTCTCCAGCCCACAGCTAATCTTTCTTTTTTTCTTTTTTCTAGATAGAAACTCTGTCTTATTTACTTTACTTCACTATTGTTGTGAAACGACACACCATGACCAAGGCAGTTTATAGAAGAAAGCATTTAATGTGGGGCTCACAATCCATGATGGTGGTTTCCAACTTTAATCCTAGCACTCAGGAGGCAGAGGCAGGTGGATCTCTGTGAGTTCAAGGCCACCCTGGTGAACAAAGTGAGTTCTAGGATAAACATGGTTATGCAGTGAAACTGTCTAAAAAAAAATCAAAAACAAAACAAACAGAACAAAACTAAGTCTCTGAAACTCTAATACAGCCTCTAGTTAAATGTTTTCTTTTATAAGAGTTGCAGTGGTCATTGATAGGTTTCTCTGTCAATGCAATAAATGGGTTTCTCTGTCAATGCAATAAATCAGATCAGGCTGAATTAAAAGTCCAGGTTTAATGAGCAAAGCATGCCCAGGTGATTCTCTGGGGGAAGAAAGCAGAAAGCAGGAGAGAAATCACATTACAGTCTGGGGGCCGGGTCTTTTTTTTTTTTTTTTTTTTTTTTTTTTTTTTTTTTTTTTTTTTTTTTTTGGTTTTTCGAGACAGGGTTTCTCTGTAGCTTTTGGAGCCTGTCCTGGAACTAGCTCTTGTAGACCAGGCTGTTCTCAAACTCACAGAGATCCACCTGCCTCTACCTCCCGAGTGCTGGGATTAAAGGCGTGCGCCACCACCGCCCGGCTTCGGGGGCCGGGTCTTAAATACCCTGTAGGTGTGGTCTTGAGTAGCTACAGGTGTTGTAGATCAGGTGTGGATTCAGGTGGATCTGTGGGAAGAAGTCACAAAAGCACTTTAAGGATAATTTCCTAGCCCTTTCCAGCTGCAACGGGGTGGGGAGTTGGGGGGATGGGGGATAGGGGTGGAGACAGCCTCTGTGGGCCCAGTCACTCACCCTCCCTTAGCAAAAGGCCTTTAAAAAAATTGTTATTCAGTTTACACCTTTAGCAAGTCAATTTCTGTAACCTAAACCTCTTATCTAAGTTGCTCAAAAGGACAAGGCCAAATGCAAATTCTTGATTAAGGAATACTGCGGTTTGCTTGTTTTTTCCCAACCAAGTTTTATGGGCTTGGCACCTTTAGGAAAGTCTCAGACACAATTTATATATTTCAAACAGAAGGTACTGTAGAAAAAGGGCAGATACCAACACTCCAGAATCAAATCAATTGCAGCTCTGCAGGAATTTCCCAACATATGTGGGAGGAGCAGTCCCTGGGCGGGCTTTCTAAGAAGGGTGGGGTTTGGAATAGGGGAGTAACTCCAGAGTGGAGATTCCTCACGGTCACGGTGTCGCTGCTAAGTGTTGGAAACCCTAACTAAGCCAAGGCCATTACTTTTCAAATCAACGTAGCCACGAAGACAGACAAGTGCTGCCGTGCACACGGCTGTGTGATCATTCAGTGGAACCTGCACCATCTAACAATGTCCGTACCTACTAAAAGAATAATTCTCCAGGGCTGGGGAGATGGCTCAGCAATTAAGAGCACTAATTGCTTTTGCAGAGTTCCTGGGTTCCATTTCCACAACCATCTGTAACTTACAGGAAACTCAAAAGCTTTCCTCTGACTCCCTGAGCACTGGGCATACACATAATGATCATACATACATGCAGGCAAAGCACACACACACACACACACACACACACACACACACACACAAATTAAAATGAATAAATCTTTTTTCTTTTGCTTTGTTTGAGACAGGTTTTCACTCTGTAGCGCTGGATGTTCTGGAACTCACTCTGCAGACCAGGCTCTCCACGAACTCACAGAGATCCTCCTGCTTCTGCCTCCCAGGTGTTTTTGGATTAAAGACATGTGCCAAGACTGCCTGGCTAAAAGAAAATATAAATAAATAAATAAATAAACTGCAGGAGGTGTCAACATCCCTGATCCCAAGCTCACTATAGACCACAACAATAAAAACAGAATAATATTGGCATAAAAACAGACACATTAATCAATAGAATTGAATCAAAGACCTAGACATAAATCCACACATCCATGAACACCTGGTTTTTGACAAAGAAACCAAAATTATACAATGTAGAAAAGAAACATCTCCAACAAATGGTGCTGGCATAACTGGAGGTTGGCATGTAGAAGAATGCCAATAGATCCACATCTGTCACCCTGCACAAAACTCAGGTCCAAGTGGACAAATGACCTCAGCATAAGCCCAGTTACATTGAACCTCATAGAAGAGAAAGTGGGGGATAACCTTGAATGCACTGGCACAGAAGACAACTTCCTGAATAGAACACCAGAAGCACAGATGTTAAGATTGACAATTAATAAGTGGGACCTCCTGAAGCTGAAAAGCTTCTGTAAGGCAAAGGACATTGTCAATAGAACAAAATGGTAGCCTACAGAATAGCAAAAGATTTTCACCAAGCCCACATCTGACAGAGGGCTGAAATCCAAAATATATAAAGAACTCAAGAAACTATACATCAAAATACCAAAGAAATAAAAATAAGTAAATGGGGGTACAGACCTAAACAGAATTCTCAACAGAAGAATCTCAAATGGCAGAGAAACACTTAAAGGCATTCTTAGCCACCAGGGAAACGCAAATCAAAAGGACTCTGGGATTCCATCTGACACCAGTGAGAATGGCTAAGATCAAACACACAAATGACAGAATATGTTGGAGAGGATGTGAAACAAGTCTAACACTCCTCCATTGCTGGTGGGTGTGCAAACTTGTACAGCCACTTTGGAAATCGATACGGCAGTTTCTCAGAAACTTGGGAATCAATCCATCTCAAGGTCCAGCATTACCACTCTTGGGCATATGCCCAAAGGTTGTTCAATAAGGACACTGACTCAACTATGTTTATAGCCGCTTTATTCATAACAGCCAGAACTTGGAAACAACCTAGATGCCCTTCAACTGAAGAACAGATAAAGAAGATGTGATATATTTAAACAATGGAGTATTACTCAGCTGTTAAAAACAATGACATCTTATACTGGCATTTACCCATCTGTTCTTCCAATTGGTGTGTGTGGCCCTTGTGTCTACAGCATCTGCTGGTGTTGGCAGAAGAGGGTTGTTGCCAGGAAGGATGCTGGGGTAGGTAGGTGTGGTTGAGCGGCAGAGAGGGTCTTGTGGGAACAGAGTCCAGTGAGGTGGTGATGCAGCCTGTCCGCAGGTCTGTCACCTGCTGGACAGCTGCTGGGGACTGCACCAGAGCAGTGGAGTTGTACTACTAGAGTTGGGGGCAGGACCCAGTTGCCTTGCTGAGGCTGAGATGCGAGGGTGTGACCTGGGGTTTAGGGCCTAGAGATTGAAGCAGTTTAGCTGGGATACCAGTCATTCACCTGTTCTTCCAACTGGAGTAGATGGTTGTGTATAAAGTAGATTCTTCTGTGTAAATGTTTCTGAGCCAGCATGTTGTGTAGCTCCAGATGGAAAGTGAGTCACACGTGGGCTCCCACAGTGTTCCTACCAGGAATTGAACCTGGGTCCTGTAAAAGAGCAACAAGTGCTCTCACAGATGAACCATCTCTCTAGTCTCTACATGTGATTTTTTTCTGCTAGGAAAGACGGAGAGTCCTCCCATTTAAGGCAATAATTTCTCTGATAGAATACAAAAGTGGTTTTGATTCTTATTTTACTTAGTGTTATTATTCTTTAGGTGTGTCCATGCACATGAGAATGGGTAAAAGAAAAAGTTGAAAGAGTCAACTATCTCTTTCCAGGTATGAGAGTCAGATCACTGGTCCTAGTGGTAAGCCTCTACCAGATTGGCAATGTCACTGGCCCCAAAAAGTTTAGCCTTTATTATATATAATATATATGTACATGTGTGTATGTGTGTATGGATGCTCTGTCTGCATGTATGCCTACATGCTAGAAAAGACCATTAGATTCCATTATAGATAGTTATAAGCCACCATGTGGTTGCTGGGAATTAAACTCAGGACCTCTGGAAAAGCAACCAATGCTCTTAATCACTGGACAATATCTCCAGCCCCCAGCTTCAGCCTTAAAAAAAATCTTTTTTAAAAAATTGACATTTATTGAGCTCTACATTTTTCTCTGCTCCCTTCCCTGCCTTTCCCCTCCCCCTTTCAATCCTCCCCCAAGGTCCCAATGCTGCCAAATTGCTCAGGAGATCTTGTTTTTTTCTACTTCGCATGTAGATTAGATCTATGTAAGTCTCTCTTAGTGTCCTTATTGTTGCCTAAGTTCTCTGGGATTGTGGTTTTCTTTGCTTTATGTTTAAAAACCACCCATGAGTTAGTACATGTGATAATTGTCTTTCTGTGTCTGGGTTACCTCATTCAAAATAATGTTTTCTAGCTCCATCCATTTTCCTGCCAAATTCAAAATGTTGTTATTTTTTTCTGTTGTGTAGTACTCCATTGTGTAAATGTACCACATTTTTCTTATCCATTCTTTGGTCGAGGGGCATTTAGGTTGTTTCTAGGTTCTGGCTATGACAAACAAAGCTGCTATGAACATAGTTGAGCACATGTCCTTGTGGCACGATTGAGCATCCTTTGGATATATACCCAAAAGTGGTTTTACTGGGTCTTGAGGAAGGTTATTTCCTAATTTTCTGAGAAATCACCACACTGACATCCAAAGGGGTTGTACCAGCTTGCATTCCCACCAGCAATGCAGAAGTGTTCCCATTTCCCCACAACCTCTCCAGCATAAGTTGTCATCAGTGTTTTTGATCTTGGCCATTCTTACAGGTATAAGATGGAATCTCAGAGTTGTTTTGATTTGCATTTCTCTGATGACTAAGGATGTTGAACATTTCCTTAAGTGTCTTTCAGTCATTTTAGTTTCCTCTGTGTGAGAGTTATCTGTTTAGGTCTGTACTCCATTTTTTTATTAGATTATGTGTTCTTTTGGTGTCCAATTTCTTGAGTTCTTTGTATATTTTGGAGATCAGACCTCTGTCTGATGTGGGGTTAGTGAAGATCTTTTCCCATTCTGTAGGCTGTTGTTTTGTCTTGTTTACTGTGTCCTTTGCTTTACAGAAGCTTTTCAGTTTTAGGAGGTCCCATTTATTAATTGTTACTCTCAGTGTGTGTGCTGTTGGGGTTATATTTAGGAAGCAGTCTCCTGAGCCAATGCTTTCAAGTGTACTTGCCACTTTCTCTTTTATAAGATTCAGTGTGGCTGGCTTTATGATGAGGTCTTTGATCAATTTGGACTTGAGTTTTGTGATGGTGATAGATATGGGTCTATTTTCATTCTTCTACATGTTGATGACCAGTTATGCCAGCACCATTTGTTGAATATGCTTTCTTTTTTCTATTTGATCTTTTTGCTTCTTTATCAAAAATGAGGTGTTTGAAGATGTGTGGATTGATACCCGGGTCTTCTATTCTGTTCTGTTGGTCCTCCTGTCTGTTCTTATGCCAATAACAGGCTGTTTTCAGTACTGTAGCTCTATAGTAGAGTTTGAAGTCAGGGATTGTGATGCCTCCAAAAGTTCTTTTATTGTACAGGATTGTTTTGGCTATCTTGGGTTTTTTGCTTTTCCAAATGAAGTTGAGTACCATTCTTTCAAAGTCTTTGAAGAATTTTGCTGGGATTTTGATGGGCAAGAAAAAGGCATTTTTGATCATTGATCATTGGTTTTTATCAAAGTTCAAAATTTTTAGTATTAAAAAGGCATCTTATTATTGACTACCCTCATGGGATCTGCAAGGTTATGTAGTAGATCAGCTGACATTTAGAAGGCCAACCCATTGAAGATTCACACATCTGATAGAGATTAAATTGACAAAGACACAGCCCATGAATAATATTGAGTTAGAGCAAAATATCAAAAGTCAACAGAGGCCTGCTCTGCTGACTTCCTCCAAGGGTTCAGGTCAGTTGCCTCAGTATAGCGAAAGGGAAATTAGGATAACTCTAATCTACATGCTTGTAGTTCCAGTCATTACTCTTTATTGTTCTGCTTTAATTCTAGTTTTCCTGCTCTAATTGTCTATAATTTCTTAGCTCTAATTCTCTGTCTCAACTCTAATTCCAATTCTGTTACAAATTCATTCTTGTTCTGGTTACTTCACATTTTCTTCTTCCTCCTCTTCGTCTTTTCTTCTTTATTTTCCTACATTCTTTACTCTTTCAATCTATTTTCTTCCTCAATCTTATTTCTTCTACTGTCACAAATTCCTAGCATGTATGTATGTGTATATATATATATATATATATATATATATATATATATACTCATTAACAACTTGTTAGTAATAAAAAAACTGGAAAATTCCCAGGGACACAGACATTCTTTGCAGTTAGAGACAGCCAACTCTTCAAAAGGCAGTATTTTTCATGGGCTGTAACTAGGTGAATTTACCTCCATCAGATGTGTAAACCTCTGATAGGTTGACCTCATAAATGTCAGCTGATTTATGGGGTAACCTTGTGGATCCCGTGACTACCCTAATTGTCATCATAGAACCTTCGTCCAGTAGCTGATGGAAGTAGATGCAGAGATTCACAGCCAAGTACTGGGCTAAGCTCTGAGAGTCCAGTTGAAGAGAAGGTGGAGAGGGATTATATGTACAAGGTGAGGTTAAGATCATGACAGGAAAACTCACAGAGACAGGTGACTTGAGTTTCTGAGAGCTCACAGACTCTGGATGGACAGTTAGGGAACTGACTTGGAACCCTCTGCATGTGGGTGACAGTTGTGTAGCTTGGTCTTTTGTGGGGACCCTTGTAGTGGGACCAGGACCAGTCACTGATGCATGAGCTAGCTCTTTAGAACCTATTTCCTATGGTGGGATGCTTTGTTCAGTCTTGATGCAGTGAAAAGTAAGCTTGGTCCTGCCTCAACTTGATATGCCATATTTTATTGATTCCTATGGGAGACCTTACTGCATCTGAATGGTGACAGAGGAGAGTTACGCACAATGCACTTCTTGTTTACTTAGGTAATATTATATCCCTCTGGAGTCTTTGATTGAGTTGAAGAATAGATATAGTTTTCTTTAGTTATGATAAAAGATAAAATAGATATAAATATTGTAACTAATTCTTGCTTGATAACTGTTTTATTATATGTAATTTTACTATGTTAAAGCCTTTCTTTTTATTTAAACAGAAAAGGGGAGGTAATATGGGATTTGCCTCTGTAGGCTGTGATTACCAAATAAAGAAATTGTTTTGGGCCTGTTGATAGGATAGAACTTAGGTAGGTGGGGAAAACTAAATGGAGCTACTGCCAAAGTCAGACATGCTGAAACTTTGCTGGTAAGCCACTGCCACATGACGATACACAGATTACTAGAAATGGGATAAATTAAGATGTAAGAGTTAGCCAATAAGAAGCTAGAGCTAATGGGTTAAGCAGTGTTTTAATTAATGTAGTTTCTGTGTAGTTATTTTGGTTCTGGGCAGCCTGGATTAATAAGTGGCCTCCTTCTACAGAGGAGGAGTGCATGGGGAGGTAGAAGGGAGGTGGGGGGAAGGTACAGGAGGAGAGGAAGGAGGGAAATTGTGGAAAACATTAGTAAAATCTTTAAAAAATTATTAATAAAGAATAAAAGAAAAAAAGACATCATAAAGATGATCTATATATTCTTAGAACTCGAAGTAAAAAAAGATAAAAGTAAAATAGCTAAAAAACAAAAGGGCTAGAGAGACAACAGGACCAGTAACATGCTTGCCGTATAAGCATGAAGACCTGAATTGTCCTTTTTATTAATTTTATCTTCTCTCATAGAGTATGACACTACTGCAGCTTCCCCTCCACGTACTCCTCCCAGATCTACCCTACCTCCCCTCTACCATAGAACCACCCCAATGCCCACCTCTTCCCAGAAAAGAACAGATCTCCCAGCACAACAAGATACAATAAGAGTAGACACAAGCCCTCACATCAAGACTGAGCAAGGAAACCCAGTAGGATGAAAAGGGTCCCAAGAACAGGCAAAAGAGTCAGAGACACTCACTCCCATTGTCAGTGGTTTCCCCCAAACACCAAGCCAACAAACATAGCACATATGCAGAGGACCTAGCACAGACCCATGCAGGCTGGGAAATTGCAGCTTCAGTCTCTATGAGACTCCACAAGCTCTGCTTAGTAGAGTCATCAGGCCATACTCTTCTGGTATCCTAAACCTCTCTGGCTCCCACAAGTTCTCTTACCCCTCTTCAATGGGTTTCTGGAGTTTTAAGGGAAAGGACCCAATAAAAACCTCCAACCTGCCTTTATTATATTTACTTCAGTATCATGTGTTTCTTAATTGTCCCCATTCTCCCTCTTATGATACCATTTTCCGTAACCAGGAGGCCACCCAGGGTCACATTTTTTTTCCCTAAACAGGTTTTCTCTGTGTAGCCCTGGCTGTCCTGGAACTTGTTCTGTAGACCAGGCTGAACTCAAACTCAGAGATCTGCCTGCCTCTAAGGAAGTCTGTACCTCAAGGGGTTGATCCACCCACTGAGACAGTATGCCTGTAATAATGGGAGCTCACCAAATCCAGCTGGACCGGAACTGAATGAGCATGCGACCAAACCGAACTCTCTGAATGTGGCTGAAATGGGGGGCTGATTGAGAAGCCATTGATAAAGAACCTTCATCTGGCGAGGTATGGAGATAGAAACAGAGACCCACATTGGAGCACTGGACTGAGCTCCCAAGGCCCAGATGAAGAGCAGAAAGAGGGAGAACATGAGCAAGGAAGTCAGGACCGTGAGGGGTGCATCCACCCACGGAGATGGTGGGACTGATCTAATAGGAGCTCACCAAGGCCAGCTGGAATGGGACTGAATGAGCATATGATCAAATCGGACTCTCTGAATGTGGCTGACAATGAGGGCGGACTGAAAAGCCAATGATAATGATACCAGATTTGGATTCTACTGCATGTACTGGATTTTTGGGAGCCTAATCTGTTTGGATGCACACCTTCCTAGACCTGGATGGAGGGTGGAGGGCCTTGGACTTTACACAGGGCAGGGCACCCTGACTTCTCTTAGGACTGGAGAGCGAGGGGGAGGGGAAGTGGGGGGAGTGGGAGGGAAATGGGAGGATGGGAGGAGGTGGAAATTTTTAATAAATAAATAAATAGTGGAAACAAAACAAAACAACAAAAAACAAAAACAAAAACCCCGCAAACCTGGGCTCTTTCTCCATCTAGTAAGTATGACTGTGGGAAGGACCTGAGTTCTTATCCCCGGTACTCACATAAGAAATCAGATGTGCCAATGTGTCCCTGTAATCCCCTACTGGTGAAAGGGAAACAGGAGGATTTCTGGAGCTTCATATCCTCCCAGTCTGGGCAAATCCCAGTGAGCTCTAGGTTCAGTGAGAGACCCTGCCCAAAAACAGTATGGAGAGATAGAGGCAAAGATTGCCTATTAGTTAAAAGCACTTGCTGCTCTTTTAGAGGACCTAGGTTCAGTTTCCAGCAACCACTATCAGGCAGCTCAGAACTGCCTGTGACTCCATATCCTGGGGATCTGGTGCCTTCTTCGTGCTGAGGTGGGCCCTTGCTAACACATCTGACACACACACACACACACACACACACACACACACACACACACACACAAATAAATTTTTAAAAATATTATTAAAATGGTGGGTAGTAATAAAGAAAAGACACCTGACACTGCCCTCCATATGTTCACATGCATACACAAACACACATCTGTGAACACACACAAAATGAACAAAGTATCAAACCAATAACTTATCAGAAGCATTAATTTTATATGAGATACAAGTAATAATACTGCTTAAAGGTACATAAACATTATCAACATACTATATTCTGAGTCAAGGATACCTGAGAAGGTATATAAAGTACATTATATAAAGTATAAGGAAATTATAAGGTAAAGTCTTATAGATAATACCAACATAATTATGAACCCTGAAACAGATCCATAGTACATAGCTTTGGCTTATGTTCTAGGCAAATTGCCCATCCATAGAGAGAAGTAGGATTATAGTTTCAGTGTAGCAACTGTAAATCAGTGAAGTATCCCCTGTGCACCTGTACCCAGTTCTGTCCTCTGCTCCATGGAAGGGATGAAGAGATGGAGCTGCCGTCCCTTCCCTGGATAGCTCTCAAGAGTAGACGTCACAGAAAACTGAAGAGCTGCTTGCTCACCTTGACCAAGGATTCATGGTGGCCCTGGGGTACTGTAGGGACTGGAGAAAGAAGATTAAACCTGAATTTAGTTGAGAAATATTAACTCTTTTGTTATCTTTTATTTATTTGATGTGCATGTGTGTGTATGTGTATATGTGTGTGACCACATGTGGGTGCCACATTATGTGTGGAGAGGTCAGGGAATAACTTGTGGGAGTTGGTTCTATCTTGTTACCATGTGGATTCTGGTGATCCAAATCAAGATGTCAGGCTCAGCAGCAAGGGCCTTTACCCACAAAGTTGCGTCAACGGCTACAAAATTATTTACTGTGTAGGGTCTGAAAACATGGGTTCTACTCTGGGTGTCCCCATGCCCACTTCCCATCACTCCAGCTTGAGGTGATTGAAAGCTTCAGTAGGTAGAAGAAGCTTTTAAAAATATAGGTTTCATGTTTTAAAAGATGTGTTGGGGGGGGGGGAGTAGATATGTGCATGTTGAAAGAGGACTGCAGAGGCCAAAAGAGGGCAATAGGTCCCTTTGACTGGTGTTACAGGTTGTTGCGAGCTAACCTCCGAGGACACTGGGAACCAGACTCATCTCTGCAAGAGCAGAGCAGTGCATTCTTTATCACAAGACAACCCTCCAGCCCATGGGTAATTTGTTTTTATTTCACAAGCTTGAAGCCTCAGCTGGCGTTTAATGGAAAAGGACACTGTACTGCTTACTAACCTTGATATGTTAAATATACCTATGCCTAAACACACAGGACAATGCAACATGCTAAAAAAAACTTTTGCATATAAAATGATGTCGTCAGTGCCATTGTGGAAAACCATGAGAACTCTCCACACCATGCCAGATGTTCAGATAGTTCCCCACAATGATAGAAAGTACAGCGTGGTAACCTCAATGGATAATGAAAATTTTCTATATAAAGTAAACTTTTCATAAGTAGGTTTCTTAGCTCCTTTGTGGTAAGCCTTTAATTATTAGTGCAACTGTTTAATACATAATTAATTACTTAGTTTTCTAATATTGATAAATGTATAATTAACAGAAACTAAATATACATAGCATCATTTGTTATTTCCTTTTTTATTGTTATTGTTGTTATTTGTTTTTGTTTTTGATGACAGGGTCTCACAAAGCAGCCTTGTCTGGCCTGGAACTCTCTATGTAGACCAGGCTGATCTGGAACTCATAGAGATCCATTTGCCTCTGCCCCCGAGTGCTGGAATTAAAGGCATGTACCATGACACCTGCCCATTTTTATTTCTCCATTAATTTAGTGGTCGCACACCTCATAACTACCCAACAGTCATGAAATAGGGAAAATCTCAGTTATTTTACCTGAGTCTGTTTGGTGATACCCTCTGGCTGTACCAGGCTTCAGCCAGGAAGACTGCCATAATCACCACAAACATGGCGGACATACCCAGCCTGATGAGCTTAATCTTGGTGTAACATCCTGGTAAGTACCTTAGGGAAACTGAAAGAGAGAAGATGATTAACACTGTAAGGAGCATCCTTTCTCCATAAAAGGATCAACCAGATCTGACTTCCTTCCATCCACTCAAATATTGACTGTGGGCAGCTGTCCATTCTTTGCACTTTTTACCCCTGAATCCAAAACACTGGCTCTTAGGAAAGTTGAAATGAATTGAGTTCTTTTCAAACTTTATTTTCTGTATACTACTCATTCTGTCTATTCTACTTTGGTTTTTGTTGTCATGCTAATTACATTCTAACATGTCATGCTAATTATCAAAAGCAACTTTGCAGAGGAAAGAGTTTATCTCATCATATAGGTTACACTCCATCAACAGGGGAAGGCAGAGCAGGGACTGAAATGAGAAACCATGGAGAATGACTGGAGAGATGGCTCAGTGGTTAAGATTGGTGGTAACTGTTGCCGAGGATCTGGGTTAGATTCCTAGTACTCACATGCAGCACACACCATACATAGCTCCAGTTATAGGATCTCCAATGCCCTCTTAACTCCTAGGTACCTAGCACAAATGTGGTGCCCAGATATGTATAACAAATAAAACTCAAGCAGAGAAAATAAGTAAATGTTTTAAAGGGAAAAAGAAACCTTGCATTCCAGCTTGCTATCTGGTTTGCTCTGCTTCACGTTTAGTTGCTTTGCTGTACAGCTCTGTACCAAACACCTTCCTACATCAATTAATATCAGGACAATACCTCACAGACATGCCCACATACCAATCTGACATGGAAAATTCTTCAGTTGAGGCCTCTTATTTCTGATGACTCCAGGGTGAGCTATGTTGACAATCAAGGTAAACTAGGATTCTGCCTGCTTTCATTAGGGCTTCTATTGTTGTGATAAGAAAACATGACAAAGGTAACTCACTGAAGAAAGCAATTAATTTTGGGGAGGGATAGAGATCACAACCATGCTGGTGGGGAGAATGACAAGAGGTAGGCATGGTGCTGGAGCAGTAGCTGAGAGCTCACTTCTTGATTCACAAGTGCGAGGCAGAGAGAGCTGACTGGGACTGACGATCCTTCCCTAACTGTTCCAGTAACTGGAGACCAAGCATTCCAATGTGTGAGCATAAGGGGCTCATACATTCAAATGACCACACTGCCTTAGCTCTTCTCATTGGTATTTTGTTTTTATCTCATTTTTTGTTTTTTCTAGACAGGATTTCTTTGTGTAGCCAAGTCTGTTCTGGAACTCACTCTGTAAACCAGGATGACCTTTAACTCTGAAATCCACTGTTTCCTGAGTGCTGAGATTAAAAGAGTGGGCCACTACCATCTGACTTCTTTATCTCTATTTATACCCTCACTTTCTTCCTTTTCCTCCAACTCCTTTGATACTCTAAGAGTTACACTTATAAGTAAAACATAGACCCCCAAAGAGCAAAGAACACAGAAATCTATGGCAGATCAACATCTCTCTCCAGACCATAAGATGTCATGTGAGCTTTGAGCATAGCACAACTCCACCTGGGATCTGAGCTGCTGACACATTGTGAATGCCAGTTGCACTCTAGATGGGTTATTACAGTATGGCAGCAGCACAAATAAGACACATAGATCAATGGGACACAGCAGACAATCCAGAAAGAGACTCACACAGCTACAGAAAATTCTGACAAAGATGCCAAAATTCACATTGAAGAAAAGATGACCTTCTTGCCAAATGCTGGGAAACCTGGATCCCTCACACAGAAGGAAACCAGGTCCTGATATCTCACCCCAATAAAATCAACTCCTAATGAATCAAAGACATTACTGTAAAAACTGAAACTGAAGATATTAAAGAAAAACTTTTAAATATGCAGGCATTGGCAAAGGTCTGAATTCAGTTCCTAGCATCCACGTCAGGCAGCTCAAAACCACCTGTGACTCTAGTTCCAGGGGAAACAATGCCCTCTTCTGGCTTCTGTGTGTACCTCACTCATGTGTATATACCCACACATGGACAGACACGTACACGCAATTTTCAAAAATACAACAGATCCCTTTTTAAAAAGAAAAGAAAGAGTACAATGATGAGCCAATGAAATTAAGGAAAGAACTATGTCTTATTAGAAAAAATAAAAACTACCATCATATAATTCTTACTTGCTACTGAGATATCAAGATGCTCACTTGGATGTGAAGCCCTGAAAGGGGCCTCTGCCTGGAGGTACACACAGCTGTACCTTCCTGCATCATGGACTGTCACATTCTGAAGGGTGAATTCCACTGTGTCATTTTCTGAATTCAGAAGCTGAATGGGGGATGAAGTTCCCTCCTTTAGTAGAACAAACACTTTATACTCTGTGAAATTGTGTGACTTCTGACACTGTAGGTTCACCTTTCCTCCTGTGGCTACTTGGCCAAAGTACTGGACTCGGAGGGAAGGCTTAGGCAAGTATCCTGTAAGAGAACCAAGATCCAAGGGCAAAGGGTCAAGCCTAGAGTACTATATTCATCCTCCCTGTCCTGAAAGGGTCCTCACAAATCTGAAACGTTCCCATGGTCTATCCTGTCTCTCAACAGACATAATTTTATTAATTTTATTTGTTTGTAGGTAGTTTTGCACATGTACACCCTACATACTGACAATTTCTAGCACCCACCTCATCACCACAAATCTCTCTGCTGCTTATTTCTATTCATTTTGTTTGGGGACCAACTAAGACTAACCAGGAGCATTTGTATGACCATTGGTTGGGAACTAACTTTTGGAGCCTGATGGACTCAGCAGAAAGTATACAACTAAAGACATTGGCTCCTCTCTCCCGGAGTCTACCATAACCAATAGATTAGTCATACAGAGTAGGGTCCTGTAAGCTCTTTCCCTTCCTTGACTTATTGTTGATGGGGTCATTCTTGTGTGTGACAAGTGCAGAAGACAGATTTTTTTTCTCACTTCTACAGATCTGAGGAAAGCTGAAGTATTCAATTTTGTCCTCATTACCTCATGTCGTCCCCAACTGTGCTGGAGGTGACAACTCTTAAAATTGTATTTTTATTTACTTATTGGGTGAAGTACATGCTATGTCATGAACATGAAGATCTGAGGACAACGTGTAGACGTCTCTCTTTCTAACATGTGGGTCTCTGTGATTAGATTTGAGTTGGCAGACATGGCAGCTGAAGCTCCTCCCAGCCTAGCCATCTCACCACCCCCAGATGACATTCCCTTTATACCTATCTATATTTCTTTGGCTTCATGCTCACCCTTGTTAAAAAATCAGTGCTTGTAATTCTGAGGCAGCTTCTCCTCACCTGTGACCAAGAGTAAGAGGACATCACTGGAAGGTGAACTTTTATTAGGCAATTCTTTTCTGTAGTATTCACAGGTATAATATCCAGCATGCCTCAGCTGAAGGTTAGTCAGACGGAACTCAGCTGTCCCCTCTGTCAAATGATGTGGAAGCCTGGAATCCAAAATGGTATCTCCCTTTCTGAGAACAAGTTGTGTGCCTGGTGTGGGACTCACACATTGCAGCGTCACATTGCTGTTCTCTGAAGCCACTGAGTTTGGCCAAGCCCTGAGGCTGGGTTTGGGAAGGAAATCTGGAGGAAAAATATCTTCCTGGATCTGACACATCCACCTGCTCCCCAGAAGCCCACGAAGATAACATAGAATATATGTGATGAAAGTTCAGAGTGGATGTGGTTGAGCCACTTACCATCTCCCTTCATGTCTGTGTCGCCATCATTTGGATCTGCAAAACAGTCATGAATGATGCACAAGTGCCTGCTGAGAGCCACCTCATACTCATGCTCTCTTCTGAGGAGTACCCAGAAGTTCCAGCTGAGCTCAGACCCCCCAAGGTTCACACATTCAGAGTTTATGAGCTCCCATAGCTAGAGTCTGGCTTTAGGCCAATCTACTACCTTTGTTTCCTGAGACTCTCCTCTGCCACTTCTTGGCTTTTACTCCTAATACTTCAGTGCTCTCTGGCTAACCAAAATCCCAATCTCAAATCATTTTATTCCCATTTTTACTTATTCTCACCACTTCTGTTAGAACCTTGGTTTTTGTGGTCTCAGTTTCTACCTTGACTCTTGGAATAGACAGAAGCTATACAGGACATTGAGGAATGTATATGGACTGGGTATGAGTCTGGCATCTTCCTATGGTTGAAATGCCTACCATATGCCTGGGAGTGTCCTTAAAGTCTTTTGGACATTCCACACATGCTTTCTTTAGCATGCATTAGGACACATGTTTCCAAGTATGATGGAGTGACACCAAAAATGTAAGAGTCAGGTATCAAATATCACCTCTATCTTCAAAAGAGAAAGAGGAAGAACATTAGAAATCATAAAAGATGGGCGGGCGAGCTGGCTCAGAGTTAAGCACACTGGCTGGTCTTTCAGAGGATGCTAACAAACACCTATAACTTCAGTTTCAGTGAATGTAACACCACCTCTGACCTCTATAGGCATCAGGCATCCATTTGGTGTACCGAAATACATGCAGATGAAACAGCCATATACATAAGATAAAAGGAAAATAGTAAGTATTAAAGAGATTATATGAAATTTTGATCAGAGAAGCTTCTTTTTGTGTTGGTAGCATTCAATGGAGAGATGCAGAACAGATCAGAGCACTGATAGTAAGAGGGGTGTCCATATTATTACCACCATCACCACCATCACCACCACAAGCATCACCACTACCACTTCTATAACCACTACCACAGCCATCACCAAGGCTCAGGGAATATCATAGAAGAAACAGAAGCAGAAAGAGTGTAAAAGCTAAAGGATGGGAAGTATTTCTGTGAAATACTGTTTTCTGGACATGACTCAACCATTGCACTTATGAACTTACAGCAGCTATGGGTACCTGAACTTGACCTGCAAAAAATCAAGCTATAACAAATCTTGGTATAGGTGTGTAGAAGATCTCCAGGATCCATCCCTTACTGAGCAGTTATTGGCAGTTGATGGTTGCTGAGCAACCAACTTATTTTTTGAGGATGTGAACACATGTATGTTTTCCATGCTCCAGTGATAGCATAACACCTATGCACAAAGGGGTAGCACTAATTGAACTTAGTGGCTGTATCAACAACAGCAACAGCGGCAGCAGCAACAACAGCAAAAAGATAGGGAGCTAGAGAAATGGCTCAGTGTCTAAGAGATTGAACTGCTCTTTCAGAGGACCTGAGTTTGATTCCTAGCACCCATGTTAGATATCTTACAACGGCCTGTAAATCCAGCTGCATGAGATCTGATACTCTTACTCTTCTGCATGGACACACACACACACACACACACACAAATGAAAATATTTAAAGACATGAAGAGGAAGCTGGGGCAGGGTATAATCACATTTTATTATATACATGCATGATCCTCAAGTAAGAAAACAATTTGAAAAAATGATAAGACATTTGAAAACACCAGAGAAACAGAAAGTTAAATTGAAAGAGAAGGCAATCTGCTTGGCTTCTCCACAGAAAAGGTGAGGCCAAAGATTCATTCATAATGCAAACTTTTGGTTAAAACAAAACATTGGTTATCTTCCTCACAGGACAAAGCTACAAACTTCGGAAATGTAAGCCCAGTGGGGAAGGTAGAATGACTGCAACTGATCCCACGAGGCCAGTTCTCATAAGCAATGAAATTCATCTTTCTATTTGTGAGGTTCCAACTCTGAAGTCACAAGCATAGGATGTCTCAGGATACATGAAGTTTGAAGAGAATTGAACACAGATATAAAATATTTTGTTCACCAGCACACAGGTCACTGCACAGCCACATTCTGGTAGTTAACCAGACACATCCCAACACAAGCAGGCAGCCAAAGGCACACATAGACAAACATACAAAAGCTACACCTAGTCACACAGACCTACAAGCAAACACACACACACACACACACACACAGAGAGAGAGAGAGAGAGAGAGAGAGAGAGAGAGAGAGAGAGAGAGAGAGAAAGAGAGAGAGAGAGAGAGAGAGTCTTATTTAGGGTTTTTATTGCTGTGAAGACACAGCATGACCACAGCAACTCTTTTTTTTATAAAAAATTATTTATTTATTTATTTATTATTATGTATACAATACTCTGTCTGTGTGTATGCCTGCAGGCCAGAAGAGGGCACCAGACCCTATTACAGATGGTTGTGAGCCACCATGTGGTTGCTGGGAATTGAACTCAGGACCTTTGGAAGAGCAGGCAATAGCTCTTAACCTCTGGGCCATCTCTCCAGCCCCTCCCCCCCAACAGCAATTCTTATAAAGAAAACATTTAATGGGGGTGGCTCCCTTACAGTTCAGAGGTCCAGTCCATTATCATCATGATAGAGAACATGGTGGCAGGTAGGCAGACATGGTGCAAGAGATGAGAGTAGTTCATCTTGCAGGCAACAGGAAGTTGATTGACACATTGGGCAGTATTTTGAGCATAGGAATCCTCAAAGCTCTTTCTCACAATAGCACATTTTTTTCTTAACAAGACCATACCCACTCCAGCAAAGCCACACTTCCTGATAGTGCCATTTCCTGTGGGATTATGGGAGCCAATTACATTCAAACTATCACACACACACTCTCTCTCTCTCTCTCTCTCTCTCTCTCTCTCTCTCTCTCTCTCTCTCTCTCATACACAGACGTATACACACACAGAGGCAAGTTTGGAAAGGTGAATGCTCTAGCCTCTGACCACAGGTCATATTTTTATAAAACCACATAAAAGTGGCATCCTGCCACAAATAGTTATAGAGAAGATTACATCACTTGTTTGCTTTTGGGCATTTTAGACATTCAGTGTCAACCATTTTCTTTTTTGTTGTAGTGGAATCATGGAATGGTGTATTTTAATCCTTGAAAATGAATAGCTTCTAATCAAGGTTACTATGTTCAGTTTATAATCAATAATTAGAAAGAAATTGATCATGTTCAAATCAGTGAAACTGCAAATCCCTAACTTGAATGGGGAGAAAGAAGAAATATAATTCATGTCCACCAGAAAACAACCAACAGAATTACAGAAATCAGGAAATCTATCTTGGGATTACCCTAAGAGCTGGAGAGATGCTCAATATTTGAGAGCAGGTGATGCTCTTGCAGAGAACCAGTTCCCAGCACTCACAAAGAGAGGCTCCCAACTACCTGTAAGTCAAGATCCAGGAGATCCAAGGCCCTCTTCTGGCCTCTGCAGGACCTGCACTCATGTGTACATAGTCAACCTGCTGGTAGTACCTCATGCCTTTAATCTTAGCATTTGGGAGGCAGAGGTAAGCAGATTTCTGAGTTCAAGTTCCTGTTCTACAAATCAAGTTCCAGAACAGGGTTTCTCTGTACCTTTGGAGCCTGTCCTAGAACTCACTTTGTAAACAAGGTTGGCCTCAAATTCACAGACATCTGCCTGCTTCTGCCTTCCAAGTGCTGGGATTAAAGGCACGCACCACCACCCAGCAAATTTCTAAAAAATTAAACTAAAACTAATAAAGAAAAAAAACAAGAATTTTCCTAATGTGTTAGTGTTTTCTCTCCATTTACAAGACCATCAGACTAACTGATAGAATTTTACAAGCAAGATTCAACTATGTCCTCTCTGTAAGAAATACACTTCCTCTCATAAACACACACACACACACACACACACACACACACACACACACTGAAAGCGAAAGGACAGCAAATAATATGCAAGTAAATGCAGCCTCCAAACCAACACAGTAGCTATACTTATATCTAACCAAGTAGAGTTTAACTCAAAATTAATTAAAATATCCAAGCATGATGGAGCATGACTTCATTGCAAGTACTTGGTAGGCAGAAACTGGCACATCTCTGTGAGTTCAGGGCCAATCGGGAATATGTAGCAAATTCCAAGCCAAACAGAGCTACCTAGTGAGACCCTCTCTCCCAAACAGTTAGTTATAGGATACAAAGATAACCTTATATTAATAAAGAGAACATTCCCTCAAGAAAATGTAAAGATTAAGCTAGTGAGATGTCTTAGCAAGTAAAGGACTTGCCACCAAGCCTGACGACCTGAATTCAAGGTGAATCCCACATAGCAGAAGGAGACAACAGACTCTCTGAAATTTTGCTTTGAACTCCACATGGTTGTTGTGACATGTTTATGCCTATGTACATATGTGCATGTATTTCAATAATAAATAAATAAATATAAAAAGAAAAAAGTTGTGATTATTGTGTTGGACATAGTGACTCATGTCTTCAGCACTCAGGAGGCAGAAGCAGGAAAGCTGTAAGTTCAAGGCCAGCCTTGACTCCATAGAAAATTCCAAGGTAACCCTGAACTATATAGCAAGATGCTATCTTTAAAACAAACAAAAAACCTTACAGAAACCCTGGTAATTAATGGTGAGATCATGTGGCAAAGCAGTAGTATATCAAATATTAGAAAGATTATCATAAATTTATATGAAATATCTATCTTTGGGCATGGAGAGATGTCTCAGTAGTTAAGAGCACTGGCTGCTCTTCCAGAGGGTCTGGGTTCAATTCTCAGCACCCACAGGGCAGATCACAACTGTCTGTAACTCCAGTTCCAGGGAATCTGACACTCTTGGATGCATGTAGGCAAAAACTGTTGAAAGCTGTTACATCTATTTTCATAAAACTAACACTAAAGAACACAAAGAACAGTCCAGATACAAGAATAATGGGTGGCTTCACTAAACCCCTGTTATCAGGAGATACACCATCCGGAAAAAAACGTCAAAAGAAAACCTCAGAGTTGAACTGCTCCACACACACACATAAAACATGAACTTAAAGGACTTCTAAATGATACTCCATCCAACATCACTGCAGTGCACATTCTTCACAATAACTTTTTCCTAAATAGAGCACATTTTGGCCATTGTTGTAAGGCAGTTTCATCCAAAATGAAGCATTCCCTCTGGAAGGACAAGGAGGCTGGTGGGAAGGGAAAGATTCTCAAAGGCCCCTTCCAGTAAATAAAAAGAAGTCAGGTGCCGCTGGAGGAGTAGTCTCTGACTAACCCAACACAGAGAGAAGAGACTTCTGGGAGTGTCCAGCTGCCTGCACACTGTGCAGAGCTCCAGGCTGCAGCGTTCATGAGTCATCAGCAGCACTGGAGGGGGCTTTCTGCTGGTGCAGCTGCTGTGGAGCCATCCCTACTCCAGGTGACACTCCCCCACCCATGCTCCTGTCAGTAACCCCAATAACAACCCATCGGTTCATCATCTTGGACATTTGCTGCAATTGTTTCTTTGTTTCATGGAGTGAATAGATGCATACCTTTGTGCCTGTGTGCGTGGGTGTGTGCATATCTGTTGTATCTACCCAGAAAGTCTGCTTATAATTCTATAAAGTAAGTCTTAATGAACATAAAAATACCTAAATAATTTCTTTTTATATTATGGCTTTCTTTTTATTTAATCTTTATTTTTATTAGTTTTATAATTTTATTTTAATTTTTTAGTTTTTTGAGTCAAGGTTTATCTGTGTTGCCCTGACGGTCCTGAAACTCACTTTGTAGACTAGGCTGGCCTCACAGAGATCTCCTTGCCACTGCCTTCTGAATGATGGGATTAGAGGTTTGAGCTTCTGCAGCCAGCCTTTTTATTAGTTTGATGTGTTTGTGTGTGTGTGTTTGTGTGTGTGTGTGTGTGTGTGTGTGTAATGTATGTGTTGGTCTCTGTGTCTGTGAGTCAGTGTGTCTGTATGTGGGAATGTGCATGACTGCAGGGGCCATCAGAGGGCAGAAGACAGCGTCAGATCACATGGGGAGCTGGAGTCACAGGCGGTTGTGAACTGCATGCAGTGAGTACTGAGAACTGAACTCTGGTTCTCTGCAAGAACAGTAAGTGTGCTTAACTCCAGCCCCTAAACAATGTCCTTTCTCTCTATACTAACTAGACAAATAATTTTTAAGGAGAATATTGAAAGCTTACCTGACACCAAGATCTCAAGGAGATCACTGGGGTATGAGGCCCAGAAAGAGGCTCCTATCTGGTGGTAGACACAGCTGTATTTTCCTGTGTCCTCAGGGGTCACATCATGAAGTGAAAAGTCTGCTCTGTTCCTTTCTGATCTCTGAACCTGTACAGGTGCTGAAACTCCTTCCTTCAGGAGCAGGAACATTTTGTACTCAGTCATATTATCTGGCTTCTTACACTGAAGAATTACGTTCCCTCCAGCTGTCACATTGCTCCATTGGTGAGCTTGGAGGGAAGGTTTAGGTAAATGTCCTGAGAAAGAAGAATCCTGTGATCATGGTGAGGAAGGCCTGGCTTACACTCCCACCCTTGTTCTCATGATACCTGATCTCTGCCTCTGTGTATCTTATCTCACTGTACATCTCTGGCTGTCCTGGAACTCACTAGACCAGGCTGGCCGTGAACTCACAGAGATCCATCTGCCTGTGCCTCCAAAGTGCTGGGATCAAAGGTGTGAGTCATATCAAACCCAGTTGAAAATGGAGATTTTTTTTTCTTCTTTCAACTCTCAGATAAAACTAAGGTATTAAGGTTGAGATGGCTTAGCAGGTAGAGTACTTGCTATCCAGCAGCAAGGGGAAGGGAAGGCCTTAAACTAAGGTCAAAGTTCCAGGAAGTCAGCTATTTGGGAACTGTAAAAGAAAAGCAGCCGATCCCATCTCCCAGATACTGATTGGTTGTAGGAAGATAAAAGACCCTGCATTTGAAAACCAACCTATCTAAGGAAGCAGCTAACCTCACATGTGTGCATGCATGTGGAATCTGGAGGGTGATGATCTCATTCTCAATTGCTCTCCCACCTTATTCACCAAGGAGGACCCCACAGCCAATCATAGTTCCTGGATATGGTTACTCTTGTTAGTCAGCCTGCCCTGGAGATCCCCTGTCTCTTTTCTGAAGCTGGCATTATATGGTCATCACACATACACAGAAATCACATGGCTGCCCTAAGGAACTTATCTTCTCCCTTCCCTATCCCTGGCTACCAAACCCTCAGCTTAAAGCATGTCATCTATGTTCTCTTGAACTCTGACCTTTGAATGACTGGGTCCTGTGACCTGATCATAGCATGGTCAGAATTAGAGATGACACCTCTCTGCCATTAAATAAAACCTGCACTATCTGTTTGAGGTCATATAAATTCTCATCTTTCCTTTCTTCCGACAGTGCTAATTCTTTCTTATCCTTATAAAGCCTTCCCATGAGGACCAGATTTGTATCCCCATAAGCCATGAAATATCTAGGTGAGTGGGCAGCCTGTACTCCAGCTTCAGGAGGAGAAGATGGAGGATCCCCTGGAGCAAGCTAGTTACCAAAATAACCGTATTTCAGAGATGGTTGGATTTCGAGATCTTGCTTTGGTAAACAAAGGGAAAAAGTAATCGATGACTTCCAGATTCCATACACATGTACACACATTAACACCCATGGGATGCTGACCTATGTGCAATATGCATACACACATGTATAACACACACACATATAACAATGAAAACAATAAAAGTATTTATTTCTGTCACTGTCACTCCCTGCTCGCCCCAACTGCTCTGAATATGATCACTTTTCTCCCTCCCTTTCTTCCTCTGATAGACTGACACGTGCCATTCTGAGGAAGCCCCTCCTCACCTGTGACCAGGAGTAGGACTGCATCACTGTTTTGCAGTGGTACATCAGGATCTTTCTGTCCAGAGCATACGCAGGTGTAGTATCCAGCATCACTCTCCTCTAACCCAGTGAGATAGAAATTAAACCAACCTGGGACTCCCCAACTTGAATGTAATTTAGATGGCCTTTTTCTCAAGTTCCATGGTGTCCGAGGATCCAAATTATTACCTCCCATTTGAATACTACAGATTATGTTTTGTACAAAATTTACACAGCTCAGTGTCACATTGCTCCTGGTGGGAACCACAGAGCTGGGCTCGATACTGAGGATGGGCTTGGGTAAGATCTCTGAAAGAAAATAAAACTCAAGAGTTGCATATGACATATCATCTTGCTTCCTGGGAACCATTTAGAATAAGGGATGAAGTCATTTAAATACTTGGGATGAAGGATCAAGGGGGGATTGCTTGAAGAGACACTTACCATCCCTACTTATGTCTATTTGCCCAACACATAGTCCTGCAAGAGAATGACTTATGAGACACAGTTCTTGCCTGGGGCTCCTTCATCGCTCTCCCTGATCCTAAGAATCTACTGGTGAGCTTAGACTCTGGCTTCACTTATTCAGGCATTTCTGTGATTCCCGTATGTTTCTTCCTCACCAACATCCCATATTCTCCCTGTACAAATCTGTAACCCTACACTGGGGAGCAGAGGCAGGCAAATTCAGGGAGCTTGCTCCACAGCCAGTATTCTCAAACAGAAAGCTTCACCTTCAATGAGAAATCTCGAAAAATAGAGGGGAGAACCAAGAAAGATTCTTAGTGTCTCCGTCCTTGGCTTGCCACATGTTTGCACACAGGTACTTGATTACATATACACGTGTGTGTATGCACACACACATACATATGCACTACATACAACAAATGCAAAAGAAAGGATGCAAACGTCACGTTCAAGTGGCAGAAACCCATTCAGAAGCTCAAAACCTACTGATTTGGAGGAGACAGGAAAATGTGTGTAAAACACTAAACATGTTTTCTACACATGATGTGTGTTCACAAAATGAAATTTATTCACTTATTCTTCAGCTTCACTAGTTACCCCACTGGCCTCACCAACTCCAGCTGCCTCCACAGCCCACCCACTGTCCACAAACAGCCTTGCTTCTCCTCAGACTTACCAAGACAGAACAAGAGCAAGAACTGGGAGTTCATGACGTCTCTCAGTAACACACTTTTCCAAGAATGCCTCTGCAGCTTGCCCTCCCTGTTGTCTGTGTTTAATTCTGGGACCAGCAATAATGGCTTTCCTTCAGAGCTAACCCCAGCTTCTGTTTCATTGTGATAATCAAGATGTTAGGTCTCTGCAATACCATGCCACTTCCTACTGTCTTGGCTCACATAGGCCTCTCACCACAGAGAAAGAATTCAGACCACTAACTTCTAAGCTCTTTTGTGTACTCTGCCAAATTTTCTGAGAAAGTGCTAATGAGATATGAGTTAGCATGTCTCGCTGCCCTTTTGTTCTTTTTTTGATTTTTTGTTTCAATAGACTATCTTTTACTTATTTTTTGATAATTTCATACATGTAAACAATATATCTTGAGCATATCCATCCACAACTCTCTCCTCCCATTTCTACCTACATCCCCAACATTTCCTGCTTCCTGCTTCGTGTTCTTCTCCTACACTTTTGCAGCCTGTTGTGTTTGATCCATTTGGCCTTGAGTTTTATGCATGGAGATAAAGATTTATTTGCATTCTTCTACCTGTAGACATCCAACTATATCAACATCATTTGCTGAACATGTTTTCTTTTTTCATTTTATATTTTTAGCTTTTTTGTAAGAAATCAGGTGTTCATAGGTATGTGGGTTAATATCAGGGTCGTTGATTCAATTTCATTGGTCCACCTGTTTGTTTTTATGCCAATACCAAGCTGTTTTCATTACTATAGCTCTATAGTAGAGCATGAAGCCAGGGAAGGTGTTGTCTCTAGATGTTTCTTTATTGTAAAGGGTTATTTTTGGCTATCCTGAGTGTTTTGTTTTTCCATATGAAATTTAGTGGTATTTTTTCAAGGTCTGTGAAGAATTGTACTGGGATTTTGATGAGTACTACATTAAATCTGTAGATTGCTTTTGGTAAGATTGCCATTTTCACTATATTAATCCTACCTATCCATGAGCATAAGAGATCATTCCATTTTCTGATATCCTCTTCAGTTTTATTCTTCAAAGACTTAATGTTCTTGTCATACAGGTCTTTCTCTTGTTTGATTAGAGTTACCCCAAGACATTTTATGTTGTTTGTGGCCATTGTGAAGGGTGATGCTGCTCTGATTTCTTTCTCAGCCCATTTATCATCTGTATATAGGAGGGCTATTGATTTTTTTTAGTTGATCCTGTATCTTGCTACATTACTGAAGGTATTTATCAGATCTAGGAATTTCCTGGATCTGGAGGCAGGAGTTGAGAAAGGAAATATGGAAGAATGTTGCTTGGGTTTTTTTTCTCATGACTTGCTCAGTTTGCTTTTTTTTTTAAAATAGAACATAGCATAAAGTAAAGGGGCCAACTGAAGCAGGAAAACCAACCAATCCCCGAGCAGGAAACCTTTCAATCCCTGAGTACCCTGACTCTGAACCCAGAGCCGGTGAAAGAAACACATCCTGGACCTAAGGCCTGAGACGGAAAAGAAACACCTTTATCCCTGAACCCAGGACCAAAGAAACACACCCTGACTCTGAAACCAGTGTCAAAGAAATACATCTTGTCCCTAGAATCAGAGCCAGTGAAAGAAATATGTCTTAGCTATAAGATTAGAGTCAAAATGTTAAAAAGGTGAAAGAAACACAGTTTGGCCCTGAAGTCAGAGCCATCTCTGCTCCTGATCTCTGATTCCCTCCGGAATCCTTATATATGTTTTGCTCGGGGGTGGGGAAGTGTGGTACTGCTAATTCTTCTCTTGTTTAAATGTGTCCTAAAGCATATTTGTCAACAAAACGTGTCCACCAAGGCAGCCCTCCAGATACTAATGGCTCTCAGACACTCAGGACAAAGCCCTCATAGAGAGGTAATGCATGCATGGCTTTTGAGATACAAAAGGCTGCTTACTGCCTGACTCACCACTCTGAAAGCTCACCAGGATTGATGGTCTTCAAAGGTTGGTGGTCAGCGACGGGTAAGAGTCTGTTTGGCAGGCTGACCTAAGACAGGCACAGTTCATTAAGTTGAGCCCCTCTGAGGTAGGAACACAAGGCCAGGGTAAAGCTTGTCCTGTAAAAATCATAAAAAGGGTGGATATGTGGGATGACCAAGTCTTAATGGGTCCAAGTGCCAGCTGGCCAAGACCAATAGTAAAGAGCATGCATAGTAGTAGCTATTTCCTGAAAGCCAGCCTGGGTCTGCCAGAGGGCCTTGACAACAGCATCTGAGTCTGACAAGAGATGATGTGGACCTGTGGACAAGGACCACATAACCTCAGCAGATGCCAGCTCAGTGGACTCGCCTTCCCCCGGGCAGTGTCAGGAATATATAAGCCTTAGCCCTTCCTGAAATAAACCAAACTTGTTTTAACCTGTTCCTGGTGCCTGTACATTGGGACTGTGCCTACTTTTGCTTTTCCCCAAAGGACACCCACCAGGATCCTGCAACAGGGACTGAGCTGAAAACACTTGCTGAGGTACTTCCTTAGGGGGGCTGAGCAAGGTTGAGCAGAAAAAGTAATAACTTTTTGCCAGAGCAGGAGAAGATTGCTATGTTTCTACAGGGGCTTCCCCTTCTGCAGAGTGTTAGCAAAAGAAGTAACATCTTGGGCTGAAAAAGAAGCTAATAGCTCTGCTCAGGGGAACTTTCCTCAGGGGAACATCCAAGCAGAGCTCAGCTGTGTAGTGGCTGTCCTGGAGAGGAGAAGAGTTGTTATGTCCTACTGGGAGACCATCTCCCATGATACCCCAGCTCTAGGTATCCTGGTTTCCCAACAAGTTAGGACACCTTTCTCTCCAGGACTAAGCTGCCATATTGCAGCTCCAGTCTCCAGAGCAGTCCTATTGTAGCTCTATCCTTCAGGGCTGCGCTGACATTTTTAGCTCTAGCCTCCAGAACTGTCCTATTGCAGCTCTAGGTAACCTGGTTTCCTGACAGGTGAGGACATCTTTCCTTCCAGGACTGCACTGTCCCATTGTGGCTCCAGCCTCCAGATTGCCTATTGTGGCTCTACACCTCCAGAATTGTCCTACTGTGGCTCTACCCCTCCAGAGCTGTCCTATTACAGGTCTAAGTATAGCCTGACTTCCAGGTAAGTCAGGAAGTCTTTGCAGCTCCAGAGCTGTAACACTCACACTCACCTACACCAGCTCAAGGAGTGGCACTGCCCACAATATGCTGGGCCCTCCCTCATTAGTCACTAATTAAGAAAACTCTCCACAGGATGACCAACAGTCCAATCTCAGGGAGGCATCTGCCAACTGAGGTTTCCTCCTCTCAGATGATACAAGGTTGTGTAAAGTTGCAACAAAACTAGTCAAACACAACAGGCTGCAAACATGTAGGGGAGAACATGAAGCAGGAGCAGGAAATATTGGGGGTGTAGGTAGAAATGTGAGAGAATTGGGGATGGATATGCTTGAGATATATTGTTTGCAAGTATGAAATTATCAAACAATATATAAAAGTAATTCCATTGAAAGAAATCAAATTTAAAAAAAAGAACAAAAGGGCAGGAGACATGCTAATTCATATTTGATTAGCATTTTCTCAGAAAATTTGGCAGAGTACACAAATAAACTTAGAAGTAATTGATCTGAATTTTTTCTGTGTGGTGAGAGGCCTATGTTATCTAAGCCAGGAGGAAGTGGTGTGATATTGCAGAGTGATCACATCTTGATTATCGCAACAAAACAGAAACTGGGGGCTAACTCTGAATACTAAAAACTGAAAGAAAGCTATTACTTTCTGGTCTCAAAATTAGACTCTGACCTAACAGGAATGGCAAGTTGCAGACACATTCTGCAAAAAGCATGTTACTGAGAGGCATCATGAACTCCCAATTCTTGTTCTTGTTCTGTCTTGCTAAGTCTGAGAGGGATCAGGGCTGTTTGTGGTCAGGGGTGAGTTGTGGAGGCAACTGAAGTTAGTCAGACCAGCGGGGAGTCTAGGGAAGCTGTAGGATAAGTGAAGAAATTTCATTTTCTGAACCTACATCATGGGTGGGGAATATTTTCAGTGACTTACATACATGCTCCTGTTTCCTCCAAATAAGTAGGTCCTGAACTTCCCAATGGATTTCTGCCACTTGAACGTGACATTTACATTCTTTCTTTTGTATTTTTTTTGTGTGTGTGCATTTAAGAGCTTGTGTGCACACTTGTGGAAAGGCAAGAAGAGAGGACACTAGGAATCCTTCTTGGTTCTCCTCTCTATTTTTTGAAATTTCTCATTGAAGGTGAAGCTTCATGTTTCAGAAGGTTGGCTGGCTAGCAAGCTCCTTGGATCTGCCTGTCTCTGCTCCCCAGTGTGGGGTTATAGGCATGTACAGGGAGGATATGGGCTGTGGGTGAGAAAGAAACACACAGGGAGCACAAAAATGCCTGAATAAGTGAAGCCAGAGTCTGAGCTCACTGGTAGATTGTGGAATCATGGATAGTGATGGGGCAGGCACTGTGTCTCATAATCATTCTCTTGAAGAACTGTGTATTGGGCAAATAGACATAAATGGGACTGCTAAGTGTTTCTTCAAGCAATTCCCCCTTGATCCTTCATCCCAAATATTTAAATGGCTTCATGCCTTGTTTTAAATGGTTCCCAGGTAGCAGAATGATATGTCATATGCAACTCTGAGTTTTATTTTCTTTCAGAGCTCTCATCCAAGCCCATCCTCAGCGTTTAGTCCAGCTCTGTGGTTCTCCGCCAGGAGCAGTGTGACACTGGAATGTAGGAAGTTTCCACAAAATCTGAAGTGATCATCTTGAGATGTTGGTGATAGGTAAGCTTTACATGTTCTCCTTTAAAATTATTTTATTAGCTACTATAGAGATAAGAGACACTGTTTAAGGGCTGGAGTTAAGCACACTTGACTTGCAGAGAACTAGAGTTCAGTTCTCAGTAATCACAAGGTCGGAGCAGTTCACAATGTCCTGTGACTCCAGTTCTCCATGGGATCTGACCTTGTCTTCTGGCATCTGAGGGCACATGCACTCATGCACATTACCACATACAGACACACCAAAACAAAGACACGTAGACCCACACAGACACATACACTTAAAACTAATAAAAATAAATATTACATTAAAAACCATAATTTAGAATAATCTATTTAAATATCATTGTCTTTAATAAGACATTCTCTATGGCATTTATATGGCAGACTTTTCCTGTGTAGATGCAAAATATATGAACACACACACAAACATTAATACATATACACAAACAAACACACACACACACACACACACACACACACATATATATATATATAGAGAGAGAGAGAGAGAGAGAGGAGGGGGGAACTAACCTTCTTATTCCACAAAGGGAGCCCAGGACAAGCCAAAGAAACAATTGCAGCAAAGTCCAAATTGATGAAATTCTCTGTTATTATTTGGGTTACTAATGGGAATGTGTAAAATGAGATAAAGAAGCCAGATAGTTGTAGCACACACCTTTAATCTGAGCATTCAGAACTCAGAAGCAGGCCATTTTCTGAGTTCAAGTCCTGCCTGGTCTATAGAACAAGTTCCAGGCCACCCAAGGCTACAGAAATGCCCTGACTTGAAAATGCAAAAAAGGGAGCGATAAAGGCAAAATAAACAATGGGCAAGAGCTAAGGCAGTGTGGTAGTTTGAATGAGAATGGCCCCATAAGCTCATACTTTGAAATGTTTGTTCTCCAATTGGTTGAACCATTTGGGAAGGATCATGAGGTGTGGCTTTTTTTTTTGCAGAAGGTGTGTCACTGGAAGTGGACTTTCAGGTTCAAAAGCCCATGCCATTCCAGTCAGCTCTCTCTGCCTCGTGCTTGTGGGTTGAATTGTGAGCTCTCAGCTCTCCAGCATCATGACTGCCTATTGTCATGATCTCCATAATGATGGCCATGAACTCTTACTCTCCTATACATTAGCACTAAATTAATGCTTTGTTTTATGAGTTGTCGTAATCATGTTTTTTTATTACAATAATAGAAACCCTAATCAAGATATGCAGAATCCTAGCTAACCTTGGTTTTCAACTTGATCCAGATTAGTGTAATCAGGAATAAAAGGCCTCAGTTGGAGAAATACCTAGGTCAGGTTGGTGTGTGAGCATGTCTAGGAGACACAGTCCTAATTATTAATTGATGGAGGCCCTTGCTCACTTTGCCTGAGATTACTCCTCAGGCAGGTGGTCCTGAGCTTCATAAAAAAAACAGCTAGGCAAGAGACAGAGCAAGCTTGAATGTAGGGTTTCTTTTTAAAGCTTTATTTGTTTCATGTATGTGAGTGTTTTATTCAGATATATGTCTGTGGGCTACATTCTAGGTGCCCAAGGATGTGAGAAGAACCAAGGAAGGTGTTGCAGTCCCTTAAACTTTAGTTATGGGTTGTTGTAAGTTAAATGTGGGTGCTGGGAGTCGAACCCAGGCCCTATGGAAGAGAAGCCAATGCTTTTAGTTACTGAGCCATCTCTGCAACCCCTTTCTATGTTTTATTTTTTCCAAAAGCACAATTTTATTTATACAGTCCTAACCAGCTCAGTGGCAGGAAGAGTGGGAGAGGTTCCATCTTCAACCCGGGGCCTCTGTGATGTTGGTTTGCTGTCACCAAACACACAGGCAAGTGGCATCATGGATCTGGTAAAGTGTTGACAACGTTCAGTCTCTGTCTGCTAGAGCAACAAGGTGAGCATCGATCTCTGCTCCTGAGAGAATCCTGAATTTAGGATTTTCGACTGTAACTACTCCAACTTCTATTTCTGAAGCCTTGAAGTCAATCGACAGAACAGTAGACAGGCATGTGATTGCAGTTTCCACTGTTTGTTCAAATGTCCAATCAAATTTCTTCTTCACTTTTTTTTCGAGGAAGCTGGTTTGACTCTGTCTGTTTGACGCCTGCTGCGGTGGCTTTAAAGCCACAGTAGTAGCCTGCAGGGTCACACTTGTACACTAGAGGACCTTGAGGACCTTGTTCTTCATCGATACCAATTAAAGTCATACAACAACCGAGTGGCCTCATTTCCACATTCTGTGTGTAGACTTGAGAAGTATCAGCGATTCTTTTACACAGCATGTCCACAGGAATCTCATAGCCGTACTTGTATTTCCAGTTAGCTGCCTCATAGCCTGCCCTCCGTACCTGGGATCTGCTGTCAGCTGTCATCCCAGTCATCACACAGCCAATGTTCTCAGTTATCTTGAACAAGTGGGTCACTCTGCTGGAATCCAGTAATTTGTCGGGTACTTTCTTCTGTGTGACAATTACTGCACAGTCTTTTCCTCTGACAGCCACAGATGTGAGTCCACCCTGGTTAATAGCCTTAAAAGCATATTCTACTTGGTAGACTCAACCCTCGGGAATAAAAATAGTAATGTGGCAGTCAAAACCGGCGCTGGACCCACGGGACATGGCATACCCCCTATTTCAAACACAAAAATCCTTTCTATGGTTTCTACTTTCAGCTTCTGTTCTGACTTCCCTTAACAATGGATTATAAGCTCTATGTTGAGATAAACCCTTTCCTTCCTAAAGCTGCTTTGGGTCAGAATGTTTTTTATTATGACATAGGAAACAAAGTAGAATAGACAGAATGAATACACAGAAAATAAGTTTTTAAAAAACTGCATTCATTTGAACTCTCATAAAACCATACATTTTGTATTCAGGGGTGAAAAACAAATGGGCAGCTGCCTACCTGCCAGTGTTAGAGTGGATGAAAGACAATTAGATTTGGTGGATCCTTCTTGGGAAGAAGGACACTACTTACAGTATTAATCGTCTTCTCTCTTCCAGTTTCCCTAAGGGCCTTATCAGAATGTTACACTAAGATTAATCTCACCAGGCTGGGAATATCTGCGAGTTTGTGGTGTTGATGGCAGTCTTCCTGACTGAAGCCTGGTACAGCCAGAGGGTGTCACCAAGCAGACCCAGGTAAAATACAGGAGATTTCTCCTATTTCATTACTGTTGGATAGTTATGAGGAGTTATTGACCACTGAATTAGTAGAACTATAACTGAGAAATAAAAATAGTCAGGTGTGCCAGGTGGTGGTGCACGCCTTTAATCCCAGCACTTAGGAGGCAGAGGCAGGCAGATCTCTGCGAGTTAGAGCCTAGCTTGGCTAGGGCTGGTTCTAGGACCGGCTCCAAAGCTACAGAGAAACCCTGTCTTGAAAAACAAAAGGCAAATAAATAAGCAACAAAAAAGGCAGATGGATCTCTATGAGTTTGAAGTCAGCTGGGTATACATAGTAAGATCCAGACCAGTCACGGCTACATTGCAAGACCCTGCCTCCCAAAGCAAAAAAAAAACCCACAAAAGCAAATACAAATAACAAGAACAATAAAAAAGAAATAAATTATGTTCTGATAAAATTAGGGTTTGTTAATTATACATTAATCAACATGGAAGAAATTAAGTATTTCATTATATCTTAAGTAGTTACACTACTAGATGATTACCACAAAAGAGCTAATGAACTTACTTATGAAAACTTTACTTGTTATAGATGATTTCTATAGTCACCACACTAATTTGATCATTATGGGAAATTATGTAATCATCAGGGTTTACTGTGAAAATTTCTAATAGTTTCCACATGTAGAGTGGGAAGTCCTTCTGTATATGTGTTGCCTTTACTGGTTAATAAAGAAGCTGCTTTTGGCCAATGGCTTAACAGAATACAGCCAGGCTGGAATATATATATATATATATATATATATATATATATATATATATAGAGAGAGAGAGAGAGAGAGAGAGAGAGAGAGAGAGAGAGAGAAAGAGAGAGAGATAGAGAGATTCAAGGAGAAGAAGCCATGGAACCACTGGGGACAGATGCCTGTGCTGGAGCCTGCCAAAACTTTGCCAGTAGGCCACAACCTCATGGTGATGCATAGATTAATGGAGATGAGTTAGCAAAAATACACTTAAGCTATTGGCCAGACACTATTGCAAATAATATAGTTTCTGTGTGATTATTTCATGGTCTGGGCAGCCAGGAACAAACAAGTAGCAACAACACACATGGGCAATGATAACATTTTACATGGGATAGACTTTTTTAAACCATGTTGTATTGTCTTGTTTGTTTTAAGCATAGGTATTTTAACATATCTAGATTATTAAGCAGTACAATGCCCTTTCCCACTAAATGACAGGTAAGGCCTCAAATTTGTGAAATAAAACATTTCTCATGGAGCTGGAGAGATGTCTGAGTAGTTAAGAGTGCACTGCTCTTGTAGAGGAGCAGAGTTTTGTTCCCAGTGTTCACAAAGGATAGCTCTCATTCACCTGTATCTCCAGCCCCAGGGAATGGAATGCCTTCTTTTGGCCTCTGCAGCCCCCAACCTAACATGAAAGTACTTACTCCCCATACACATAGTTTTAAAAAAAGCCTATCTTTTGAAAGGCACTTCTACCTACTGTAGTTTTCAAATATCCCAACTTGGAGAGAATCGGAAGTTGGGGTGGTGACACCAGAGTAGAACCCATGTTTGGATACCCTACACTGTTAATACTTTTAGAGCAGTTGGCTTGACTTAGTGGGTAAAGGCACTTGTTGCTGAGTCTGACAACCCAAGTTTGAATTCAAGAATCCACATGGTAGGAGAAGAGAACCAACTCACACATTATCCCCCAACCTCCCCACACATGAGCCACACACATACATGCACACATTCATATAAAATAAATAAAACATAACAAAAGAGTTAATATTTCTCAATCAATTCAGGTCTAACCCTCTTTCTCCACAGACCCTGCAGTACCTCAGGTCCACCATGAATCCTTGGTCAAGGTGGACAAGCAGCTCTTCAGGTTTCTATGAAGGCTGCACTGACAAGTCTCTGAGAGTTATCCAGGGATGGGATGGCAGCTCTGTCTCTTCATCCCTTCCACGGCACAGAGGATGGAATTTGGCACAGGTGCTCATGGAGCCCTTCACTGATTTACAATTGCTACACTGAAACTACAATCCTATTTCCCCCCATGCAAAGGGCATGCTGCCTAGAACACAAATGAAAGTCATGCACTATAGATCTGTTTCTGTGTACAAGACTGTGTCAGTGCATAATATATAAGGCTTTATTTTATAATTTCTTTAGAATGTACTTTCTGTACCTTCTCAGGTATCTTTAGATTATGTATGGAGTATGTAAATTATGTATTTGTAATTCAAGCAATATATATTACATGTATCTAATATGCAATGGATTTTGATGTTTCTGATAAGTTGCTATGTTGATGCTTTTTCCATTTTGTGTGTGTGCACATGTGTTTGTGCATGTGTGTGTGTGTCTAGGCCAGTATCATGTGTCTATTCTTTATCACTCTCCATCATGCTGTAAAGGATTTGTTTTTATGTGTGTGTGTGTGTGTGTGTGTGTGTGTGTGAGAGAGAGAGAGAGAGAGAGAGAGAGAGAGAGAGAGAGAGAGAGAGAGAGAGTTATGTGCAGATGACCACTGTGAGCAGAATAGGGCATGAGATTCCCCTGGAATTAGAATTACAGGCAGTTACAAGCTGCCTGATAATGGGTGCTGGAATCTGAACCTGGGTATTCTGGGAAAGCAATAAGTGCTCTTAACCACTAAACTGTATCTCTCACTCTCCATCCCTCCACCTTGTGTTTGAGGCAGGGTTTCTCACTGAACCTGGAGTTCACTGATTTGCCTAGATTGGTTGGACATGAAACCCAGAGAGCCTCATGTCTCCCTCTCCCTAGAACATGTTGGTACATCTGACTTCTTATGGGTACCAGGATAAGAACTCAGGTCCTTCCCACATACAGACATTAGACAGAGAGAGAGCCCAAGTTGATGATTTCCATCAGGACCCTTCTTTTGGAATTCTGGGGACTCAGCAGAAGGAGTGGAGGAACTGTGGGATCCAGAGGGGTAGAGGATATCATGGCAGTAGAGCCTGCAGAATTAACTAAGCAGGACTCATGGGGGTTCACAAAGACTGAAGCACCAATTGCAGAGCCTGCCTGGTTCTGATCTAGTTCCTCTGCATATGTGTTATGGTTGTTGGCTTGTTGTTTTGGGGAGACTCCTGAAAATGGGAGTAGGGGTGTCTCTGACTCTTGTCTTCTCTTGAGACTCCTTTCCTCCTACTAGGTTTTTTCTCCCAGCCCTGATGTGAAGGTTTGTGTCTTCTCTTGTATCTTCTTTTACCATATTTGGTTTATGTCCCTTGGGAGCCTGCTTGTTTCTAGAGGGTGATTGGGATAGATTTGGTGGAGAGGTGTGGTGGGTTAAAACTGTGGGAAGTGGAGTGAGGGGAAAGTGCGATCAGGATGTAGTCTAGAGAGAAGAAATAAATAAATAAATAAATAAATAAATAAATAATAAATAAATAAGAACTCAGGTCCTCAGATGCAAGAACAAAAACAAACAAACAAAAGCACCCAGAGAGCTAAAACAATCCTGAACAATAAAAGAACTGCTGGAGATCCCACCATTCCTGATTTTAATGATTTCAGGTTGTAGTGCAGGCCATAGTAATTACAGCCAAATGGGACTGGCATAAAAAATAAAGATACAGCCGGGCGGTGGTGGCGCACGCCTTTAATCCCAGCACTCGGGAGGCAGAGGCAGGCGGATCTCTGTGAGTTCAAGGCCAGCCTGGTCTACAAGAGCTAGTTCCAGGACAGGCTCTAAAAAAAAAGCTGCAGAGAAACCCTGTCTCGAAAAACCAAAAATAAATAAATAAATAAATAAATAAATAAATAAATAAATAAAGATACAAAGACCCAGACATAAAACAACAAACTTATGGACACCTAAATTTTGAAGATTAAAACATGCACACACACACACACACACACACACACACACACACAGTGTGAATGGGTAACAGAGGTAAGATAGAGGGAGAGAATTTGGGGAGAGTCAGTTGAGGGATAAAGCATGTGAAGGGGATCCTAATAAGGTCTCCCGATAATGGGTGATACATAGTCTCAACTGGGCCTTCTATTGTCATTAAACATGCTTCCAGTAGCAGGACTGGGTTGCATTAGATTGAGTTGTTGATCAAGAGGGTTCCATGAAAATCCCCCAAATCCTAGGCTTTTGATAAAAATAATGGATTCTTCTTTACACATCGAGAGGGGCCTCCATGTCAGAATGACACCTACAAACTCACTGAACATGAAAAAGTTGAGGTGGTGCCTACATGGGATCGTCACCCCTAGATTCTAGTCCTTTGGGTGCTGGAATGTCCTCTGCAGGCTAACAAAAATATAAACACTAACTGAGTCCCAAATCCTCTCATCTATAATCTTTTCTGCCTGCTTAATGCTCTGGGAAAGTATTAGCACAGAACTTGTGGTCATAGCCAGCCAATGTCTTATTTAATCTAAGGCCCTCTCCATAAGAAGGAACCCATACCAAACATTTCTTGAGTAACCAAGAACTAGAGATTAGATAGCCCACAGCCCACCTAGGGTAAAAGCAAACACTACTGGTAAATAAATAAGACAGACAGACAGGAAGGAAGTAAAGAAAGAAGGGAGGGAGAGAGAGAGGGAGCAAGGGAGGGAAGGAGTGAGGAAGGGTGGGAGGGAGGAGGGGAGGGAGGAGGGAAGAGGGAAGGAATGGCAGAAGGAAGGAAGGAAGGAAGGAAGGAAGGAAGGAAGGAAGGAAGGAAGGAAGGAAGGACAAAGGTATTCTGCTATGCTTGTAGACTTGTACCTTACCCAGTCATCATCCCATCTCTGTCAGCAGATGGGAACAGGGGCAGAGACTCATAGTCAGATATTAGGTGGAGAGTCTAAATTGAGCTCTCCATTAAATCCTCTCTAACAGAGCTGAGGGAATCACATAGAAGAGGAAAACAAAAGAATATAAGACACAGAGGGGATTGAGGACACCAGGAGAACAAGGCCCTGTATATTATTAATCAATCAAGGCTCATATGAGCTCACAAACACTAAAACAGCAAGCACAGGGACTGCACAGAGCTGCAGCAGGTTCTTTGTGTATATATTATAGCTATTAGCTTTGCATTTCTATGGGACTGTCACAAGTGAGTGATGGAGGAGTGTCTATGTGTTACTTTCATTGGTTAATAAAGAAACTGCCTTGGCCCTTTGATAGGACAGAAAATTAGGTAGGCGGAGTAAACAGAACAGAATGCTGGGAAGAAGGCAGTGAGGCAGACACTTCGGGCAGTCGCCATGCCTCTCCTCTCCGAAAGGGACGCAGGTTAAGATCTCTCCTGGTAAGCCACCCCTCGTGGTGCTATACAGATTACTAAATATGGGTTAAAGCAAGATGGAGAATTAGTCAATAAGAGGCTAGAACTAATGGGCCAGGCAGTATTTAAATGAAAAAAAAAAAAAAACGAATCTTGCCTGTAAGCCACAGATTACAAAGATTAATAGAAATGGATTAAATTAAGATGTGAGAGTGTGTGTTTTAATTAATACAGTTTCTGTGTGATCATTTTGGGTGTAAGCTAGCTGGGCAGCCAGAACAAAGGATCCGTTCTCTTTGTAACATCCTTCCATATGGAATGGGTTCCAAAAAGCCAGTTCATGCACTGGGAATAAATTGTGGGCCAGTTGCCAGTGGCCCCACAGATTGCCCAAGCCACAGAACTCACCCACATTCAGAGGGCCTAATTCAGTACTATGCAGGTTCTCCAGCTGTCAGTCCGGAGTCAGTGAGTTCTCACTATCTTGGGTCAGCTGTCTTTGTGGGTTTCCCTATCATGATCTTGACCCCTTTGTTTATATTTTGCTCCTCCCTCTCTAAGACTGGACTCCAGGAGCTTGGCCCAGTGCTTATCATTTAGTCTCTGTATCTGCTTCCATCAGTTACTGGATGAAGGCTCTATGATGACATTAAGGGTGATCATCAATCTAATTATAAAGGAAGCCCAGTTCAGGCATCCTCTCCACTACTGCTAGGTGTCTTAGCTAGGGTCATTCTTGTGGTTTCCTGGGAGTTTCCCTAGTGCCATATTTCTCCCTAATCCCATTATGGCTTCCTCTATTAAGATATCTCTCTCCTTGCTCTCCCTCTCTATCCCTCCTCCAACTCAACCATCCCCTTCTCTCATTTCCCCTCCTTTCCCCCATGTTCCCAATTTACTCTTAGACCTTAAAACATTCTTAGATCCTCACATCTTAAGTTGTATCTCGAAACACCTTTTATTTAAACCTTTTATTTATTTAAATACCTTTTATTTAAGAAGTTATACTGTAATTGCTATTGTGAGTTTATCTCTTTCCTGAGTTCATTAATGAGGTAAATTGTGTCTAAGCTTAGTATTGGCTCTAGGAGGGTGAGGTCTGTGACCTGAACACAGAGAATTAAGAAGGCAGCTGAAACCTTGGCTCATGGTATCAAACTGGTAAAGCTATTAGTTGTCAAACGACATCAGAGTTCTAGAGAAGGATAAATTTCATTTGAATTAATGATTAAAAATCACAAATACTTAATGGATGGCCAGCTGGACAACCACTCCCCAGGATCCTCCATAGTCACTGAGGGCAGCATCCGTCTACTGCTGTTAGGTCTAGGAACTTATAGGAAGACCAGCCTACATGTTGTCTTGGCAACATGAGGCAGTCAGCCCCAG
The DNA here is from genome assembly GCF_903992535.2 of Arvicola amphibius. Taxonomy (NCBI): domain Eukaryota; kingdom Metazoa; phylum Chordata; class Mammalia; order Rodentia; family Cricetidae; genus Arvicola; species Arvicola amphibius. Next base: position 65,088,675 of record NC_052054.1, on the reverse strand, counting down.
AGCCCCATTATCCTCAGTCTGAAGAGGGTCTTAACAGCAGTTGAGGAGGAAGGCCATTTTATTCAGTGGCTAGCACTGCCACTAACTAAGCATGTTCTGGGTGGAGGTTCTTCTGTGCCCATTCATCTTCTTTGAAGGAAATGGGAGTGGTGCCAGGAGAAGATAGACATAAGCAGATTTTTGGAGCAAAGGAAAAGGTGGAGTATCAAAGCCACCATTGAACAATAAAGCAGATTCACTACAAGTGGAAGAGAGTAGTTCTGAGGCAGGTGGAGATTGTGGGTGGGGTTCCTGTGTGAAGTGGGTGCTCTGGCAGGCCCTGCTGAAAAACATTCCACTGCACAAGCAAACCACATGCAACAGTCAGAGTAAGAGGAATTAGAAGTAAAAACATAAGTAAAAGGAGAGAGAGCCAGGGCGAACAGGAGAAGCAAAGATCACCTTTAGTAAAGATGGTGACTAGGTCATCTGACCTATATGTATTGCCCTTAGTCAAGATGGCAGTGAAGTATATCTTTTTACCTTAAACAAAATGGCAGCACTCACCTGGTCGCCCTTAACAAGGCAGTTAGGTCATCTTACCTGCCCTTAACCAAGATGGTTCCATTGTGCATGTTGTAAGGTACTGACATGTGCTTTTTTAGAGCAGTTGTACTGTAAAACTTTAAGACAATTCTGAGTCCTCTCAGTCTCAGCAGTAGTGCTCCCCTCCCCCCCTGGGAACCAAGGACCTAACAGTTACATATGCACGTACTGAGATGTTGGGAACTTTCCATCTCCCTGAATAGGGGCAAGATAACCCTTAGGTGTTAACTCAGTTACTGGTGTTTTGACTCAGACCCTGGAAAAGGGGCAAAGTGACCCTCAGATGTTTCTCCCTTACCTCATCTGATCTGGCAACCACTCTCCAGTCAATTATTGGTAATAGCCCTTTTGAATAAGCCAATCATAATAGTAAAGAACAACCCCCAGACACCTCTTTTCCTTTTGTGGCTTTTTCCTTAAAAGTAGCCTGTACCAGCTACTCGGGGTCTTTCTAGACTCCTGAATGCTGGAAGACCCTATCATGACAGAATTAATAAACTCCTCATGCTTTTACATCAGCTGTGGTGTGAGAAATTGTCTCTTGGGGTGACTTCTTCTTGGTGATTGGACTCTAGAGTCCAACAGTACAAATTTTAAACATACCCAATTAACAAGACACACATACAGGATATTCAGAAATACACACGTGTTGCCACATCATTTACACATTCCTTCATACATATGAAGTAGACAGGAAGCATCCCAAGCATAAGCTATCAGCCTGCAGCCAGGCTGGAAAGAGGGACCTGTTCCCTCCAGCAGCAGCAACAGGAGGGTGGGGGAAACAGAAGCAGCAACACAGCTGAGTAGGAAAGAGGGACCTGCCACCCCAGGCTGGATGGCATGTCTGTGGCTGCAGCAGAGACAGGACAAATAGAAGAGAGAGACATTTTGAACACAAACATGAGATGCCTAGTGAACGTTCCCAGGCAGAGGGAAGATTCTGCCCAGAGACAGGTTCAGCCATGGTGGGCTGTGGAGAGAAAGTTTTAGCATGGCTAGATCACAAGAGACAGACAGACAAGCAGAGAGAACAGGTAAAAAGAGCAGAGGTGCTCACTTCCAACTATGGATCACTGGCAGAATGTAGGGTGCCAATATGCAGCCGTGTGGTTTGAATTATGGGGGGTACAGTTTCTATTTAGTGAGGTAGAGAAGGTCTAGAGACTGAACTCCAGCATCCCAGAAAGTCAGCATGGACTGTGGCACAGGCTGGCCTTGGGTTGTCACTGGCAAGGTCCAGAGGTTGTGGATTTGGGTGGACACAAACTGTATCCCTGTGCAGTCACATGGGAACAGGGCCCCAAAAGGCTCTGAGCTCAAGACTATGGCTGCCCACTGTTGCAACTTTTGAGCAAAGATGGGAGGTGAAAAACCATGGTCAAGAGAACAAACCTCAGTTATGAAAACATTGCCTGAGTTGGGGGAAGGAGGGACCCTAATGTTGAAAGACCCCTGGTGTAGGGAGACTCTCACTCAAGTCTAGGGATAACAGCCCCCCCACAGTAAACTCACGAGAGACCGTCCTTGCTGCAATCACACGAGGTTTGATCGACAAGATGGGAACCAGTGCACTGGGGCAGAGACTCATAACCCACAAAGGGGAAGAGTTCGACCCCGAGTAGCTGGGAGAAGGGGTATTTAAGGGAAGAAACTACAACCCAGTAATCCAAAGGGTGTAGGTAGGGCATCATTGGAAAATTCTGAAAATACCAGTGATGATCACAAAGGGGGCAACTCCCTGTTTCTCAAGATTATTCTCAAGATTACAATCTAACTTTATCTTCTGCTAGTTCCTGAAACTGAACTGGCTAATCCTAGATTTCTGATTCTTTTCTCCCTGCTTAGATTTTTGGCTCTATTTCTTCCTGCTAGGTCTTTCACAGTTACTGCTGATTGTGTTGGTATTAGGTGGAAAGCTCCGGAGGTTCTTTAGTTGGAAGAGTGAGAGAGGCTGGTGAATGTTACAGGGTTACCTCAAACTGCTGGTGGTGGGAGGAAATGCCAGGAAAGTCAGTCCAGTCTCATGGCACCAATGTAATGATTCTGCAGGCAAGAGACATTGGTGGGAAGGAGCCCAGAGGCCTCATAGCAGGTGAGAAACAAATACACCCTACAGACAGGGCTTAAGTGGAGAGTTTATTGAAAGAAAGGAAAGAGTGAAGAGACTGACCTCTGGGGACAGGAGTGGCAAGGGGAGAGGGAAAGAGAAAGAGAGAGAGAGAAAGAGAGGGGGGGAAGAAGAGGAGGAGGGAGAGGGGGAGGAGGAGGAGGAGAAGGAGGAAGAGGAGGAAGATGACTCTAGTGTTAAGTTTACATTAACCTAGTAAGCACAATGGGCTACAAATATGAGGGGTGGAGAACAGGAAGTGGGGAGAAGAGTATATTGGTAGTGTCTGAAAGAATACGAAGGAGAGAGTTGGGGATGGATATTTTTGAGATACATTGTTTCATGTATAAACTTATCAAACAATAAATAAAAATAGCCTGTTGAAACAAACCAAAGAACAAAAGGGCAGGGAACAATGCTAATTGGAGTTTGATTAGCATTTTCTCAGAAACCTGGTCAGAATGCAAAAGTAAGTTTAGGAGCAAGTGGTTTGAATTCTTTCTGTGTGGTGAGGGGCCTATGGGAGCCAAGTCAGTAGGAAGTGGTGTGATATAGTTGAGAGATCACATCCAGATTATCACCATAAAACAGAAGTTGTGGGCTAGCTTTGAAGATTAAAAACTGAAGGAAGGCCATTACTGCTGGTCCCAGAATTAAACACAGACAACAGCAATTTCAAGCTGCAGAGGCATTCTGCAAAAAGCATGTTACTGAGAGGCATCATGAACTCCCAATTCTTGCTCTTGTTCTGTCTTGGTAAGTCTCGGGGGAGCAGGGCTGTTTATGGTGGGTGGGTGGGTTGTGGAGGAAGCTGGCGTTGATGAGGCCAGTGGGGAGGCCAGCGAGGCTGTAGGAGAAGTGAATAAATTTCATTTTGTGAACACACATCATGTGTGGGGAATGCGTTCAGTACTTTATACATATGTTCCTGTTTCCTCCAAATCAGTAAGTTCTGAGCTTCTGAATGGCTTTCTGGCACTTGAACATGACATTTACATTCATTCTTTTGCATTTGTTGTATATGTGGTGTGTGTGTGTGTGCATTCAAGTGCCTGTGTGCATACATGTGTCAAGTCAAGGAGGGAGGACATTAAGAATCTTTCTTGGTTCTCCCCTCTATTTTTTTGAGATTTCTCTTTGAAGCAGAAATTTCCTGTTTCGGAAGGCTGGCTAGTTGGCTAGCAAGTTCCCTGGATCTGCCTGTCTCTGCTCCCCAGTTCAGGGTTACAGACTTGTACAGGGAGGATATGGGCTGTTGGTGAGCAAGAAACATGTGGGAAACACAGATATGCCTGAATACATGAAGCTGGAGCCTGAGCTCAGTAGTAGATTCTTAGAATCAGAGAGGGCAATGAGGCAGCTCCAGACAGGCACTGTGTTATAAGTCATTGTCTTTCAGGGCTTTGTGCTGGGCCTACAGACATAAGTGGGAAAGGTAAGTGTCTCTTCCTTAACCCCAAATATTTAAATGGCTTCATCCCTTGTTCTAAATGGTTCCCAGGGAGCAGGATGATATGTCATATGCAACTCTGAGTTTTATTTTCTTTCAGAGATCTTACCCAAGCCCATCCTCAGTATCGAGCCCAGCTCTGTGGTTCCCACCAGGAGCAATGTGACACTGAATTGTTGGAGTTTTCCGCAAAATGTGAACTGTAATTATCAAAGGCAAGATACTAAGTTGGATCCTAGGACACAACTTGGGGCAAGAAAAAGGCGATCTCGACTCCTTTCAATGTCGGCAGTTCCGGGGTCATTTAATTTCTATCTCATTGAGGTAGAGGAGAGTGATTCTGGATACTACACCTGCATATGCTATGACTATGATAACCCCAATGTATCATTGCGTTACAGTGATGCAGTTCTAATATTGGTCACAGGTGAGGAGGGGCTTCCTCAGAATGACATGTATCAATCTATTAGAAAGGAAGGCAGCAAAGGGTGATCATCTTCTGAGCAGTTGGAGTGGGCGGGGAGTGATGATAGCAACAGAAATGAATACTTGGTTATTGATTTTACTTGTATATGTGTGTTTTGTACATATGTTATATGCATGCTTGCATGTGTGTGGGCATCCATGGGTGTGGATGTCTGTACACATATGTGTGTATGCATGTGGAGTCTGGAAGTCATCAATTGTTCTTCTACCTTTTTCAGCAAGGCAGGATCTCGAAATGAAGTCATAGCTCCCAACTATGGTTATTTTGGTAGGTAGCTTGCTCTGGAGGATCCTCCATCTTGGCCGTCTGAAGTTTGAGTTATAGGCTGTACACCACCTAGAAATTTCTTGGCTTATGGAGCTCCAAATCTGGTCCTCATGCCTAAGTTTCATAAAGATAAGAAAGAATTAAGAAAGGAAAGATGAGAATTTACACGATCTCAAACAGCTAGTGCAGACTTTATTTAATAACAGAGGGGTGTGGTCTCTAGTTCTACCATGCCATGATTAGGTCACAGGACCCAGCCACTCAACGACCAGAGTTCAAGAGAACATAAATGACATGCTTTAAGCTGAGGTTTTGGTAATTAGGGATAGGGAAGGGAGTCGATGTGTTTCTTACAGCAGTCATGTGATTGCTTGGTAAGTATGGCGATCCACTTGTAACTCCAGCTTCAGAAGAGAGACAGGGGACTTGCAGGGCAGGTTTGTAACCATATACAGGAGCTATGATTGGCTGTGAGGTCCTACCTTGGTGAATAAGGTGGAAGAGCAATTGAGAATGAGATCATCACCCTCCAGATTCCACATGCATGCACATATGTGAGGTTAGCTGCTTCCTTAGATAGGCTGGGTTTTTTGTATTTATTTATTTATTTAAATTTTTTTTACTATTAAAAATTTCTACCTCCTCCCCACCTCTGGTTTTTAACTGCAGGGTCTTTGTATCTTCCTACTGGGAGACATCAGATGCTTTTCTTCTGTAGTCCCTCCTGGAAAGTTGACCTCCTGGAAAGTTGAGTTCAGCATAGGGCCTTAGCTTTTTTTTTTTAACACCTTGGGAGAGTATTTTGGATGATAAGAACTCTACCTGCTGATCCATCCCCTCAACTTTAACCTTAGTTTTATCTGGGAGTTGATGCAAGGAAAAAAATTCTTCCTATTTCAACCAGGTTTGATCTTGCTTACACTTGTCTAGCATCAGGAGGCAGAGATGGGTGTTCAAAGTCAGCCTGGCCTACTTAGTAAGTTCCAGGACAGCCAGAGATGCACAGTGAGATCAGATACATAGAGGCAGATATCAGGCATCATGAGAACAAGGGTGAGATTGTAAGCCACCTCTTCCTCACTATGATCCCAGGATTCTTCTTTCTCAGGACATTTACCTAAACCTTCCCTCCAAGCTCACCAATCGAGGAGACGCGTGGCAGCAGGAGAGAATGTGACCATGCGGTGTCAGAAGCCACATAATATGACTGAGTACAAAATGTTCCTGCTTCTGAAAAAAGGAGTTTCATCACCTGTACAGGTTCAGAGATCAGAAAGGAACAGAGCAGACTTTTCACTTCATGATGTGACCCCTGAGGACAAGGGAAAATACAGCTGTGTCTACCACCAGATAGGAGCCCCTTTCTGGGCCTCACAACCCAGTGATCCGCTTGAGATCTTTGTGTTTGGTAAGTTTTAAATATTTTCTTTAAAAAATATTTTCCTAGTTCCAGTAGAGATAAAGCTGGACAGTGGTGGCACACACCTTTAATCCCAGCACTTGAGAGGCAGAGGCAGGCAGATCTCCATGAGTTTGAGTTCAGCCTGGTCTACAAGAGGTAGTTCCAGGACAAGCGCCAAAGCTACAGAGAAACCCTGTTTCGAAAAACAAACAAATAAACAATAACAAAACAAACAAAAAACAGAAAAAAGAAAGGACTGGAATTAATCAGACTTACTGTTATTGCAGAGAACCACAGTTCATACTCACAACATGAAGTTCACAACCACCTGTGACTCCAGCTCCCCATGGGATCTGATGCTGCCTCCTGCCCTCTGATGGCCCCTGCAGTCATGCACATTCCCACATACAGACATACTGACTCACAGACACATAGACCAACACACACATATTACACACACACACACACACACACACACACACACACAACTCATAAAAAGCCTGGTCATGGTGGCTCACACCTTTAATCCCAGCACTCAGGAGGCAGAGGTAAGGGGATCTCTGTGAGACCAGCCTAGTGTACAAAGTGAGTTCCAGTACAGCCAAGGCAAAATAGAGAAAGTCTGTCTTAAAAAATCTAATAAATAAAGTAAAACTAATAAAAATAAATATTAAATAAACAGAAAACCATAATTTAGAAGAAATTATTTAAATTAATATTATAAATATTTATTTAATTACTTAAAATTATTTTGTGCTCATTAAGATTTGCTTTATGGCAGTTATGAAGTTATGAGGCAGACTTTTCCAGGGTAGAAGCGAAACACATGGACACATACATACATGCACTCGTGCAGGCACACATGCACATCTAGACAGCTTAGAAATCTCACCCTAAGGGAGCCCACGACAGACCAAAAAAAAGTTTTTTTCAGTGAAAGTCCCAATTGGTGAACCGATGGGTTGTTATTGGGGTTACTGACAGGAGCATGGGTAGGGGAGTGTCACCTGGAGAAGGGATGGCGCCACAGCAGCTGCACCAGCAGAAAGCCCCCTCCAGCGCTGCTGATGACTCATGAACGCTGCAGCCTGGGGCTCTCTGCACAGTGTGCAGGCAGCTGGACACTCCCAGAAGTCTCTTCTCTCTGAGATGAGCTGGTCAGAGTCTCCTCCTCCAGCGGCAGACGTTGACGCTTTTTACATGCTGGGAGGGGCCTTTGAGAATCTTCCCTCTCTCACCAGCATTCTCCCTCCCTCCTGAGGGAATGCTCCATTTGGGGTGCCACTGCCTTACAATGTCTCAGATGTACTCTATATTGGAAAAGTTGTTGTGAAGTATGTGTATTTCAGTGCTGTTGGATAAAGTATCATTTATATGTCTGCTAGGCCCATTTATTTGTGGTGCAGTTCAACTCTGAGTTTTTCATTTGATATTTTTCTGGACTGTGTATCTATTTGAACCAGTGGCATACTGAAGTCACCATTATTCTTGTATCTGGATCTGTCTGTCTTTTTATGTCTACTCGTATTAGTTTTATGAAAATGGGTACATCAACATTCAATATATATATATATATATATATATATATATATATATATATATATATATATATATAAAGACTTCTTTCTATTTTCCTTCCTTCCACCTCACACTCCCCATCCACTCATTAAAGAGGGTAAGGATTCCCATGGGGAGTCTAGCATATTGCTTTGAGGCAGGACCAAGGCCCTCCCCACTGTGTCTAGGCTGAGCAAAGTATCCCTCCAGAGAGAATGGGTTCCAAAAAGCCAGAACCAACAGTAGGAATAAATTCTTCAACCAGGCAAATTCTTAAGGTTTTCTGTTTGTTTTTGAGGTAGTATCTCATTATACAGTTTAGGCTTTGTTCTATGTAATTTAGGCTGGCCTTGAACTCACAGGTTTCCTTCTTCTGCCTCCTGGGTGCTGAAATTAAAGAAATGAGTTACTATGCCCAACTCAATCATTAATTTTTTTCTTTTTTCATTTGTTTATTTATTGTGTACATATGTGCAATATGTTCATGAACGTGTACATGCCACAGAATGCATGTGCAGTTCAAAGGATAACTTGAGAGATTCAGTTGTCTCCTTCTACTGTGTGAGATTCACATTGACTTCAGGTAATCAGGTTTGGTGGCAAGTGCCTTTACCTGCTAAGACATCTCACTGCCTTAATCTTTGTATTTTCTTTATGGATTTTCCCTTTATTAATACATGCTCATCTTTGTATCCCATAATTAGTTTTAGAGACAACTTTTCACTATGTAGATCTGCCTCACCTGGAACTCACTATATAGTCCAGGTTGGACACGAACTCACAAAGTTGTGCCTGACTCTGCCTCCTGAGTGCTAGAATTAAAGTTTTGAACACACCCTGTGGATGACTTACTTTGTTTAACCATTTGTCTGTGTGTATGTGCATTTGAGTGCAGCTCCTGCAGAGTCCAGAAGAGGGCATGGGAAATCCTGGATCTGCAATTACAGGCTGTTGGGAGCCTCACTTTGTGAGTGCTGGGAACTGGTCCTCTGTAAGAGCACTGCCTGCTTTCAAATGCTAAATCTCACCCCAGCACTTAGGGCAATTCCGAGATAGATTTCCTTATTCCTGTAATTCTGTTAGTTTTTTTTTTTTCCTGGTTGAAATTAATCAAGTCTTTTCTTTCTCCAGTATTCATGTCAGGGACTTGCTGCTTCACTGAGTGGTATATGCTGAGTCCTTTCTTAGTTACCGCTTGTAATTTCTACATAGTAATCTTGGTTAGAAGCTACTCACTTTCAAAGATTAAAATACACCATTGCCTGCTTTGATGGTTTTTAGGACTGCTGAGAAGTGTGGTATTAATTTTTGTGAGTTCAGAATTTTAGTTACCTCTTACAACTTTTAATATTATTTCTTTCTTCTGCCATATTTGCATTGTAACTATAATTTGCAATGGAGGGACTTTTTTCTGGTATGTCTAGTCATAACCTGGTGTTTCAATATCTGTTTCCTTTCCTAGAATTTAAAAATATTTTACTGCCATTCCAGAGAATAGGTTTCTACGCCTTTTCTTCGTATCAGCGCACTTTCTCTGGTGCCTCAGATCCTGATGTTTGATCTGTCTGCTGATCTCAGTGTTGTGTGTGTGTGTGTGTGTGTGTGTGTGTGTGTGTGTGTATGTTTGAGGGAGACTGTCATTCACTCCATTTCTCTTGAGGCTCTGCTCCTCACCACAGGATGAGGCTGTTGGCCACTGTACCCTTCACAGTCCAAGGTTCATGCTGCCTCAACTTCTCAACATGTCTACACCTGGCCCTCTCCCGCATTGCATCTGTCTTCCATGCAGACACTGTAGGAGAGGCACCAAGCTTTCCAGAATTGAGATTGTTCCCTGTTTTCAGTTGGCTTAAAGCCAGAGGCTAGTTGCTGGAGCATGCAAACACAAATATGTGAACTCAAGGTCAGAGCTCAACTAGAACCTCTGTATTCCTCAGAACCAAGGATGGTAATGAGGTGGCTGTCAGCAGGCACTTGTGCATCATTCATGACTGTTTTGCAGATCTGAATGATGGCCACACAGAGTTGGTAAGTGACTCAACTACACCCACTCTGGGCTTTCATCACACATGTTCTCTGTTCCTTCCTGAGAGCAGGTGGATGTGCCCGATCCAGAGAGATTTTTGTTTCCTCCAGATTTCCTTCCCAAACCCAGCCTCAGTGCTTGGCCAAACTCAGTGACTCCAGAGAACAGCAGCGTGACACTGCAATGTGTGAGTCCCACGCCGGACATACAACTTGTTCTCAGAAAGGGAGATAGCATATTGGATTCCAGGCCTCCACATCATATGACAGAGAGGACAGCTGAGTTCCGCCTGACTAACCTTCAGCTGAGGCATGCTGGATATTATACCTGTGAATACCATTTAAAGGAGTCCCCCAAGAAAATCTCATTTTCCAGTGATGTCCTCTTACTATTGGTCACAGGTGAGAAGAGGTGTCTCAGAACAAAGTACAGTGATTTTCAGACAAGGGAGAGCCTGTCACCAATGCAATGGAGGTAGGGACAAAAGGGACATCACGTGGGACTGGTAAGGTTGCTCAACTTGGAGAAGCTTCGGCTGCAATGTCTGCCAACACAGGTTTGATCCCAAACACCCATATGGTGGAAGGAGAGACATCCACATGGTGCCTGCAGACCTTCATTTTCATGCCCTGGCTTGTACCCCACCCAGTAATCAAGTAAAAACATAGTTTTAAAAGAACTGCACCTTCAGAGCAGTTAAGAACATGAGGTAACAAGGACAAACTGGAATACCTCAAGTTTTCTCTTAGTGGAGGAGTGAAATAAAAACATCTGGTCAGCACTGGTCACACACAAGAATGCCCTATCAATAGTAAGTGATGGGAGGGAAAGATCTTACAGGGCCCTACTCTTTATGACCAAACTATTGGTTATGGGTTGACTCTGGGAGAAAGGGGCAACCAAGTTTAATTTTGTACCCTCTGCTGAGCCCTCTGGGCTCCAACAGGTAACTCCAAACAAATGGTCACATAAAGGGTCCTGGCTAGTCTCAGGGATACCCAGACAAAATGAATAGAAATGAACACCAGAGAGATATGTGGGGATGAGGAAGGTGTTAGGGAGGTGGGGTAAAAATGGTCAGTATGCACTGTATACATGTGGAAAGTCATCTACAGACATATTTAACTAATAAAAATATGTCTGTTGAGAGTCAGGATAGACCGTGGGAAAGTTTCAGCATCATGAGGACCCTTGCAGGACTAGAAGGATGAATATAGGACTCTAGGATTGACCCATTCTCCTTGGATCTTGTTTCTCTTACAGGATATTTGCCTAAGCCTTCCATCCTAGTCCAGCACTTGCATCAAGTTACCACAGGAGAGAAGGTCAATCTACAGTGTCAGAAGCCACAAAATTTCACTCAGTATAAAATGTTCGCTCTGCTAAGGGAGGGAACTTCATCCCCCATACAGCTTCTGAGTTCAGAAAACGACACAGTGGAATTCACCCTTCAGAATGTGACAGTCCATGATGCAGGAAGGTACAGCTGTGTGTACCTCCAGTCAGAAGCCCCTTTCAGGGCCTCGCATCCAAGTGATCATCTTGATATCTCATTGGCAAGTAAGGATTATGTGATGGTTGTAGTGATGGGAGCGGCGGACTGCATTCCCACCTAGCTCCCAGCCGCCTGGCTAGCTTATGCCCCGAAATAACAACACACAAACTGTATTCATTTAAACACTGCCTGGCCCATTAGTTTCAGCCTCTTATTAGCTAATTCTCACATCTTGCTTTAACCCAAATTTAGTAATGTGTGTAGCATCACAAGGTGGTGGCCTACCGGGAAAGATTCAGCATGTATGACCTGGCAGCTGGCTCCATGGCATCTGTCTCAGAGAGGAGAGGCATGGCATCTGACTAACTTCCCTTCTTCCCAGCATTCTGTTCTGTCTACTCCACCTATCTAAATCCTGCCCTATCAAAAAGCCAAGGCAGTTTCTTTATTAACCAATGAGAGTCCTCCATCAGATGGTAATAGTATTTTTTCTAATAAGACAGTTTATTGCATAATTTTATTGCTTTATCACTTATACTCTTTCCTCTCTTTTAAAAGTATCTATTTAATTTTACTTTTGAAAATTGTGTGTATGTGTGTGGGTATATGCACATGAATTCTGTGTTCACAGAATCCATAAGAGGGCATTGTTTCCCCTGGAGTTGAAGTTACAATTGGTTATGAGTTGCCTGATGTGGATGCTGGGAACAAAATAAGATCTTTGAAAATGCCTCTATATTTAAATGCTTCTCTCTAATATTTTAAGTTTCAGTTCTTATAGTAAGGTCTTTGATTTATTTGGACTTGATTATGCGCAGGGTGAGATATAGGGAACTAGTTTCCTTCTGTGTGAAGGAATGCAGTTTTCCTATCATTTTGTGAGGAAAACATCCTTCAATGTGAACTTTTGGCATCTTTGTCAAAAAGTGTCTGTAGCCATGCGAGTTTTTATCTGGGTTGTCTGTTGTGTTCTTTTAATCTAAGTATCTATTTTGTGCTAGTGTCATACTGCAATAGCCCTTCGTGAGTGCAGCTGATATTCAGTGTTCCAGGGGCTCAGATGTCAGGTGAAGTTCTGCTATATTCAAGTCACAATGGCATTTTCTGGTATGTGGAGAGATGCTGATCTACCATGGATTTTTGTGCCCTGTAAATTTCCTTTTAGTTTATGTTTTGCTCATAACTACACAACAGAAAAAATAATACATCTTGAAATTTTCAGGCAAATGGATAGATCTAGAAAACATCATATTGAGTGAAGTAACCCAGACCCAGAAAGACAAATATAATATATACTCACTCATAAGTGGCTTTTAGTCATAAAGCAAAGGGAAACCAGCCTATAATTCATAATCCCAGAGAACCTAGACAACAAAATGACCTTAAGAGAGACATGTGTGGTCTTGTTGGAGAAGGTATGTCACTGGAGGTGTGAACTTTGAGCTTTCAAAAGCTCTTGCCATTCCTAGGTAGCTCTCTCTGCCACTTGCTTCTGTGTTGAGATGTGAGCTCTCAACTATGGCTCCAGTACCATGCCTGCCCATTGCCATTCTTCCCATCATGATGGTCATGAATTCTTACCCTCCCATACTGTGAGTCCTAATTAAAGCTTTCTTTTAAGAGTTGCCTTGGCCATGGTGTCTTATCACAACAATTGAAACTCTAAGGTAGACACTCAGAATCCTAATTAGCCTTGAGTGTCAACTTGACTCAGTTTAAAGTCATCAGAAATAAGAGTTCTCAACTGAGGAAATATGAAGTTCAGATAGGTCTGTGAGCATGTCTGTGAGAAATTGTCCTGATTATTAATTGATGTAGAAGGTCTTTGGTCTTACTCTTTGGCTGACAATCATCAAGCAGATGGTACTGAGGTATATAAAAAAATCATGAGGCAGAGAAAGTCAAAGATGCTTAAATTTCAGATTTCCTTTTTTTAAAGTGGATTTGTTTTTTTTCTCATTTTTTTATTAAAAATTTCCATCTTCTCCCCTCCTCCTCCTCCTCCTTCCCTTCCCTCCCTTCTACACATACCCCCACTCCCTCCCTCTCCAGGCCAAAGAGCCATCAGGGTTCCCTACACTATGTTAAGTCCAAGGTCCTCCTAGCTCCCCCTAAGTCCAGGAAGGTGAGCATCCAAACTGACAAGGCTCACAGTGAGCCTGTCCATGCTGTAGAGTTCATGCTCATCGCCGTTGTCCTTGGTTTCTCAGTCCTCCTCCACCATCAGCCACATTCAGAGAGTCCGGTTTGGTCCCCTGTTCCATCAGTCCCATTCCAACTGGACTTGGTGGTCTCCCATTAGATCTGTCCCACCGTCTCAATGGGTAAACGCACTCCTCACGGTCCTGACTTCCTTGCTCATGATCTCCCTCCTTTTGCTCCTTATCAGGACCTTGGAAACTCAGTCCGGTGCTCCTATGTGGGGCTCTGTCATTTTCTCCATCCAATTCCAGGTGAAGGTTCTATGGTGATATGCAAGATATTCATGAGTATGGCAATAGGATCTGGACATTTCTGGCACCCTCTCCTCAGCTGCCCAAGGAACTAGCTGGGGGCGTCTTCCTGGACACCTGGGAACCCCTCTAGAGTCAAGTCTCTGCCAACCCTAGAATGGCTCCCTTAATTAAGATATATAATTCCTTGTTCCCATATCCACCCTTCCTATATCCCAACCATCCTATTCCCCAAGCTCTTCCCATCCTCCACTTCACACTTTTCTCTCCCCATCCCCACATCCCCCATCCCACCCCACCCCCATGTTCCTATTTTTTGTCCAGCAATAGTTATCCTTCAGGTTTCTTTTTTCTTTTTAAAATTTTATTTACTTTATGTGTATGACTGTTTTATTCATATGAATGTCTATGAACCATAATCATGCTAGGTACCAAAAGTGGTGAGAAGAGGGTGTGGAGCCTCTGTAACTTGACTTATGGATGATTGTGAGTTGCATATGCTTACTTTGGATGGAATCAAGGTCCTCTGGAAAAGCAGCCAATAATCTTAACCACTGAACCATCTTTCCAGCTCTTCTCCATGGTTTCTACTTTCATTTCCTGCCCTAACTTTCCTTAATGATGGATTGCAACCTCTATGATGAGATAAACTCTTTCATACCTGAAGCTGATTTTGGTCAAATATTTTTATCATGACACATAAATCAAAGTAGAATAGGCAGAATGAATATAGAGAAAATAAGATTTAAAAACAAAATAAAACTCCATTTAAACTCTCATTAAAGCCTACATTGTGTGTTCAGGGGTTAAAACTACAAAGAATGGACAGCTTCCCACTGGCCAGTGTCTGAGTGAATGGAAGAAAGTCAGTTCTGGTTGATATTTTGGGGAGGAAGGATGCTAATTACAGTATTAATTGTCTTCTCTCTTTCAGTTTCCCTAAGGGCCTCATCACAATGTAACACCAAGATTAATCTCATCAGGCTGGGAATGTCCGCCATGTTTGTGGTGCTTATGGCATTTTTCCTAGCTGAATCCTGGTACAAGCAGAGGGTGTCACCAAGCAGACCCAGGTAAAAATAACTAAGATTTTCCCTATTTCATGACTGTTGGACAGTTATGATGAATGTTTGAGCACCAGATTAATGGATTTATAACTGAGAAATAAAAATGTCCAGGTATCATGATGCATGTCTTTAATCCTAGCACTCTGGGGGCAGAGGCAGGTTAATCTCTATGAGTTCTGGTCAGCCTGGTCTACATAGAGAATTCTAGACCAGTCAAGGTTACATTGTAAGACCTTATCATTAAAAACAAATAACAACTAAAACAGTAGAAAATGAAATAACAAATGATGCTATGATAAATTTAACTGTCAGCTGAGGCTTCAAATTTGTGAAATAAAAAAACTAACCGTGGGTACGAGAAATGTCTCAATGCTTAAGAAATGCATTACTCTTAAAGAGGAGCTGGGCTTGGTTCCCAGCGTCCAAAAAGATGGGCTTATAACCATATGTAACACCAACCCCGGGGAACCTATTGACCTCTTTTGGTCTCGGCAGACTCCCGCCCAACATGCACATACCTAATCCACCCATACACATTTTTTTAAAAAAATGAAGTATATCTTTTTTTTTTTTAAAAAAAGCCTCATCTACCTAGTGTAGCTTTCAAACATCTCAAGTTGGAGTAATGAGAAGTGGGCATGAGGATACCCAGAATAGAAGATATTGGAGACCCTACACAATTAATAATTTTGGAACAGTCAACATAACTTAGTGGCTAACAGCACTTGTTGCTGAGCCTTTTATCCCTAGAATCCACATGGTAGGAGAGATCCAAGTCCCACAAGTTATCCCCTGACCTCCCCACACATAATGTGGCACCCACATGTGGCCACACACATGCACAGGAAATAAATAAAAGGTAACAAAAGAGTTATTATTTCTTTTCTTCTTTTTTATTGATTTTTATTGAGCTCTACATTTTTATCTGCTCCCCTCCCTGCCTTTCCCCTACCCCCTTCAACTCTCCCCCAAGGTCTCCATGTTCCCAATTTACTCAGATCTTGTCTTTTTCTACTTCCCATGTAGATTAGATCTATGTAAGTCTCTCTTAGTGTCCTCATTGTTGTCTAAGTTCTCTGGGATTGTGGTTTGTAGGCTGGCTTTCTTTGCTTTATGTTTAAAAACCACCTATGAGTGAGTAGATGTGATAATTGTCTTTCTGTGTCTGGGTTACCTCACTCAAAATAATGTTTTCTAGCTCCATCCATTTTCCTGCCAAATTCAAGCTGTCATTTTTTCTGCTGTGTAGTATTCCATTGTGTAAATGTACCAAATTTTCCTGATCCATTCTTCGGTCAAGGGGCATTTAGGTTGTTTCTAGGTTTTGGCTATGACAAACAAAACTGCTATGAACATAGTTGAGCACATATCCTTGTGGCATGATTGAGCATCCTTTGGATATATACCCAAAAGTGGTATTACTGGGTCTTGAGGAACGTTGTTTCCTGATTTTCTGAGAAATCGCCACACTGACATCCAAAGGGGCTGTACCAGCTTGCATTCCCACCAGCAATGCAGAAGTGTTCCCCTTTCCCCACAACCTCTCCAGCATAAGTTGTCATCATTGTTTTTGATCTTGGCCATTCTTTAAGGTGTAAGATGAAATTTGAGTCGTTTTGATTTGCATTTCTGTGATGACTAAGGATGTTGAAATTTCCTTAAATGTCTTTCAGCCATTTTAGGTTTCTCTGTTGAGAGTTCTCTGTTTAGGGCTGTACTCCATTTTTCTATTTGATTATGTGTTCTTTTGATGATCAATTTCTTGAGTTCTTTATATATTTTGGAGATCAGACCTCTGTCTGATGTGGAGTTAGTGACGATCTTTTCCCATTCTGTAGGCTGTTGTTTTGTCTTGTTGACCGTGTTCTTTACTTTACAGAAGCTTTTCAGTTTCAGGAAGTCCCATTTATTAATTGTTTCTCTCAGTGTCTGTGCTGCTGGGGTTATATTTAGGAAGTGATCTTCTGTGCCCATTCATTCAAGTGTACTTCATACTTTCTTTTCTATTGAGGTTCAGTGTGGCTGGCTTTTTGTTGAGGTCTTTGATCCATTTTGACTTGAGTTTTGTGTATGGTGATAGATATGGGTTTATTTTCATCCTTCTACATGTTGATATCCAGGTATGTCAGCACCACTTGTTAAATATGCTTTCTTTTTTCCATTTGATATTTTTTGCTTCTTTGTCAAAAATCAGGAGTTCAAAGGAGTGTGGATTAATATCCGGGATTTCTATTCTGTTCCATTGGTCTTCCTATTTGTTCTTATGCCAGTAGAGTTTGAAGCGAGGGATTGTGATGCCTGCAGAAGTTCTTTTATTGTACAGGATTGTTTTGGCTATCCTGGGTTTTTTGCTTTTCCATATGAAGTTGAGTACTGCTCTTTCGAGGTCTGTGAAGAATTTTGCTGGGATGTGGGCATTGCATTGAAGAGTTAATATTTCTTTTTTATTTGTTTGTTTGTTTATTTATTTATTTCTCATTTTTTATTAAAAATTTCTATCTCCTCCCCTCCTCCCTCTTCCCTCCCCTCCCCTCCATCCATACCCCCTTCCCTCCCTCTCCAGGCCAAAGAGCCATCAGGGTTCCCTACACTATGTTAAGTCCAAGGTCCTCCCAACTCCCCCAGGCCCAGGAAGGTCAGCATCCAAACTGACAAGGCTCACACAGAGCCCGTCCATGCCATAGAATCAAAGCCTATCACCATTGTCCTTGGCTTCTCAGTCGGCCTCCACCGTCAGCCACATTCAAAGAGTCCGGTTTGATCACATGTTCCATCAGTCTCATTCCAATTGGTCTTGGTGATCTCCTGTTAGTTCTGTCCCACCATCTCAGTGGGTGAACGCACCCCTCATGGTCCTGACTTTATTGCTCATGTTCTCCCTCCTTCTGCTCCTCATCAGGACCTTGGGAGCTCAGTCTGGTGCTCCAATGTGGGGTTTTGTCTCTATCTCCATCCATCACCAGATGAGGGTTCTATGGTGATATGCAAGATATTGGCCGTATGCTGGTTCCCGGCTACTCAGCCCCAAAAATAATCACACAGAAACTATATTATTTAAATCGTTGCTTGGCCCATTAACTCTAGCTTCTTATTGGCTAACTCTTACACTTTAGTTTAACCCATCTCCATTAATCTGTGTATTGCCATGAGGCTGTGGCTTACCAGGCAAAGTTCCAGTATTTATCTCCAGTGGGGCTACATGGCTTCTCTCTACGCTCTGCCTTCCTTCCCCAGATTCACTCAGTCCTCCCCACCTACCTCTATTCCCTGTGCAGGCTCAACACAGTTTCTTTATCAACCAATGGTATTCACAGCATACAGAGGGGAATCTCACATCAATTTCTCGACTAAATTCAAATCTAACCCTCTTTCCCCACAGACCCTGAAGCACCCCAGGGTCACCATTAGTCCTTGGTTAAGGTGGACAAGCAGCTCTTCAGTTTTCTGTGAAGCTTGCACTGTCAACTCTTTGAGAACTATCCAGGGATGGGATGGAATCTCCACTCTTCATTCCTTCCATGGCGCAGAGGACAGAATTTGGCATGGAAGCACATGGGATACTTTGCTGATTTACAGTTGCACTGAAACTACAATAATAGTTCTCCCTATGGATAGGGCACGCTGCCTAGAACATAAACCAAAGCCATGTACTATGAATCTGTTTCTGTGTACATGATTATGTCAGTACATGATTTATAAGGTTTTATTTATATTTTCTTTAGAATGTGTTTTGTGTACCTTCTCAGGTATCTGGATTAATATATGTAACAGGTAAATTATATATTTGTAGCTTCAAGCAATATATATTACATGTATGGACTTTGAAATGATTTTGATGCTTCTGATAAGTTATTATGTTGATGCTTTTTTCATTTTGTGTGTGTGCCATGTGTCTGCATGTTCATATGTATATGTGTGTGTGTTTGTGTGTGTATGAGTGTGTGTGACTTATGTGCAGATGCCCACTGTGAACAGAATAGGGCATGAGATTCCCCTGGAGTTAGAATTAAAGGCAGCTGTGAGCTGCCTGAATATGGGTCCTGGGACCTGAATCTGGGTCTTTGGGAAAGCAATAAGTGCTCTTAACCACTAAGCTGTATCTCTCACTCTCCATCCCTCTATCTTGTGTTTGAGGCAGGGTTTCTCACTGAACCTGGAGTTCACTGATTTGCCTAGACTGGTTGGACACAAAACCCAGAGAGCTTTCTGTCTCCCTCTCTCTAAACAGGATTACAGGGACATGTTAGTATATCTGACTTCTTATGGGTACTGGAGATAAGAACTCAAGTCCTTCCCACAAACAGACAATAGACAGAGTAAGAAATCCCAAGTTGAAGATTTCCATCGGGTCCCTCCTCTTGGAATTTTGGGGACCCAGCAGAAGAGAAGAGGAGGAATTGTGGGATCCAGAACAGATACAATGACAGCACGGCCTGCAGAATCATCTAAGCAGAGCTCATGGAGGTTCACAGAGACTGAAACACTAATCACAGAGCCTGCATGGTCCTGATCTAGGTCCTCTGCATGTATTATAGTTGTTGAATTGATGTTTGGGGGATATCCCTGAACATGGGGATGGGGGTGTCTTTGATTCTTTTGTCTTCTCTTGGTCCCCTTTTCCTCCTATTAGGTTGCCTTGCCCAGCCTTGATATGAGGGTTTGTGCCTTTCTTATTATATCTTCTTTTGCCAAGTTTGATGTCCCTAGGAAGCCTGCTTGTTTCTAGAGGGAGATTGAGGGTGGGTTTAAGGGAAAGGGGAGGTAGGACAGAACTGGGAGAAGTGCAGTGAGAGCAAAGTGTGATTAGGATGTGTTCTATGAGAGAAAAATAAGATAAATAAATAAAAATTCAGGCCCTCATGTTTGTACGGCATTTTATGGGCTCTGCCATCTCCTTGTTCCCCTTTTAGTTATTTTATTTACCCTTTTATTGAGTTGTAAAAATATAAATATTGTCTTCTTTATGTTGTTTTTTTCTTTTTAAAGATTTATTCATTTACTTTTTAAACTTTTATTTAATCTTTGTGGCTTTCACATCATGCATCTCAGTCCCATTCATCTCTCCCATTTTTTATATATGATCTCTCCCCTTGCAACTTGACCCCCAAGATAGAACAATAAAACTTAAGAGAAAAGAAAAGAGAGGAGGGGAGAGGAGAGAGAGAAAGAGGGAGGAAAGAGAGAGGAGGGAAGAGAGAGGGGCAAAGAGAGAGAAGAAAAATTTCATTTTGGAAGCTGTAGTGTGACACAGTGAATCACACAGTATACCCTTTATAGTCCATATTACTTAGAAGTATTCATTGCAAAGATTCATTGCTCTTGTTTAAGGCCTCTAGTTTCTGCTACACTGTTGATACTGGGCCCTCACTGGGGACTCTTCTTGGATATCCTGTTTTTGCTTGGTTGTCATGGAGATCCTGTATCTTTGGATCTATAGGACTGGCCCCTTCATGTGTTCCACTAAATATATAGGGTGAAGGCTGGGGTGGGCCAACTCATATCCTTGGTTCTTCTAAATGAAAAACCCCAGAAAATAATCTAAAGTTCACATGGACACATAAGTGTTGTCAAAAATACAAAGCAGCCCAATTGTTACTAGTTGATGTACTTTTGTTGCTAGGATTGGTTGATGATCAAAGGTAATGATTAATTCCTTGTACCCATTTTGCCCTCAGTCTTTTGATATAAGAAACTATTGATGAGTGGGTATGCACCCTAAAGATTTAAAGTATAGCTAGCTGAATATTTTTTTATGTATAACAGTTTAGGTTTGTAATTCCTTTAAGATTACTTTTCAAGATAAATAATAAAGTGATTGATTCTTTATTTGGTTTTTATTGATTTTTATTGAGCTCTACATTTTCTCTGCTCCCCTCTAACCCTCCCCCAAGTTCCCCTTGCTCCCAATTTACTCAGGGTATCTTGTCTTTTTCTACTTCCCATGTAGATTAGATCTATGTAAGTCTCTCTTAATGTCCTCATTGTTGTCTAAGTTCTCTGGGATTGTGGTTTGTAGGCTGGTTTTCTTTGCTTTATGTTTAAAAACCACTTATAAGTGAGTACATGTGATATGATTCTTTATTTGTAACAGCAATATGCAGCCTACCAATGAAAGAACTGGATAAGAAAAAATACCCTCTGTTTTCTCATATTTTGTTAATCTGTAACAAGTTACTTATATGTAAATGTATGTGGGTTCTTGTGGTGACTTTGCTTTAAATATGTAACTAAGATTAAAAAAACATGTTTTTACCTGTATTCATTATAATCATTCACTTGAAAACTAGACTGTAACCACACTGTAATTCCTATATTGCCTGAAAGATTCTGTTCAGGTATACAAGTTCTAGGAAAAAAAGTATACAGTAGAAGAACACAGAAGAATAAAGAAGGAAAATATCAAGAGAGTGTGAATGTCTTTTTCCCTAACCCCCTCAGATAAAAAAAGTCTAGTATGAGTTGAATCTGTTGATTTCCCTTTGAGCCTTGTGCCACTGGAGGCTGGTCCCTTAGGCAGTGATAGGTAGGTATGGCCTTGTTAGGGAAGGTGTCACCTTGTAGGAGGAATTGTGCACTGGCGATGTGTATTGAGGTTTCAAAAAGCTCAAGCCTCTCTCTCTTCCTGTTGCCCACACATCATAGTGTAGTTCTCAACTATTTCTCCAGCATCATGTCTGTCATCCCTGTGGCCATGCTTCCTGTCATGATGGACTAAGCCTCAAAAACTGTAATCAAGCCCCCAATTAAATGTTTTCTTTTGTAAGAGTTGCAATGGTCTTGATGTCTCTTCTCAGCAATAGAACACTGACTAAGCCAACATCATTCTTACTCAAACCACTGTACCCACTATGTCAAATTAGTACTGCCCATAGTGCTGTTATGAGCATGGGTGTGTGGTCATTCAATGGAACATGGGCACTCTACAAGTGTTCTTACTCCTTTAGAGAATGATTCTCCAGCACTGGAGGGATGGTTTAGTGGTTAAGAGCACTTGTTGCTGTTGCATAGGACCTGGGTTCCAGACCCTCAATCATTAGTAACTCCAGTTACAGGGGATCTAAAAGCCCTCTTCTGACATCCTTGAGTATTGGGCACACACACAGTAAACATACATACATGGAGGCAAAACACTCATAGCAAAAACATACAATAAATAAGTCTGTTTCTTATTGTTGTTTTATTTTTCAAGACAGGGTTTAACTATGTAATTTTGGTTGTCCTGGAACTCACTCTGTAGACCAGATGGACCTTGAACTCACAGAAATCTGCCTGAATCTGCATCCTGAGTACTGGAATTAAAGGCATGCTCCATCACTTCCTGGCTCACCAAACGTAAAAATTATAAAATGATTCTCCTTTTCCCCAGCTACTCTAGGACCCCTATTCCTTAGGAGTAAAAACAATGACTTCTGCCAAAAGATCAACGTTGAGTGTCAGGCACAACTGAATTGTTGTGGAGGTCACAGCTTCACAGCTTACATGGCAGATCCCCATTGTGGAGACCAGTCAGTTTTGTCAGAGGCGGTGTTAGAAATGGTTGACAAATTTATGGCTTTTAGGTATTTGTCATTATAGCAGCTCCGAGACCAGTGTCTGAAAGCTTAGGTGGGTATGGCTATGCCATTTTTTATTATATTTTTCTTTAAATTTTAAATCTTGTAATTATAAAATTAGGAGAATTTTTGTATCAGGCCATGCTGTCTTTAGCCAGTTTTTGCTGACCAGCTCTGGACATTGGCTGTGGGAGGGACAGCCCTCCAAACTTTTTTGTCATCTGCCTTTAGCACTGCCTTCATCTGGCTCCATAGCCCAGTGAGGGCCAGACTCATTTAGCTGACTCCAGCATGTGTACTTGACCTGCCACAATCTCAGCTGTAGCCCAGGTCACTGCTGGATTGCGCCCCATGCTCTCTTTCTCCACCCACTCAGCAGTTGTAGAGGCTCTGGCTTGGTGACCACACCCTGGCTCCATAGTGTGGGCTTGGTGGCAAAGGACCATCTTGTGTCCCATGCTCCCTTTATTTTTTCATCCATTTAGTGACCATAGCATCACCACTTGATGGGGGGCAGGCAAGGCCACATTTTGGCCTCTCTAAGTCCTGGAGCAGCCTGAAGGTGCCAGGTGTACACAGGTAGTGAGGTAGAGGAAATATATTGTTTACATTATCTAAAAACTCTAAAAATCTCTGCATTTGTTTTTTGTTTCATCCCAGTTCTTTTGGTTATCAAAATACATTCAAGCAACTGTACAGACAGTTGAATTCTATTTTTGACCCATATTTAAAGTTATTATTTACAAATTTTATTCTCAATATTTTTGTCCAGCATTTTTTAAATAATCTATTATTATCTATTTTTGAGTGTTTATTTTTTACCTCTACACCTGGGGTGTGATTTTTTTTTATACAGCTTCCCCCATGTTTCTTCCTTGTACTGCTGTCCACATGGTATGTTTCCAGGTTCATTGTCACCCCATGTTGGCTGTCATTTTTCAGAGACCAGCTTTGACAAGTATACCACTTACCAGGGTAGGGGCATGGAAATTAGAAAAATAAGTAAAGAGAATTGTAGATGGAGCTGCAAATGGTGCCCAGACGTAGATAACTGAATCCACAGAAAGCTTGAGAAAGCTTGGGAAAGAATAGAGTAAAGCATGTTTTCTTGGTAGCAGCAATTTCTCAGGTCTGGCTCTGCTTGCTAGAGGCAAGCAAGCACTCTCATCTAAGAGAGGCTTCCTGACTCAGCTTTAGCTGCAAAACCCTGCAGCTCTTTTAACAGGTCCTGCCTCGAAACACTTAAACGATGTTGATGAAAAGCTGAATGCATGCTTTTCAGTTTTTAGCCGCGACAGGAAAAAAGTTGTGCTGTTTTAAAATGCTGGCTTTCTAGGCCATCCTGCCAGGGCAAACCTCTGTCTCTTTCAGGCAGGCAGTCCGAATGAGTGTGGTCTGTGAGCAGAATGTTGCATCTTGCTTGCCGGCAGGGACCTTTAAACGCCATAGAGTTGTGGTGATAAACATGGCTACAGCCGGTGCCTCCTCCATAAGGCTGGACAGCTAAGGAATGGGCTGGATCTAGCTGGCAAAGCCACAGCTTTAATCCTACCCATATTGCTCAGTAATTTAAAGGCTCATGTGGTCAGAAAAAGAGAGAGAGAGATACAGTAAAGAGAGATTCAAAAACAAAGAAAACCTCTAAATGATTTACAATGTGTTAAAAATATATGCAGGCTAAAGGTTAAAGTTCTTAGGGTAAAAAAGGAAGAAAGTAGTTGGGTGTGGTGGTACACACCTTTGATCCCAACACTTGGGAGGTAGAGGTAGATTGACCTCTGTGACTTCAAGGTGTGGCAGGACACACCTTTAATCCCAATGCCCGGGAGGCAGAGACAGACAGATCTCTGTGAGTTCAAGGTGTTGTAGCACACACGTTTAATCCCAGCACTGGGGAGGCAGAGACAGACAGATCTCTGATGGTTCAAGGACAGCCTGGTCTACAGAGTTATTCCAGGACAAAGATATATAGAGAACCTGTCTCAAAAAATAAAAGTAAAAATAAATGAAATAGAGGTTAAAATAAAGCCGCACAAAGATGGAAAATACACAGAGAATCTTGATACTGTATGCTATTATGCTCTCTTTGAATTGTTTGAATGCTGAGGAAGGAGCAACAGGTGCTAAAAGATATTTGTTTATAAATGCTGATGAACTAATCCAAGATAGATATTTTGAAAATACCTTGACTTCAAAATTTGGATCTAAGGTTATAATGCTTTGGAAAAGTTCTTCTTTTGTTTTCACAAAGGATGAGACCCTGTGGATTGCTTCTATCCCAATATGGTATGATAGACCACGCTCTCCTGAAAGGTTGCTGTGAACACCCTCAGAAAATTACTTCACCCAACTGTTGACTGAAATGAACCTGGCACACAGGTTATACCATAAAAGATCTGATTAACAGCGCCCCCATTCAGCAGGAAGCAGTTTGGAGAGAAATAACTGTGCCCATATTCCCAAACATTGTTTATAAATGTTCTTTTACATTTAAAGAAGGATATGATATAGATATGAATAATTTGCATTGGTATAGATTTTGCTATATTGATAGGGATTTAAGGTCAATTTTGTTATATGTATATGTATTTCTGATCTTGATTAAGGTATTGTGATTGTATAGTTCATTTAAAAATGTAATGTATAATTAGGAAATATAGGTTGTTAATGGATAATCATCGATAATAGGCTTGTAGTCATGTTAGATTTTCTAGATATATAGAGATATATTTCAATTTGATAGGCATTCCTAATATCTTTCAAAGATTACAGAATATGGCATTTAAGATGTTTTAATAATGTAGGGCTTTTCATGACAATGAGACATGTCTGCTCCTGGCAGCATCAATCTACTCCAAGAGGAAGATAAGCATCGAAGAGGCTCGTTATGGACTTTGATAGCCATTTGGGTAAGAAACTGCTCTTGCCTAGACTATTGAATAAACTGAACACAAAAAACCCGCAGAGAGAGGACTGCTGAACTTGCCTAAAGGTGAGATGGTCTTTCGGGGTTCCTGATTCATGAAAGAGTCTGTGAAACATTTTGCAGGACACAGCAGATAGTGACTGAACTGCCTTTGAAACTTCCTGCTTTGTGGAAATGTCTGCTGGATACTATGGGCCTGTAGGCCGAAGATGGATACCCCAACAGTACAAAAGAACTTTGGGTGACTGTCCAGGTAGCAAGATGTCTCTGTCATTTCTAGAATTTGGAAGTTGCTTATTTCTTGTTTGCTTAGGTAATATTATATCCTTCTAGAGTCTTTGATGGAGTTGAAGAATGGTTAGTTATAGTTTTCCTTAGTTATGATAAAAGATAAAATATATATAAATATTGTAACTGTAATTCTTACTTGATTACTGTTTTGTTATATGAAATTTTACTATGTTAAAATTAAAGCCTTTCTTTTTTGTTTAGACAGAAAAAGGGGAAATGATGGAGGACTCTCATTGGTTAATAAAGAAACTGCCTTGGTTTTTTTGATAGGGCAGGATTTAGATAGGTGGAGTAGACAGAACAGAATGCTGGGAAGAAGGGAAGTTAGACAGATGCCTCAGGCTGTCACCATGCCTCTCCTCTCCCAGACAGATGCGATGGAGCCAGCTGCCAGGTCAGACATGCTGTATCTTTCCCAGTAAGACACCACTCGTGGTGTTACATAGATTATTAGATATGGGTTAGTCAAGATGTGAGTAAGAGGCTGAAACTAATGGGCCAGGCAGTGTTTAAATGAATACAGTTTGTGTATTGTTATTTTGAAGCATAAGCTAGACAGGCAGCCAGGAGCCAGGCGGGACGAAAAGCAGGCCTGCCCACAGCTCCTCACTACAGAGAATGAAGATGTGAGTGAAAATAATAAAACAGAAACATAAGATAGTACTGGGAGGGAGTTACAGCCTTATTTAATTTTTTATACCCTTTTATACCCCAATACAAAAGGGTGAAGAAGACAAAAGACTGCTTTAACATGATACAAAGTGAAATTACATGGCGTGAGTGAGAAGGAAACATGGAACACGCAACAAACCCACTTAGGAGTTTATCAGGGTGTGTGTGCAGGCCTGATGAAGCAGCATGCAGAGAAAGAGAGGTTGAAGATGGTGTGTCTAGCTTTTAAGGGCTGCCTAGCGCATGTGCACAGGGGGATGACATGGCTGCATCATATGCAGATGATGGAGCTCACACATGCGTGCAAGCGCTCACACAGCTGCATCATATGTAGATGATGCAACCATGCTGCATGTGGGTCATGCAGGGTCCTTTAAGATTTCCAGGGCCATTAGGCACTTCTGCCTGAGGGCTTGTCTGCACATGCGTGACCCTAGAACCTGGAAGTGTCAGCCATGTTGTGTGGCTGAATCATTACATTCCACTCTTTTGTTTATTACAAAAATTTGGGGAGTTTGGAGTCTCTAATGGGTGGGAATGGGATGTTATAAGGTCTCTCGTGACTGCTTCCTGCTGATTTTGTGGGCATCACCAGGTCTCTTGAGACTGCTTTTTGCTGACTTTGTGGGTGTCGGAGAGTTGAAATGCTTGACCATGTCCTGGGGTGGAGGAGAGTCCCAAGATGGTAGGTAGAGGTTTTTTTGAGGGGTCGGGGTGGAGGATGGAATTTCCCAGGGGTTCCTAAGACCTGGAATGATAAGGGAAAAATTAAATGATACTTATTCTGGGCAAGTCTGGTCTGTTTAGATAGGTCCAATTGGCTCCCTGGAGCTTATGAAAACAAAAAACATTTGAAAAGAAATAAATTTTAGACATATTAAAAGTTTATGATTACAATGGTATAGTGTTGGAATAGAAGACAGTGTGGAGGAGGAAGGAAAAGAAGGGGGAATTATTGGAAAGGGGAATTATTAGACCCCTTAATGTTTTGCCTGAAGCAAATCTTTTTTTAAAAAAAATATTTATTTATTATACAATATTCTTTCTGTGTGTATGTCTGCAGGCCAGAAGAGGGCACCAGACCTCATTACAGATGGTTGTGAGCCATTTTGTGGTTGCTGGGAATTGAACTCAGGACCTTTGGAAGAGCAGGCAATGCTCTTAACCACTGAGCCATCTCTTCAGGCTCTGAAGCAAATCTTAAGGCACTTGTTCTCTTTAGCATCATGGTATTACCTTAACATCCAGGAGACACTGTTGCAGTCAATGATAAACCTGTTATGTTAAAGCCTGTTTTGTGAGTTTTTGGAGTCTGGGGCTGTGATTGTCCCCAAACTCATTTTTGTTTCTTACCACCTAGGCTTTTGGCAATCCTTGTACCTCCGGCTCTATGTTCAATGATGATCTCTGTAATAACAGCTGAGTGGTTAACTAGAAATTTAAGTATGACATTGGAGATGAAGAGAAGTAAGTAAAGCAGATAAGAGGAAGAGGGAGGGTATATGGAGTTTTGGCACAGGAAAGCTGAGTATAGTGATGAAACTTTTACTTTTCTGGAACTGGAGAAAAAGTGGCTGATCTTGGTGTCCTCTGGAACTTAAGGGAGCAGTGCCTGTTTGAGTTACCATGTAAGAGGGGGTATCTTGAGCTGGAAGAGTAAATAGTTTAAGGGGAGACAGGTGGATACAATGAGATAGTCCCTTGAGCTTGGCAACTGTGGGAGTTACAAGAATTACTTTGAAAGGGCCCTGCCATTTAGGGAAAAAGAGTGAGGGGTATTGGTCTGGGGGAGAAAATAGTACCTGATCTCCTATTTTAATCAGCAGTGGGCATGAATTGGCACATGGTTGAGGTAATGAGTAGTCAGTAAAATCCCATAATAGGGAGCAAAAATGGGATCATAGCGGAGTAAGAAGGCGATCAGGAAGTGGAGAGGTTTTAGGTGAGAGGCTGGGGGTTAAAACCAGCTGCCCATACATGAGTTCAAAGGACAAAATGGAAAGGAGCTTTTGAGGAGAGTCCTAAGCCTTAGTAGGGCCAGTCAAGAAGCTCCTGTGACATCATAACAAGAACTTTTTTATATAAACAAAGAACGGTTAGTTCACTCTACCTTCCCTGAATATTGAGGATGGTATGGGATATGAAAATGCCAGGGGATGTTAAAAGCCTTAGATAAAGTTTGAGAGATCTGGGAGGTAAACTCTGAGCCATTATCCAACTGAAGAGAGGTTGGGATTCCAAACCAGGGGACAAATTCTTGGAGAAGAATATTGGAAACTGTCTGGGCCCTCTTGTTAGTGGTGTGAAATGCTTCAATCCACCCAGACATGGTATCCACCAAGACCAGGAGATATTTAACTCATCTAACTGTGGGCATATAAGTAAAATCCAGCTGCCAGTCAGTTCCTGGAAGGGAGCCCCCGGCCTGGTGAGTGGGAAAAAGGAAACTACAATATTTGGTCTTGGTATCTGCTTTTGACAGATTTTTCAAGAGGCAGTGATAGCTTTTAAGAACTCTAAGTCCTCACTGGGTGGGTTAGAGGTGACACTTGACAAAATGAAACAGAGCTTTGCTATTAGGATGAAAGAGCTGATGTAGGTAGGACAGAATTTGTCAGGTGTCAGGGGATATCTGTGAGAATGTGGGCTGTACTATATGAACCCCCTGAGGTGATTAAGATATGTTTGGACTCTAGAATGCTGCTGTTCTAGCTGCTTGGTCAGCCCAGTTATTTCCCTTGGAAATAATGGAACTGTAGGTCTGATGAGACCAACAGTGGATAATTCCTATAGCTTTGGGGAGATGGGAGGCTTTTAACAGGTCCATAGTGTAGTAGCCTGAGTTAGTTATGGATCCTCCTTTCATTGTAAGAAGCCCATGCTCCTTCGAGACAGCTGCATATTTGGAGTCTGTGTAAACATTTAAAGATAGTCCTTTTGCTAACTGGAAAGCGTGGGTAAGGGCTATTAATTCAGCCTGCTGATTAGTGGTATGGGCAGGGAGTGCCTGTGCCTCCACCACCCCAATATCTGACACTATGGCATAGCCATACAGGTCCCTTCACATAAAAAGAAGCTGCCATCTATGTACCAGGTATAAGTGGCCTGGGATAGTTTGCCTTCCTGTATATGTGAGGGATGGGGCAGTAGATCCTCTAAGGTTTCTATGCAGGAGTGATATGGAGAATAAATAATAATTAATAATGAGGTAGGAAATTTGAGATATTAAGGGGTGGGCAGCACTGGAAAGTGAGTGTGGCATCTTCTACTAGTGCCACCTAGAGGGAAAGAACTCGTGAAGGTGGCAAGGTTTGTAAGCTTTTGTAAATTAAGAGATGGAACAAATTGTGGTGGGAGAAAACAGTGGTGAGTGATCCAAAGATTAGTTTCTTTGACTTATGAATAAGAAGCTCAGTGGCTGCTAAAGCATTTATGCAGGGTGCTCAGCCCTGAGTGGTGAGGTCCAGCTTCTTTGACAGGTCCACCACAGGTGCAAAGGAAGGTCCCAGTTGAATATGCCTAGGACCCCAAGGGCATATTCCTCCTTCTCTGTTACATAGAGGGAGAAAGGACAAGTTAAATCTGGGAGATGAAGAACTGGGGCCAGGATAAGGGCTTGCTGGAGTCTCTGGAAGGGTTTAGTAATGGGATAGAGAAGGGACTCATGCAGAGAGCTGAGGGCTGCCTCATATAAGGGGCAGAAAAAGAGAGAAAAATAAGGGATCTAGAAACACAGGAAGCCAGCTATTCCTAGGAATGATAAAATTTCTTCTTTTGTAGAAGGAACTGCAAGGGACTGAATTGGCTTTTTTTCTGCCTAGGGTAATAGCTTTTTGGGTTGGGGTAATAGTTAATCCCAAGTAAATAACCAGAGAGGTAGACAGTTGTACCTTAGAAGGTGAGACTCTATAGCCCTTTTTGGATAGGAAATTTAAAAGAGTGGAGGCATCAGTTTTGCTGATCTCCAAGGATGGACTTCAAAGTAAAATATCATCCACATACTATATGAATTTAGACTTAGGGAGAGACAGTGAGAGTAGATCAGAAGCTAAAGCCTGACCAAATAGGTGTGGCTGTTGTGGAATCCTTGGGGAAGGACAGTCCAGGTGAGCTGTATAGAGAGGTGAGTGTCAGGGTCAGTCCAGGTGAAGGCAAAGATATTTTGAGATTGAGAACTGAGAGGAATAGAGAAAAAAGCATCCTTAAGATCGAGAACTGAAAAGTGGGAGGTTCCTGGGGGGATAGTGGAAAGAAGTGTGTAAGGATTAGGCACTACAGTACAGGATGAAGAGGGACCACTGTGGAGTTAATGATCTGGAGGTCTTGAACCAGGCAATAGGTTCCATTAGGTTTGTTAACAGCAAGGATAGGGGTGTTAAAGGGAGAAAAGGTGGAACGATGTAGCTTTTTTTCTTAGAAGGTCAGAAAATAGGATTAAGTCCCCCAAGGCTCTGGAGAAAGAGGGAGTACTGAGATTTGGTAATGTACTTAGTAGGATCTTGTAATTGGATAACAATGGGGGAATTCACCAGCTGAAGCCAGTGGTGTGCATAGAGGCTGCACTCAGACAGATGGATGGAACATGTGGTTGTTGTGGGAAAAATACCCAGTTCTAGATCCCAACCCAGGAGAGGGGTGGGAGAGCCTCCCAAGTCCCACCACACCAATGAAATTACTTGGCATGAGTGAGAAGGAAACACGGAACATGCAACAAACTTGCTTAGAAGTTTATTGGGTGGCGGTACACAGGACTGGTGAGGCCAGTGTACAGAAAGAGAGTTTGAAAATGGTGTGTCCAGCTTTTAAGGGCTGCCCAGTGCATGTGCAAAGGGGATAACATGGCTGTGTCATACGTAGATGATGCAACCATGGCACATATGGGTCACACATAGTCCTTTAAGATTCCCAGGGCCATTAGGCACTTCTGCTGAGGGCTTGTCTGCACATGTGTGGCCCTAGAATCCGGAAGTGTCAGTCGTGTTGGTTTGGCTGGAATCATAACACAAAAGGCAACTAGAACAGTTCTTGCTTTAATACTTTGAGATATCAAGCCTCTAAATCATGAGAAACACATTTTGTTGTTTAGGCAATAAACCCGGCTCTGGGGACCTGGAATTGAGTGCACCCAGGCCCGTGGGAGGTCCCCTCCTACATTGGCCTGCCTGGGGCAAGGTAGGCCTTTGTCTGAGAGCTGCTTGGCCTGCAAGGGGACCTGACAGTCTGCCAGAGGATCCATCATTCTTTGGGACACTGCAGTCCTGATGACGACTTCTGGAGATGCACTTTCATACCTCGCTGACCTCTCAACACAGTAGCACCAGTGATATTTTCTTAGTTGTTCTCAGGTGTCCTGCTCCAGTTCTAAGGCCATCCACCCAAAGGGGTCAGACTCTGGCCTCCAGGCAGGTCTGAGGATTCCTGCGGAGGGGTGCGGGCTCCTTCAGATTGTGCTGCCAGGTTCGCTGTGTGGTATTCCATCCCGCCCTGCCCCCACCTTGGCCCTTTTGTCTGGGCTGCGACCCTGGGCTGCCTGGAATCCCTGATCCTGTGCACTGACATTCCATCTGAACTGGTGAGTGAATGCGGACCCTGGGGCAACCTGCCCTGGAAGAGAGCACAGACCCCCTACCCCCACTTCCCTCTGCAGGCTTGTGTCTGTTTCTCCCGTCCCTGTGTCTCCCAAGCTTTCCCTAGTGTTCTCAGGTGTCCTGCTCCAGTTCTAAGGCCGACCAAGAATCCTAAAAACAGCCATTCCCTATGTCAAACTTCTTAATTCAAAAAAGGAGAAAAAGTATGTTTAAATTTTCTGACCTTCGGTCAAAATAAAAAAAATCTACCTCTATGAACCATCTTAATGTCAAAACCACCAAATAACCACACCCTAGGTTGTGGTGTTTAGCCACACTTGTCAACAACTTTAAACAAGCTAAAACTCTAACCTTCAAACAAGGTTAAAAAGACTTACATTTTGGGCTTCTACACCCCACCAGGACTATGCACTCATTGCCTACCTCTTCTAGGTCAGAAAATCTCCAACATGAGTTGGAGCAGGCTTCAGCCCTGAGGAAAGCCTCCTGCCGACAGAGCTGCTGCAGGAGGAGCACTCAAGGTCACAGGCAAGTGAGTCATCAGAGCATCCCATTCCTAACAACCATGGTATTTGTGGGATAGATGTTCTTCCTTACTCTGGTTTCCCTGTGTGAATGGGCCCCGATTTCACCCAGCCAGCGACAGACAAGGGAGCTTCTGGAGCTGATATCCTTTCCTTCTCTCACAGCACCCTTTCAGAGAACCAAGAAGGCTGAAGGAAGTCACAGGCAACCAGAACCCATTTCTCCACTATAGGAGCAAGACCTCCTCAGAGCAAGACATGTCCTTCCAACTGTAAGCACAGCAGTGATGCAAATGTGAACTTCCCTGTAGGTGATCTCTCCCTAAAGATACATGTGTCTGTTGGCTCACTATTTCTGGAATAAAGAAACCGCAGAAAAAAAAGTTTAAGGTAGGAAAAAAAAGCTGCCAAGAATTACTCAGAGTCCCAACATCCAACAGTAATTGGGGCACAAAAACAAGGAGGGAGGATATGTTTCTGCTCACAGTTACTCTGAACATTTGTGGCTTAGGACATTTGTAAGCTGGTTGAGTCCTCAGGCCTTCATGCTTGGAGGGAAATCTGTCAAGGGAGACTGTATTGATGTCATGCTGCTATCCAGACAGACCACATCAGAAACAATCAGACTCTTATCCTGTGCCATGCTACTGCATGACATGCACATGTGATGCTGAAGTCCTGTGATGACAACAGTCCCTCACTCGTTTACTCATTCATTTTCCCCTTATGAAATAGTCTCCTGTTTTGCAGCCTTAATTGAGGTGAACTGTCCTGAGAAAAGATTTAGAGAGGATGTCAGACTGACCTTTTATCTGACCTTTGGACAGCAGATACTCCCCCAAGTACTTTTGGAGTAGGAGCATAGACTTATGTTGACTGAGAGAATAATACAGTGGCCAACATATTGCAGGATCATCCTCAGTGAGTGCTTGTCCTTCAAAGCCCCAAAGTGCCTGGCTATTATTGCCTTGAAGAGGTTATTACAATCTGTGCCTGCCTTCCTATTATGTGTCCAAAGCTGGCCACAGGGTATAGGACAGTGCCACTAAATCTGCATGAAGAAAATGTTCTTTAGTGTAAGTTTCTTTGTTTGAGTTTTGGGTTTGGGTTTACTTGCATTGAAATTTTTGTTTTCCTTTTTTTTTTCATTTTAGGTTTCTTTTTTGTTCTTTCTTTAGTTCTTGTTTTTGATTTGATATTTTGCTAAGGATGTACACTGTATATACTGAATATCCTATTTAAGCACCCATTGAGTCAAATGACTATATTTTTATAAACAAAAAAGAAATTTCCAACTCTTCATTCTTAAACTAGATTTTTAAATCAGGTGTGGTGTTACATTCCTGTAACAGCAAAACTCAACAGTCAGAGATGGATGTCTGCAACTTCTAGATGGCTTTGGCTACATTGTAAGATCCAGGTCAGACAAGGTTACAAAGCGAAATGGTATCTTGGATGTGGATGGCATGGTGTACTCCATGGATACCCACTTCATGGTGCAAGAAGATCCATATTCAACAACTGACTTCCCATGTTTTTTACTCCAAAAATATGGAGTTTAGATACACACATATTCACGATATGATCATGAATGTAATGGTACTGAGAAATACACTTCTGTTTTCTAATCTACCTCAGGAAATGAGAATATTCATATGGGAACATAAAAGAAATAAAAGCCATCGCTATCTGCTTCTGCTTTCTTGAAATAATGCACTATTGATAATGACAATGCAGAGAAAATAACCCTCTAAAACATATTTGGACAAGGTGTCCTTTATGGTACCGTTGCTTTGATTACATATTTCACACAGTATTGTTTTTAGATTCATTTATTTTATATTTATATGAATGGGTAATTTGCCTGCTGTCTATGAACCTCAAGCATGCAGTTCCCACAGAGACCAGAAGACAATGATTCCACATGCAACTAGAATTACAGAGGTTTGTTAGCTGCTGTCTGGGTCCTCTGAGAGAGCTATAAACCTTAATAGGATGAGTAATCGCTCTCGTCCCTGCACTCGACTTTTGCCCTTCCAGCCTTGTGTAGTATATTAGCTGGGCTGGATCCCACTACACCAAAGATAGATGTTTCTGGAGAATTGTAAAAGCAGGTCCATGAGGTAGGCATTGGAGATTGTCTTGGGATACCAGGAATTCAAGCAGAGTGCTTGTGAGTTCAGGATCATCCCTCAGCATCTCTTCTTATCAGGGTTAGAGCAGTTTTATCACCTCTCATCTAAATGACAATGAAGATTAGGTCCATGAGATAAAATGCAAAATTGAGAAGACCCTCCTGGGGATGGAGATGGGGTAAGATGAACTGCTATGAACTGTTATTGTCAGGACATGGAACTGCTGCTGCATGCCATGAAACCAACGTAGTTCTGATTATCTCACAAAATCAAGCCCACATAATTGGTCAATATTGTTTGTTGTAAGCCACACTTTGGGGTGACTTCTGCCATGGTTCAGCCACGGTGGGTTTGTACATTCCAGGTTAGGGGCATGTGGATTAGAAATGTTAGGCAGGAGGAACAGAGATATGAAAGAAACATAGGGACATAGGATAGTACTGAGAGGGCAACTCAGCAAATAATGAATGCTAAATTTTCCTGCATTTATTATTCATACACTTTTATACCCCAATACAAAAGAAGGGAAGAAGGCAAAAGACTGTTTTAACATGACACAAAAAATAACCAGAACAGTTACTTGCTTCAAAAGCCATTATTTCCTGAGTAAAGTATTTTATATTTGGGACAAGAATTTGCAGTGAACACATCCTAGACCAAGTATCCTGTAGGCAGCCACTCCCTATGTCAGACCTTCTATTTTAAATAATGGAGCAGAAATAGTCTCGAATTCTCTGACCTTTTGTTAGGGTGGAGCAGATCCACCTCTATGGGCCATCTTAAAATCCAAAACACCAGGTAACCACACCCTCAGTCAGGGTGTGTAGCCACCCTTGTTGTCAACAACTTTGAAAGAACAAAGATAAGTTCAAACTCTCTGACCTCCAGTAAAAGTGGAACAGACTCACATCTGTGTGTGTCCGACAATTCTTCCCTTTTTATTGTATTTAATAAAGTCCATGCTTCAGTTACAGGATAGGATGTGACTGTCTTGGGAGTGATTTTCTCATTTTTCAGACTTAACCTGTTACCGGTACATATGTTCTGTCATGTATATTCTGTCTTAGATTGCCTGTGGGGAAAATGATCTTACCCATATCTGGCTACCAGCCTCTGTAAATAAAGGGTAATGGAGAAAACATCTCTAGGTGTTGTGTACCTTAGTTTACCAACAACAAGATAGTTATGGATTAAATAAAAATGCTACCGATCCCCCAAAGGTTGCGGATCCCCAAGGGACACAGTGGCAGAAATGCTGCAGATTCCTGAGGCACTGCAGTGAGCAGTGGGTCCTGAGACCACACTGCAGGTCCCCAAAGTGGCAGCAGACAATGGGCAGGGAGCCATGTGGCTAGTGAGAGACAGACAGATAGGCATGCCATGCAGAATGAGGTTGTATATTTATTTAGTGGGTTATGGAGGGTAAAGCAGATGGAGAAGAAGAGCAGAGAGAGAAGCAGAGCTCTCTGGGAGAGAGACAGGAAAGGGAGGACTGGGGCTGCAAGCAGGAAGGAAGATTTGCCTGCCTCAGCAGATGGGTGAGGGAGTGGGTGGGGCTTGTCTCTTAAAGGGACAGCACAGACCATTACATTCCCATTTCTTTTTATAATAAAAAAGGTGGGAGGTTAGGCACCACAGGTTAAAGGAATTGAGGTGGCGGATTCTCAAGACTGCTTCCTGCTTATTTGTGGGCATTGTCTTTGGGGGGAGGAACCTGAGAAGTTGGGTGCTGGTCACATCCTGGTGTAGCTGGTCTCTTTGCTTCTGTCTGGTGTTTGTGGTATGGAAATGTTTGATGTCTCTTACACTTGTTTAAGGCATTGGCAGAACAGAGGACAAAGTTAATTTAGGAAAAATTTTAGGACCAGGGAATTCAGGGGGGTGTATCTGACCTGTTTAAGGTGGATCCTTCAATTTGGCACCCTGGAACTGACAAGAATTCTTTGGGTTTATGAAAACATAAGTTTTAAACAGCAGCATATTTATATTAGAATGACTTTGACAGATATTTTTGTACAATGAAAAGTATTTTTAAGATATGAAAGTCAGTGTGAGAAAGAAATTTGATAACTTGTATTTGTCCTCACACCTTTATAACTTGTAGGTACACACCTTAATAACTTGTATTTATATTTTGCTGAAATTTGTTTGGTGAGGTTGTCCTTTTAAACTGACAAAACCTCTCAGCTGTCAAACTACATCATAGATCTTTGAGAAGGATAAAATTTTACTTGAGTTATTGATTTTAAAAATGACAGAGAACTTACTTGGTTGGCACCTAGAGATACTCCTCAGGGTCCTCCATGGTTGCTGAAGTCGTATTTGCTTTTTGCTGTTTAACATAGGGCCTGCCAGGCTCCAGGAGATCCTGTGGGCTAAGAAATCTGTAGGAAGACAAGCCTACCTTGACCTGAGCAGCTAGGCTGTCAATTACAGCGATTCTGTCCACTGTCTGGAGATTTTTAGTTTAGATGAAAGACAGTTTTGCCATTGGTCAATGCTTGGCAGTTGAAGTGAATTGCAGATAGTCATTGTTCTGTGCCCATTTGTCTTCTGTCTTCTTTGGAGGAAGTAGAACACTCCCTCTAGGAGCCAACCTGTCTTTTTTTGTTATGAAAAAGTCTTTTAATAATTTAATATTTAAATGCCATATATCCCAGATCTCTGAGCAGTTGAGGACGGAAATGCCATATATCCCAGATCTCTGAGCAGTTGAGGACGGTTTATCAGGTGTAACTACAGTATAGAATCTGCTTGAAGAGCTGGGTCTGAGCTTGACTGTACTGGTTCTTAACTTAACAGGTAAGATTTATACTTGTAAAAAAACAGAAAGAAGAAAAAACTGCTTAAAATAGAAGGTTAATGGCAGAACTGACAATGATAGAGAACAGTTTAATATATTTTAAGTGGGGGTTGAATTAAATATATTTTTGTAAGAGTCTTAAAAGTACACACCAGTTTAAAAAATGAGACTTATTGTTTTTATAGTCTGAAATGAGATGTAATGAATAGACAATTATAACATTTAATAGCAAACATAGGTACATTTAAGACACATGTATGAACACACACAGAGTGAACAGGAATTGGATGTTCTTGAATTGAAGTGGATGTTCTTGGTGGGCCATACCATAGGCATGCCACTACACAAAACACATATGCAACAGAGTCAGCAAGAGGAATTTAGAGACAAAAATCATTAAGTAAACTGGGGGACCAGGCAGAATATATATATATCAGTAATATAGCGGGACTTGGTCACTTGACCTGGCTCTCAGCCAAGATGGTGAAGAAGTCACCTGACATCAGCCAAGATGGTGGCAAGGTCACCTAACTTTAGTCAAAATGGCAGCAGTCACATGTTATATGGAAAAGCCATGGTTTTTGAGCTGCAGGGATTTTAAGCTTAATAATAAGAAAGACCTAGAGGTGTGATCTGTCCTGTCGCTGAGCCACTCTGTCGCTGAACAGTCACACCACAAGTGGCAGAGAGCAAAAGGCTGGAATTGAAAACAGCCACCTTGTGGATTGTTGGCAGCAGTAGCAGTGGCAGGGATAGTTTGAGGAAATTTCTTCCATTTGCCTGTGCACTGACAGTAGTTAGAAAGTTCCCATAAAAGTGGAGCTGGTGGGACACCGGTGGAGTGAGTGTAGGACCTGAAGAAGTGGGCATTAAGGCCTGTGGTTCTAGGGCCTCTAAAAGGCATTCCAGGGGGAGGCTGGATTGATAAACATGGATGGCTTGCTACCCATAGCTGAAACCATGAAAACCCATGAAAATGGTGACACCACAAGGCCCATAGGGAGATGTCTCCCCTCTATAGGTGGGTTGTGAATCTGCAGCAAATACCACAGGACTTCTAGGAGAGTATCCTCTGCCTACAAGTGGGTGCTAAAGCCTGGCTGGCTCCGGTCAAGGCGACTTGGAAGCCAGAGAGGCCAGAGGCCACGCCAAGCGGCCTTTCATGGTGGGGGGAAAAAGGAAGAGACAGAAAAATCTGAGGGACCCTGGGTCCCCAGTCCTGGTCACGATGCAATTTTACCTAAGAGAAGCAATCCAGAAATGAATATCAGCAAAAGGCTCAATTGTAGCCTTAAGGACCATGGTTGGGGGCTGTCCCCTGTGTCTAGGAACACCAGAAGATTTCTGGGAGCTCAATGGTTAATTCCCCAGATTCGGAGAAACAGTTAAGCTGACCAGAATGGGAAAACTCACCAATTGAAGCCACTGGTATGTGTAGAAGTCAGCGCTGAGGCAGATGGAATGGAAGGCTGTTGTAAAGAAACCCTATTCCTGAGCCCAGGGTTCCATGTCTTCTTAGCTGGCCCGCCCATAGGCAGGAGGAAACATGAAGAGCCTGGCTGAGTAACAAAGCTCCTGTGGTTGCAATATCTCCTAATAAAGGAGTGGAGGATGATCAGAGGTGGGATTGCCTTTTAAATTGGTCTAGGATATCTCTGTTTTCAGTTACAAAGAAAATCAAAATTTGTCTTATTAAACATCTCAAATCTAAGGAATCATTGGCAATGTCAAAATTCTCTCAGACAAACTCCAACCTTTTTCTAATCAGTAGTTTCTTTATAGTGAACTAAAGCAGTTACAAATGTTAACAGGTCAATATCATAATTCTAGCATAGAAATTAACAATAAACATGCAATTTGTCACAGCATCCTAAAAACTGGTAGGAACTGTACTCAGTGGGTGTCTTAGGGTTACTATTGCTGTGATGAAACACCGTGACCTAAAACAACTTGAGGATGAAAGGTTTTGTTTGGGTTACATATCTCAGGTCACAGTTCATTGAGGGAAGCCAAGGCAGTAACTTAAACCAGGCAGGAACCTGGAGGCAGGAGTTGATAAAGAAGTCATGAAGGAATGTTGCTTTTTTACTTGCTCCTCATGACTTGTTCAGCCTGCTTTCTATTGAACCCACTCCACCAGATCCAGGTATGATACTGCCTATGATGGACTAAACTCTTCTCATAAATCACTAAGAAAATGCTCCATGG
This sequence comes from Arvicola amphibius, assembly GCF_903992535.2. Classification (NCBI taxonomy): domain Eukaryota; kingdom Metazoa; phylum Chordata; class Mammalia; order Rodentia; family Cricetidae; genus Arvicola; species Arvicola amphibius. The sequence goes on along the minus strand of NC_052054.1, from coordinate 65,049,076 downwards.
GCTGGCCCACAGTCCAGTCTTACAGAGGTATTTTATCAAGTTAGGTTCCCTCTTCTCAGATGACTCTAGCTTGTGTTAAGTTGACATAAACCTAGTCAGCACAATGAGCTACAAAAATGTGGGGGGAGACATAGATGTGGAGGGAAGGATATATTGGGGTAGGAGGAGAGAGTTAGGGGTGGATATTCTTGAGATATATTGTTTACAAGTATCAATTATAAAACAATAAACAAAAATATTTTGCTGAAACAAATCAAACCAAACAAAGAACAAAAAGGCGCAAGGCACAATGCTAATTGGCATTTGATTAGCATTTTCTCATCAACTCAGAATGCACAAGTAAGCTTAGAAGTAGGTGGTATGAATTCTTTCCTTGTGGTGAGAAGCCCATGTGAGACAAACCAGTAGGAAGTGGCATGATACTGTTGAGAAATCACATGCTGATCACTGTAAAACAGAAGCTGTGGGTTAGCTCTGAAGATTAAAAACTGAAGGAAAGTCATTACTGATGGTCCCAGAATTAAACACCGACTTGACAGGAATGGCAAGCTGAAGAGACATTCTTGGAAAACCGTGTTATTGAGATATCATGAACTCCCAATTTTTGCTCTTGTTCTGTCTTGGTAAGTCTGAGGAGGACAGGTCTGCTTTTGGTGGGTGAGTGGGTTATGGAGGCAACTGGTGTCAGTGAGGCCAGTGGGGTAGCTAGTGAGGCTGTAGGATAAGTGAGTAAATTTCATTTTGTGAACACACATCATGTATGAGGAATATGCTGGGTGCTTTACAGATATTTTTCTGTTTCCTCCTAATTAGTAGGTTCTGAACTTCTCAAGGGCTTTCTGCAGCATCAACATGACATTTACACTCTTTCTTTTGTATTTAGTGTGTGTGTGTGTGTGTGTGTGTGTGTGTGTGTGTGTGCAGGTACCTATATACACTCATGTAGTAAGCCAAGGAGGAAGGACACTAGTATGAGATGGCTTGGTGGGTAAAGGTATTTGCTGCCATGCCTGATGACCTGAGTCAATCCTTAGGACACAGCTGACCTTCACGAGGTCTCCTCTAACCTCCACATGTGCACCATGGCATGCATGTGAATCCCGTAAATAATGGTAAAAGGGCCTGGTGATGAAACTGCATGCATTTATGCCAACCTACTGACCTATGCAATTAATGTGAATAAAGGGAAAGAAACATCCTTGAATCACTAGGCTTATTCTTGCATTTTTTCATTAGCGTGGAAAATGATGGGATTAATTGTGACATTTTCGTATATACAGATCACTGAGTCTTCCTAACATTTCCCCTCTCAACTACCCTCCTCCATCTCCCCTCCCTGTCTCTCTCTGATCCTCCTTTGCCCTCCTCAAATAGTCCCCACTCTGCTTGGTTTTACATTATATAGACTGAAATCGATGTGTGCATATGAGAGAAAGTATGTGATCTATAATGCCCTCGTTACTCTCTTGGTACAGTTCACGAGCCACTGTACCTTACACGAGCTGGGCAAGGGCCTGCAGATTGGAAGAACACACAAGAGACCTGGGTCATTCCAAAGGAGATCAACAGAATGCCGTTTATTCAAGCTTAGGAAAAATCCATATATACCTAGCTGCTGCACAATGGAATAGCCCCCAGGAAATTACCATGCCCAAGGTGGAGTAAACAAGGCCCTATAGCTAACCACCAGGCGAGGCAGAGGGAGCACAGGAACGAACAGGATGTTTTAGCTGGCTGACCAGAAACTTTCCTCAAGATGAAATCCAGGAGCAGGGGTAGACCCATGGGCCTTACAGAGATCTTTTGTCCTTCTTTCTCTGTTATGTTCTCTTGTTCCCTCCCCACCCTCCTATCCCTATCCTGTCATGGGCCCTCTTCTACATCCATGATATGTGTGTATGTTTGTGTTGTTATGCCAAATTACTGGGCCCCAAATGTATTTACAGGGCCCAATTTCCAATGCAACTTACATGAGGGTCTTTAATATACAAGCCCAAGTTTGGAACTCCCCTTTCCAGCGCCCCAGCATAGTGGGTAAGGAGAGCATGGCAGCAAGCCCAGGGAGGAGAGAACTTTTAGAGGGGAAAAAAAGTCCTATCGTCTTGGAATTGGGTAAGTTTCTGAAACCCCTGGTCAGTTTGGGGGTGCAAAAACCCTAACAAAGACCTATAAATTACTGACAAGGTATCTTCAAGGACAGGATGCTTCTCAGAAACATGTGGACCTTGCTATATTTTATGGCCCTGCTCCTTAATTGGTGATTTCTTAGAGTATGCGTTCAAATTCCACTATTGCAGCACATTTTTGGATCTGAGATCAGTCCCCTCTCATTACATGGCTTAAGAGGAAAGCCCTATTTTAAAATGGAGTTTGCAAAGTCAGGACCTCACAGTGTGTGTGTGTGTGTGTGTGTGTGTGTGTGTGTGTGTGTGTGTGTATGTATTAGTAACTCGCTAGTATCACAAGATACAACAAAAGCAACATAAGAAAGGAAGGTTATTTTGGCGCACAGTTTGAGGATCTAGTCATAGTGGGAAGTTATATTGTAATGGTTTATGGCAGCTGGTTATGTTGCATGCATAGCCAGAATGGTAAATGTTAGTGCTCAGGACCAGGCAATGGTATGATATTGCCCACAGTTAAGGTGGGTTTTTCCACCTCAATTTACCTAATCTAGATAATCCAATCCCTCACAGGCATCATCAAAGACTTTTTGCCAAGGTCATTCTAGATCCTTTCAAGTTAACAGTATTAGTAATATACATTTATGTATAAATAGTTCTATAAATATAGTGATATATAAAACTCTGTGTGTGTGTGTGTAAAACTCTGTGTGTGTGTGTGTGTGTGGTGTGTGTGTGTGTGTGTGTGTGTGTGTGTGTGTGTGTGTGTTTATGTGTGTTTTCCAGGGATGTAGCTCTGGTTGCCAGGCTTACCTACCTAGCAAGTGACTTTACTTACACCTGAGCCATATTGCCAGCACTAAATAATCCTTATGTTCTTGGTTTGGTGCCTGCCACCTAGTACATGTTAGACATACATATTGGGCAGTGACTATCCACATCTGGCTCATTTTCTTCCTTTCTGGGTAGACATGCTTTTATAAACCAGTGGCTCTTAACCAGGATTGGTCATGGTTTCAACGTTGCTGGCTCCATCCAAGGAAGATGTGCTGGTGACATCTAGAGAACAAAGGCCAGTACTGCTACTGGCTGCCCTAGAATGCAGTTAGATTCCACAGTGCAGAGTTACCTGGACCCAGATATCAATATCAACTGTTGAGGATGAGGCTTCATTGTATAAGTATTCAAGTGTATCCACCCTTACCAACCAGACGTCTACAGCTGTATAGGTTTATTTATGAATTGTCTATTACATTCCATTGGTCTTTGAGTTGTGTGTGCATGTGCACACGTACACACACACACATACGGTCTCTATTTGAGTTGCGCACGCACACACACACACACACACCACAGCACATCTGTGGAGGTCAGAGGATAACTTTAACGAATAAGTTTATTCTTTCTACCATATGAATCCCAAGGATTGAACTCAGATCATCAGACTCAGCAGCAAGCGCCTTTATTCATTGAGTCATCTCTCTGGCCTTGCTATAAGTTAGCAGATGTAATGATTCTTCTGGTAGAATCTTTAGGTTCTTCTAAGTAATACAATAGATCTTGCCCTGGAGAGTTTCAAAAAGAGCACTCACCCTAGACATAAGTTTAGCCACTGAGAGCCGTGTTGCTGCCCTCTTCTGATTTCCATTAACACTGCATGAATGGTATGTAGCTAGAAGAACTGACTGGCAGGTGGGAAGAGACTGAACTCATGGTATTACACAGTTTGCAGCATGTATTATCGTGTTACAGCATCCTTTGGAAATGGACATGCAGGTTGATACTGTTGGCAATGGCAAACGTGTTCTCAGGAAAGGGATGGGCTGTTAGTGAGCAGGAAACATACCAGAGTCCAGTGTGGGAAGCAGAGACATGCCTGGATAAGTGAAGTCAGAGTATGAGCCCAGCAGTGGATGCTTGGGATCGGGAGGGGTGGTCGGGGAGCTCCGGGCAGTCACTGTGATCATGAGTTGTTCTCTTGCAGGGCTATGTGTTGGGCATACAGATATAAGTGCAGCGGGTAAGTATCTCTTCAATCAAGCCCTGCCCCCCTGATCCTTCATCCCAAGTGTTGAAATGGCTTCATCCCCTGTTTTAAATGGTTTCCAGGGAGAAGGATAATATGTTATATGCAAATCTGAGTTATATTTTCTTTCAGAGCCCTTACTCAAGCCCATCCTCAGTGTTTGGCCCAGCTCTGTGGTTCCCAACAAGAGCAATGTGACACTGGAATGCATGAATTTTGTAGAAGATACAGTGTGTGATATTATAAGGGAAGGTACTGATTTGGATCCCAGGACACCACTTAGGTTAGCAAAAAGGGCATTTAAATCCCATTTAATTATGGAATTTCTTCATAGTTATAAATTCTATCTCATTGAATTGGAGCAGAGTGATGCTGGACACTACATTTGCGAATGTTTTAGAAGTGATATTCCTGATGTGCTGTTGCTGTACAGTAATGCAATTCTAATACTGGTCACAGGTGAGCAGGGGCTTCTCAGCATGTATCCATCTATCAAAGGGAGAAAGGGAGGGAGAAAAGACTGATCATCTTAAGGGCAGTTTAGGAGAGGACGGAGTGATAGTGACAGAAAGGAATGCTGTCATTTATTGTTTACATTTTATATGGGTGTGTTGTACATGTGTGTATGCATGTTACATATCTATAGGCACATATGGGTGTGGATATGTGTGTGTGCGTATGTGTGCACGCATATGGAATCTAGAGGTCATCAATTGTTCTTTCACTGTATTCAGCAAAGTAGACCCTTGCAGTCAAACCGTAGTTCACTGATCTAGTACCTTTTGGTAGGCAGCTTGCTCCAGGACATGTCCTGCCTTGGCTTTCAGAAGCTGCAGTTATGGGCAGGCTACTCCCCCACAAATGACGTGGCTTATTGTGTGATCTAGACTGGTTGTTACGCCTGGGTAACTAAAGACTTAAGATTGTAGGAAGGAATCAAAAAGGAGAATTTACACAACCTCAAACAGCTAGTGGAGGCTTTATTTAATGCCAGAGAGGTGCTGTCTCTACTTCTTACCATGCCATGATCAGGACATAGGATCCAGCACCACAAAGATGAAAATCCAAGAGAACATAGATAATAGGCTTTAAGCTGAGGTTTTGGTAGCCAGGGATAGAGAAGTGGGGAAGTAGGGTTTCTTAGGACAGCTCTGTGAGTGTGGTGATCCACCTGTAACTCCAGGCTCAGAAGAGAGACAGGGGATCTCCAGGGCAGGTTGGCTAATGAGAGTAACTATATTCAGGAGCTATGATTTATTTGGTTTGTGAGGTTCCCCTCGGCGAATAAGGTGGAAGAGCAATTGAGAATGAGAACATCACTCTACAGATTCCATATGCATCTTCAACCTTAATACCTTAGTTTTACCGGAGAGTTGAAAGAAGCGGGGGAGGGGAGAATCTCCATTTTTCAACAGGGTTTGATCTGGCTCATATCTTTGATCCCCAATACTGAGGAAGTAGAGACAGTGGATCTCTGTGAGTACTAGGCCAGCCAGGTCTAGTGAGTTCCAGGACTGCCAGAGATGCACAGTGAGATCAGATACACAGAGGCAGAGATCAGGCATCATGAGAACAAGGGTGGGAGTGTAAGCCAGGCCTTCCTCACCATGATCACAGGATTCTTCTCTCTCAGGACATTTACCTAAACCTTCCCTCCAAGCTCACCAACCGAAGAGACACGTGGCAGCAGGAGAGAACGTGACTCTGCAGTGTCGGAAGCCACATAACATGACTGAGTACAAAATGCTCCTGCTTCTGAAGGAAGGAGTTTCATCACCTGTACAGGTTCAGAGATCAGAAAGCAACAGAGCAGACTTTTCACTTCATGATGTGACCCTTGAGGACACAGGAAACTACAGCTGCGTCTACCACCAGATAGGAGCCCCTTTCTGGGCCTCACACCCTAGTGATCTCCTTGAAATCTTGGTGTTAGGTAAGTTTTAAATGTTTTCCTTAAAATTACTTTCATAATTCCTGTAGTGAGAAAGGATGTTGTTTAGGGGCTGGAATTAAACGCACTTACTGTTCTTGCAGAGAACCAGAGTTCTGTTCTCAGTACTCACTGCATGCAGTTCACAACCGCCTGTGACTCCAGCTCCCCATGGGATCTGAAAAGTCTGCTCTGTTCCTTTCTTAAACAATGAGCCATTTCTCTAGCACCCTGTCTTGTTGTCATGGTTGTTACCATTGTTGTTACCACCCACTAAGTCTAATTAGTGATTTCCCTATGTACAGGGGTGTTGTGCCATCCAGTAGATCATGGGAAACTTACAATGGTCACATCCTTAAAAAAGATTGGCATCCCCCACTCTTGGCAAATATTAACCACCAATAACTGCTCAATAAGAGGTGGGGCCTAGAGATCTTCTACACACCTATGCCAAGATTGGTGGTGATGGTGGTGATGATGGTGGTGGTGGCAGCAGCAGAAGTGGTGGTGATGGTGATAGTGATGGTGGTGATGGTGGTGGTGATGGTGATGGTGGTAGTGATGGTGATTGTGGTGGCGATGGTGGTGGTGGCGGCAGCAGTGGTGGTGATAGTGGTGATGATGGTGGTGATGGCGATGGTAGTGGCAGTGGCGGCAGCAGCAGTGGTGGCGATGGTGATGGCGGCGGCAGTGGCGGCAGCAGCAGTGGTGGCGATGGTGATGGCGGTGGCGGTGGCATGGATGCCACTCTTACTCTCAGCACTCTCATCAGCTCTGCATGTCACCAGTGAAAGGTGCCCACTGCAAAAAGAAACTTCTTGGTCAAAGTTACATTATAATCTCTTCAATGATTTCTACTTCCCTTGTATTATATGTACATGGGTTTTTGCATGCATGTATGTTTGTATATGACGTGCATGCCTAGTGCCTGCAGAGGCCAGAAGGGGATATTACATCCACTAAAGCAAGAATTACATGTGGTTGTTAGCCATCATGTGAGCACTCGGCAGTCAGTGAATTTAACTCCTGAGCCAGCTTACCAGTCCATCTTTATTATTTCTAATGCTCTTCCTCTTTCACTTTTTGGGTTAAAGCTGAGTCTTTGAAACTTGACTCGTCTTATTTCTGGTGGCATTCATCTAATCCTCCATCATACCTTAGAAATATCTATCGTAATCTAAAGTACCAACCAGCCATTACTAGGAGGGTTACCTTGTTCATAGAGATTTCAGGGGACTCCTAGGCATATTGGAGGAATTTCTATAATCAGTAAGAAGGTGGACTCATACTCAGCTTTTAGGAATTCCTCCAGGGTTCTGCATAGCTTTTTCTATCCCTGGAGTGCATGTCATAACCCAGACCCTGAAATCAAGGCTCTAACAGAAGTGGTAAAAATAAGTAAAATTTGGGGATAGAATGGTGTGAGAATGGAAGGAGTCGTGGGATTTCAGTAAACTAGGAAGCAATGAAGTATTAGGACTGGAAGCAGAGAAGCAGCAGAGCAGAGTCTCAGGGGGCAAAGAAGTGCCGAATTGGCCTAAACCCAGAGGCTAGGAGTTGTGGGAGTATGCAAACCCTGAATATGTGAACCTGGGGACTGTGTTCAGCTGGAATCTCTGGGGTGCACCTCAGAACCAAGGATAGTAATGAGGTGGCTGTCAGCAGGCACTTGTACACCATTCGTGACTGTTTTGCAGATCTGAATGTTGGCTACACAGAGTTGGTAAGTGACTCAACCACACCCATCCTAGGCTCTTTCATCACACATGTTCTCTGTTCCTTTCTGGGAGCAGGTGGATGTGCCCGATCCAGAGAGATTTTTGTTTCCTCCAGATTTCCTTCCCAAACCCAGCCTCAGTGCTTGGCCAAACTCAGTGACTCCAGAGAACAGCAGCGTGACACTGCAATGTGTGAGTCCCATGCCGGACATACAACTCGTTCTCAGAAAGGGAGATAGCATATTGGATTCCAGGCCTCCACATCATATGACAGAGGGGACAGCTGAGTTCCGTCTGACTAACCTTCATCTGAGGCATGCTGGATATTATACCTGTGAATACTATAGAAAGGAATCGCCCAATAAAAGTTCACCTTCCAGTGATGTCCTCTTATTATTGGTCACAGGTAAATAGAACCTGTCACCACGGGAATATAGGTAGGGACAAAAGGGGAATCACAGGGGCTGGTGAAATAGCTCAGTTGGTAGAAGCTTGCTCTCATGTCTGCCAACCTAAGTTTGACCCCAGAGACACACATGGTGGAAGGAGAGACATCTGCATGTTGTCCTTCGGCCTTCACACTCACTCATGTCCTGGCATGTGCCCTGTCCAATAAGTAAATAAAAATATAATAGAAAAGAACTGCACCTCCAGAGCAGTTAAAGAGGACATGAGGTAACGAGGACAAACTTGAATCCCTCATCTTTCCTCAGATCTGTAGGAGTGGGAAAAAAAAAAATCTTATCTTCGACACCGGTCACATACAGGAATGGCCCCATCAACAGAAAGTCAAGGGAGGGAAAGGGCTTATGGAGCCCTACTCTTTATGAGTAAACTACCGGCTATGGGTAGACTCTGGGAGAAAGGGACCACTGTTTTTAATTTTGTACCCTCTGCTGAGCCCACTGGGCTCCAACAGGTATTTTCAAACTAGTGATCACACAAATGGCACCGGTTAGTCTGAGGGGGTCCCCAGACAAAATGAATAGAAATAAATTACAGACAAATTCATGGGGATGAGGAAGGTGTTAAGGAGGTGGGTTGAAAATGGCCAGTATGCCCTGTGCACATGTGTGAAATTATCTACAAACAAATTTAATTACTGAAAATATGTCTGACGGGGTCAGGATAGACTGTGGGAAAAGTTTTAGCATCATGTGGACCCTTGCAGGACAGAAAGGATGAATGGAGGACCCTGGACTTGACTCTTCCCCTTGGATCTTGTTTCTCTTACAGGATACCTGCCTAAGCCTTCCCTCCGTGTCCAGCACTTGGGTGAGGTGACAGGAGAGAAGGTGAAGCTACAATGTCAGAAGCCACACAATTTCACTCAGTATAAAATGTTTGCTCTGCTAAAGGAGGGAACTTCATCCCCCATACAGCTTCTAAATTCAGAAAAAGACACGGTGGAATTCACCCTTGAGGATGTGACAGTCCATGATGCAGTAAGGTACAGCTGTATGTACCTGCAGGCAGAAGCCCCTTTCAGGGCCTCACATAAAAGTGATCATCTTGATATCTCAGTGGCAAGTAAGGATTTTATGATATTAGGGGTGTTTTTCTTCTAATAAGACATAGCTTACTCCATAATTTTGTTGCTTTGTCACTTGAACTCTTTCTTCTCTCTTTTAAAACAGACCTATTTTGTTTTTGAAAATTGTGTGTATGTGTGTATCTGCGCATGGGTATACACACACGAGTGCTGTGCACACAGAGGTCGGAAGGGGGCATTGTTTCCCCTGGAGCTGCAGTTACAGGTGATTGTTAGTTGTCTGATGTGGATGCTGGGAACTGAAATCAGTTATTTCCCAATACCTATGTATTTAAATATCTTCTTCTAATAATTTCAGTTTCAGTTCTTTGATCAAATCAAAAACAGCAAAGTCTTTGATTCTCTTGAAGTTGATTTTGTGTGGTGTGAGATAGAGGGATCTAGTTTCATTCTGTGGGTGGGAGTCCAAGGCTCCCAGCTCTTGGTGAGAAGACCAACTTTTCTTCAATGTGAACTTTTGGCATCTTTGTCAAAAAAGTGTCTACAGTCACGTGAGTTTCCCTTTGAGTTGTATATTGTGTTCCACTGATTTACATGCCTGTTTGGTGTTGTTGCCATACTACAATAGTCCCTCTTGAGAGCAGCTGACAATCACGATGTTGCTGGGGCTCAAATGCCGGGTGAAGCTCCGCTATACTCTAATCCCATGTGGCATGATGTGGTCTGAGGAGAGATGCTGTTCTTCTTTGGATTTCTGGGTTCTGTGTTCTCTTTCGTCTTTGTTTTGCTTATAAATCTAAGCATTAAAGTATCAAAGGGGAAGGGGGAAAAAGAAGCAGTTGAAAGTAAAAATATGTGATAAAGAAGCCTAGTGCTGGTGGCACACCTTTTTTTTTTTTTTAGTAATGTTTATTTTATAAATGTGGGTGCCCTTGTATTTGAGGCATGGATGTTCAGAATTGAGACTTCATCTTGATGGATTTTTACAGTGATAAATATGAAATATCCTTCATCTCTTAATAATTTTAGGTTGATGCCTATTTTGTTCTTTTTTTTTTTTTTTTTTTTTTGGTTTTTTCGAGACAGGGTTTCTCTGTGGCTTTGGAGCCTGTCCTGGAACTAGCTCTTGTAGACCAGGCTGGTCTCGAACTCACAGAGATCCGCCTGCCTCTGCCTCCCGAGTGCTGGGATTAAAGGCGTGCGCCACCACCGCCCGGCGCCTATTTTGTTCTATATTGGGATAGCTATACCAGCTTTTCTCTTAGGTCCATTTGATTAGAAAATCTTTTCCCAACCCTTTACTCTGAGGCAATATCTGTCTTTGAAGTTGAGGTGTGTTTCCCGTATGCAGCAGAAGTATGGATCCTGTTTCCATATCCATTCTATAACCCTATGTCTTTTTATAGGTGAATTGAGACTGTTGATATTAAGATATTAATGATCAGTGGTTGTTAGTACCTGTTATTTTTGGTTTTCGTAGTGGTGGTGGTAGAGTATATATGTTTCCCTTCTGATTTGTTTATGTGGGATTAACTATTGCCTGTGTTTTTGTGGGTTGAGCTAGTTTCCTTGAGTTGGAGTTTTTCTTCTAGTACTTTCTGAAGGGCTGGATTTGTGGATAGGTATTGTTTAAATCTGGTTTTGATATGGAATATCTTGTTTTCTCTGCCTATGGTTATTGAAAGCTTTGCTGGGCATAGTAATCTGGGCTGGAATCCATGGTCTCTTAATGTCTGCAGATCATCTATTCAGGACCTTCTAGTTTTCAGAGTTTCCATTGAGAAGTCAGGTGTAATTCTGATAAGTTCACCTTTATATATATTACTTGGCCTTTTCCCTTCTTTCTTTATTCTGTATGTTTAGTGTTTTGATTATTATGTGGCAAGGGGACATTTTTGGCCCAGTCTATTTAGTGTTCTATAAGCTTCTTGTATTTTCATAGGCATGTCCTTCTTTAATTTGTTAAAGTTTTCTTCTGTAATTTTGTTGAATATACTTTCTATGACTTTAAACTGGACTTCTTCTCCTTCTTCTATCCATATATTATTTAAATCACTGCTTGACCCATTATCTCTAGCTTCTTATTGGCTAACTCTTACATCTTAACCCATCTCCGTTAATCTGTGTATCACCATGTGGCTGTGGCTTACTGGCTAAAGTTCTGCCATCTGTCTCCAGTGGGGCTACATGGCTTCTTCTTGACTCTTCTTTCTTTCTCCCAGCATTCAGTTTAGTTTTCCCTACCTACCTAAGTTCTGCCCTCTCAACAGGCCAAGGTAGTTTCTTTATTCATCAATGGTATTCATAACATACAGAGGGGAATCCCACACCATGTTTGGTCTTTTCATGGTGTCCCAGATTTTTCTGGATATTTTGTGTTAAGAGTTGGTTGAATTTAAATTTTTCTTTGAATGATGAATCTATTTTCTCTCTTGTATATTTGACATCTGAGATTCTCTCTTCCATCTCTTGTATCCTGATGGTTATGCTTGCATCTGTAGCTCCTAATCATTTATTCAGATTTTCCATGTATAGAATTCCTTCAGTTTGTATTTTCTTTATTGCCTCTATTTCAGATTTTAAATCTAAAACCATTTCCTTCACCTGTTTAATTGGTTTTTTTCTTGGCTTTCTTTGCTTTCTTTAAGGGACTTGTTGATTTCTTCCAATTTTTTGTTTGACTTTTCCTCCATTTCTTTAATAGAATTTTTCATTTACTCTTTAAAGGCCTCTATCATCTTCATAAAGTTATTTTTAAGGTTGTTTTCTTATGCCTCATCTGCGTTGGGATGTTCAGGTCTGGCAGTAGTTTCTGGTGGTGCCACATTGCTCTTTATGTTGTTGAATGTGTTCTTACACTGCCATCTGCCTATTACTTCTTCCATTAGGTAAAGGTGAGGTCTGTATTTCAGGGCACCCCTCTTCCTCCATTTGGTGCAAGTGGGGTCTGTGGCTTAAATAATCTCTCCTCCTCAGGTGCATATAGTCCATGCCTCTAATGGATGCTGGTATGACTCTGACACTCCCCCAGGTGTAAGAAGGACCAAGGCTCTGGTGGTTGTAGATGTTATGGGGGGTGGTTAGGGAATTGGGGAGGCTGGTGAGTGAGGGTAGGTCATGGGATGTGCCTCCGGGGACTATGGCCTAGAGAGTAGAACCCACCAGCCAGTGGGGGCCAAGTCTCTGGTGTTTGCAGATGCTGTGGGGGTGCTGGAGTATGGTATCCGAGGTATTCCCAGGTATCTGGGGCCCTGGTGGATGGGTGGGGCAAGGAATGTGCCTCCAGGGACTATGGCCTAGAGAATAGGTCCCTCCAACCTGTGAGTCAGATAATCAACTCTCCAGGTGGGGTCAGTACTCTGAGACACCATCTTATACCAGGCAGAATGGCTAATATAAAAAAAAACAGTAATGACAGCTTATGCTGGAGAGGATACAGAGTAAGGAAAACACTCCTCCATTGCTGGTGGGAGTGCAAATTTGTACAGCCACTCTGGAAATGAATATAGTGGTTTCTCAAAAAATTGGAAATCAATCTACCTCAAGACCCAGCAACACCACTCTTGGGCATATACCCAAAGAATGCACGCTCATAACACAAGAACATTTACTTAACTATGCTCTTAGCAACATTATTCGTAATAGGCAGAACCTGGAAACAATATAGAAACCCCTCAACCGAAAAATGGATAAAGAAAATGTGGTACGTTTACACAATGGAGTACTACTCGGCAGCAAAAAGAAAAAAGAAAAAAGAAAGAAAATCACATCTTGAAATTTGCAGGCAAACGGATAGAACAAAAAAAAAAAAAAAACCTAAGTGACGTAACCCAGACCCAGAAATACAAACATAGTATGTACTCACTCATAATTGGATATTAGATGTAAAACAAAGGATAATCAGCCTATAGTTCATGACCCTAGAGAAGCTAGGTGACAAGGAGGACCCTAAGAGAGACATACATGGATCTCCCTGGGACGGGAAAATAGCCAAGAAAATTGGGAGTGTTGGAGGGGGACAAGGGAAGGGAGAAGAACATGAGGAACAGGATGGCTGAGACAGGGAAAGGACAGAGAGGGAGAGCAAAGGAAGAGATGTCTTGATAGAGAGAGCCACTATGGGGCTAGCAAGAAACCTGGCACTAGAGAAATTCCCAGGAATCCACAAGGATGACCCCAGCTAAGACTCTAAGCAATAGTGAAGAAGATAGCTGAACTGGCCTTCTACTGTACTCGGATTGATGACTACTTTAATTGTCATCATAGAACCTTCATCCAGCAACTGATGGAAGCAGATGCAGAGATCCACAGCTAAGCACTGGGCCAAGCATCCAGAGTCCAGTCGAATAGAGGGAGGAGCAGTAATATGAACAAAGGGGTTAAGATCACAATGGGTAAACCCACAGAAACAGCTGACCTAAGCTAGTGGGGGCTCACTGACCCTGGACTGACAGCTGGGGAACCTGCATAGAACCAAACTATGAATGTTGGTGGCAGTTATATGGCTTGGGCAGTCTGTAGGACCACTGACAGTGGGACTAGGACTTATCCTTAGTGTTTGAACAGACTATTTGGAAGCCATTCTTTCTGAAGGGATACCTTGCTCAACCTTGATATAGTGGGGAGGGCCTTGTCCCACCTCAAAGTTTTGTGCCAGACTTTGTTGATTCCCCATGGAAAGCCTTACCCTCTCTGAAGAGTGGATGGTGGGTGGGGTGGTGGCTGGGTGGGAGGGGGGGATGAGGGAATAGGAAGAGGGGAGGGAGTGGGAATTGAGATTGGTATGTAAAATAAAAGCAGCTAAGCAGGAAATAGAGCAAGGCTAAGAGCAAGCTGGAATGCAGTGTTTCTTTTTTTGTTTTAAAGACTTATTTATTTTCTCTGTATGAGTGTTTTATTCATATAATATCTACACACCATATTTCCACTAGGTACTCAGGTAATATGAAGAGGGTGTCAGAGTCCCGGTCATTGGAACTGTGGATGGTTGTGAGTTGCATGTGGGTGCTGAGAAACTAACCCAGGTCCTCTAGAAGTGTAGTCAATGCTTTTAACCATTGAGCCATTTCTTATAGTGGCATTTCAATTGTAATTTAATAAATAAAGACTGCCTGAAGATCTGAGAGTAAAACAGTCCCATTGGTCAGCCTTACAGGCCAGGTTATGGTAACACACACCTTTAATCCCAGTAGCCACACTAGTTGCAATAGAAATAGGGTAGTGCATGCCTTTAATTCCAGCAAAGAAAGATATATAAGACAGTGGGGACTTAGCTCTCAGATATAGTCTCTTCTGAGATTCCTGGAAACAGGATTGCCATTTCAGACTGAGGCTGAGGTAAGAGCCAGTGGCTGACTGTTTTTCAGGTTGAACCCAGATTTCTCTCTCTGAGTTTTTATTAATCATGCTTCAATTTCTCCAGCTATTCTCCACAATTTCTACTTTCAGTCCCTTGACAATGGAGGGTAACCTGTATGATGAAATAAACACTTTCCTCCACAAAGTTGCTTTTGTTTGAAATATATTTAACATGTCAACAAAAAATACAAAGTAGAAGATACAGAATGAATATACAGAAAATAAGATTTTTAAAAAATGTCAATTCATTATAACTCTCTTTAAAACCTGCATTGTATGTTCAGGGGTTAAAATTGCAAAGAATGGACAGCTTCCCACCAGCCAATGTCTGAGTGGATTGAAGAAAGTCAGATCTGGTGGATCCTTTTAGGGAGAAAGAATGCTCCTTACAAACAGTGTTAATCATCTTCTCTCTTTCAGTTTCCCTAAGGGCCTTATCACAATGTAACACCAAGATTAATCTCATCAGGCTGGGAATGTCTGCCATGTTTATGGTGCTTATGGCAGTCTTCCTGGCTGAAGCCTGGTACAGCCAGAGGGTGTCACCAAGCAGACCCAGGTAAAAATAACTGAGGTTTTTCCCTATTTCATGACCGTTGGGTAGTTATGAGTTGTGCAACCTTAAATTAACGGAGCTATAACAGAGAAATAAAAAATGGCCAGGTGTCATGGTGAATGCCGTTAATCCCAGCCTTCAGGGTCAGAGACAAGTGGATCTCTGAGTTCCAGATCAGCATGGTCTACATAGAGAGTTACAGACCAGTCAAGGCTACATTGTGAGACCTTGTCATCAAAACCAAAAACAAATAACACATAATAAAAACAATAGAAAAAGAAATAACAAATGATTTTATGTTTAGTTTCTGTTAATTATACATTAATCAATTTGGGAAAAAGAACAAAATAATTAGTTTTATATTAAGCAGTTGCACTAATAATTAAATGCTTAGCACAAAGGAGCTAATAAACTTACTTATGAAAAGTTTACCTTTTTATAGAAAATTTCCATTATCTATTGAAGTTTCCACATTGTAGTTTCTATCACTGTGGGGAACTATCTGAACATCGGGATTAGTGTAGAGAATTCTCATAATCTTCCACAGTGGCACTGATGTCATTTTATGTGCAGTAGATTTTTTTTACCATGTTGCATTGTCCGGTTTACTTAGACATAAGCATATTTAACATATCTAGATTAGTAAGCAGTACAATATCTATTCCCATTAAATGTCTGCTGAGGCCTCAAATTTGTGAAAAAGAAAATTCCCCATGGAGAGATGGCTCAGTGGTTAAGAGAGTCCTGCTTTTCTCTAACTGCATGCCAGAGTAACTGGAGAGACTTTGACTACCCAGGCCAGCACAGTGCCTACAGCTGCCACTCGACTTTCCTATACATGTAAAAATAAATAAATAAAAATTAATTAATTAATTAATTAAAAAATTAAAAAAGAGAGAGAGAGTCCTGCTTTGCTTTTTGAGAAGAGATGAGTTTAGTTTCCAGAGTCAGCAAAGGCTAGTTCACAACCACATGTGACATCAGCCCTAAGAGACCTAATGCAGTCCCCCACCCAACATGCACATACCTGCTCCACCCACACACATTTTTTAAAACATGAAACCTATCTTATTTAAAAGCACCTTCTACTGGCTGGAAAGATGGCTCAGTGGTCAAGAGCACTGACTGCTCTTCCCAAGGTCCTGAGTTCAATTCTCAGCAACCACATGGTGGCTCACAACATCTGTAGTGAGGTATGGTGCCCTCTTTTGGCCTGCAAAAGCACATGCAGGCAGAATACTGTATATATAATAAATAATTTTTTTAAAGCACCTTCTACCTATTACAGCTTTCAGTCACCTCAAGTTTGGAGTGATGGGAAGTGGGGAAGGGGACACCCAGAGTAGAGCCCATGTTTTCAGACCATACATAGTTAATAATTTTGGAGCAGTTGATGTGACTTAGTAGCTAAAGGCGCTTGTTGCTGAGCCTGACAATTTGAGTTTTAGAATCCACATAGTAGAAGGAGAGAGCCAAGTCCCACAAGTTATCCCCTAACCTCCCCACACCTAATGTGGCACCCACATGTGGCCACACACATACACACACACACATGCACATGAAACAAATAAAATATAACAAAATAATTAATGTTTCTCAACTAAATTCAGGTCTAATCTTCTTTCTCCACAGTCCCTGAAGGACCTCAGGTCCACCATGAATCCTTGGTCAAGGTGGACAAGCAGCTCTTCAGGTTTCTATGAAGGCTGCACTGACAAGTCTCTGAGAGTTATCCAGGGATGGGATGGCAACTCTGTCTCTTCATCCCTTTCACGGCACAGAGGACAGAACTTGGCACAGGTGCACATTGGATACTTTGTTGATTTACAATTATTACACTGAAACTACAATCCTAGTTCTCCTTATGGATAGGGCACGCTGCCTAGAACATGGATCTGTTTCTGTGTACAAGATTATGTCAGTACATGATCTATAAGGCTTTATTCTTCATTTCTTTAGATGTGTTTTGTTCACCTTCTCAGGTATCCTTGGCTCTGTGTATGTAGTATGCAAATTATGTACATGTACCTTTATGGCATATGCATTACATGTATCTTATATACAATAAATTTTAATGCTTCTGATAAGTTATTGGGTTGTTTTGTGTATGTGCACATGTGTGTGCTTGTGCATGCATGTGTGCATGTGGAGGCCAGTATTATGTGTCTTTCCTTTATCACTACATCATGTTTTAAAAGATTTTTTTAATTTATTTATTGTGTGACATATGTGCAGATGCCCACTGCGACCATAGAGTATCATCAGATCCCCTGGAGTTAGAATTACAGGCAGCTGTGAGCTCTCTGATAATGGGTCCTGGAAACTGAACCTGGGTCTTCTGGAAAAGCAATAAGTACTCTCACCCACTAAGCCATATCTCTCTTACTCTCCATCCCTCCATCCTGGTTTTGAGGTAGGGTCTCTCACTGAATCTGGAGTTCACTGATTTGCCTAGACAAAGCCCCAGAGATCTTCCTGTCTCCTTCTTCCCAGTAGGCGATTACTGGGACATGTTGGTAGATCTGACTTCTTACGTGAGTACTAGGGATAACAACTCAGGTCCTCACCACAGTCAAAGGAGAGAGAACTCAAATTGAAGATTTCCACTGGGTTCCTCCACTTCAAACTCTAGGAATCCAGCAGAAGAGGGAGGAGGAATTGTGGGATCCAGAGGGGTCATGAACACCATGACAGTATGCCCTGCAGAATCAACGGAGCAGGGCTCACAAAGACCAAAGCAACAATCTCTGAGTCTGCATGGATCTGTGCTAAGTCCTCTGCATATGTGTTATGGTTGTTGTCTTGGTGTTTTGGGGAGAATCCTGACAGGGGAAGTCGGGGTGTTGCTGGCTGTTATCTGCTCTTAGGACCCTTTTTCTCCTACTGGGTTGCCTTGCCCAAGGTTTGTGTCTACTCTTATTGGATGTTGTGTCTCTGGGAGGCCTGCTATTTTCTGAAGGAAGATGGGGAGTGGAGTGGTTCTGCAGCAGATGAGACGGGGGTGGGGGGGTGGGAAGCAGTGATTGGAATGTCCTCCATGAGAGAAGAATAAAATTAAAATTAAAAAATTAAGGTCCTCATACTTAAATAGTAAATATTTTACTGGCTCTGCCATATTCTTAGCCCCCTTTTAGCTATTTTATTTACTTTTTTTTTTACTTTGAGTTATAGGTAAATCAGAGGGCTTTAAACAGAAAGCCATATGTAGGGACTGGAGAGATGGTTTATTTCTTTGAGCAATGTTGTTCTTTCATAGGACCCAGGTTTTGTTTCCAGTATACAAACGCTGGCTCTGAACCATTTATAACTTCAGTTCCAAGAGATCTAACAACATCTCTGATATCCACAGGTACCAGGCATACACATGATGTACAGACATACATGTAGGAACTCCCTGTCCATGCCAGACATTATAAGTAGCTTGATCTTGTGCAGGTCGCCATAGGTGCTGTAAGTCTATGCATACATGGAACAGCCCAGAAGGCAGCACTTGACAGGTCTCCTTCCATCCACAGGCACTGCATTTACGTCTTCTCTGCCCCTCCTCCTTGATGTTGCCTGTGTCCCATCTTGATCTCCAGTTCTGGCACTGTCATGCATCTACAGTCCTCACAGTCAAATACTCCTGGACATGATACTGTTACTTGCTTACCTTAAGGATGAAGAACCCCAGGCCTCAAGCTGAAGAAGCCCATGGAGTGACTTAAGTATGCTCAATGGAACACCAGAGCTATGAGTGAGAACACTCTCATCACACCAACCAGTCTCACGACACATAAGTCTGCTCAGTTCTGAAGTAGAGGAAGAGCTCAAGCCTGAAGGAAGGCATCAGATGATGAAACAGAGATGGCACAGAAGCCACACTGGGGTTCCCTTTCTTGAAATCTCCAATGAAGATGCATTTCCTTCTTGCAAAAAAAAAAAATATTTATTGGGCTAGAGAGATGGCTCAGAGGTTAATAGCACTGGCTATTTTCCGGAGATCCTGAGTTCAAGTCCCAGCAACCAGGTGGTAGCTCACACCATCTATAATGAGATTTGGTGCCCTCTTCTGGTGTGCAGGCATACATGCAGGTAGAACACTATATATAATAAATCAAAAAGTCATAAAAATTTAGAAAAATTATTTACTTACCTACTTGCATTTTCTTTTATTTTTACTTATCTTTTAAAGAAAGATTTTTATTTTTAAGTATGTGTTGTACAGGGCTAGTCTTTGAGCTGAACAGCTGCTATCTTTATGAGTTCAACAAAAAAAATCACATCTGGACTTGGTGACTGTTGACTTCTGCCATAGAAAGGGAGGTCAGAGGATCATGTCACTCTCGCTTGATCATGCAGCCATTCCCGAAACTAGTTTTTATGCAATTCTGTCTTAATTGCATGTGACTTTAGCGGGGTCTAGGAGTATATAGGTTATGAGACATTATTGAGGAGCCCAATCTCTGCAGCTATCAAGGAGTCATCACCATGCTGGGTGAAAACCTCATCGTGTGGCTGCTTTAAAGTTACCCATGTTCCTGTCCGTACCTCCTCACCCATTGCTCTGTAAACTTAACAAACACATTGGCTCCCCATGATCAGTGGTTCTCAACCTTCCTCATTCTGAGACCCTTTAATACAGTCTTTCATGTCATGGTTACTCCCAACCACAAAGTTATTTTTGTTTCTACTTCACACCTGTAATTTCGCTACTTTTGCGACTGTTATTTAATATCCGATATGTGAGATATCTGACCTGTGACCCACTAACGGTGTCTGGAACTACACGTTGAGAACCACTGCCTTAGCGTGAACTGTGATGGAACAGTACTTCAGTAAGTCGTTGAGTGCTGAAGACGAGAGGTACATATTGTTTACATCTTTCCCAGAGAAGGAATTTTAGCAACAATCTGTATGTGTATGCGACTGTGTGTAGGTACGTGCGCGAGTGTAGGTGTGCACAGCTGCTAGAAAAGGGTAGCACATCCCCTAGACCTGGAGTTTAAGATTTTAAGCCACTCTAGGTATGTGCTAGGAACTGGATTCAGCTCCTCTCCGAGAGCCTTGGGTGCCTTTAATGGCTAAGTAAAAATTATGGGATTACTACCATGGTCATATTATGCTGGGAAGTAAACCTAGGGCATTGTGCTTTCTAGGCAAGCACTCTACCTTCTAAGCACTCTACAGTCACACCCTAAATTTTTTTAATTAGTGGTATCATTTACAAAGTACAACACACAAATCTTAGGATACACTTTAGGGACCTCATAGCTCTCTAGCTAGCTTGCCATGTTTGTCAGTTGGCTTTTTGTTCCTATAATAAATGCTCAAGATAAATCAACTTTTGTTTTCAAATTCATGTTTTTTTGAGATTTCAGTCTGATGTAACCCCGCCGGCAGGGTCAGCTATTCAGGGTCCTCTGAAGGGGCGCTAACCTGCAAGACATGGGCTGAAGAAGAGGAATGGAGACCAAGCAAGATTCTATTGTCAAGGTCTCCGTTTATTGGGGTGAAAGTTACAGCTTATAAACCCTTGAATGGGGTGGTGGTAGGGGTAGGCAGGAACTCTGCCGGGGTAACTGAAGGTCATCAGCCAGCACCTGGTGTAAGCCGAAGCACGTGATTCATTAACATTGGAGTAAGGGGTGGGTTCCCTTAACAGATGTGATCCATTAGCATTGGAGTAAGGGGTGGGTTCCGTTAACGGATAGCTCTCAAGATAGTGGGATGAGGGGTGGGTTCTCTGTAAACATCCTTAGGGCAATGACCTCTGCTATCCCTGTAAGAACGATGGTCCCTGACAAATCTATCCTTAGGAAAATGGTCCCTGACAGTCTGATTGGTTGGTATCACTCTCTGGGGTCTCTGTTGGGACAGCTTATCACTTCAGAAATAGGCTGTGAAGAAATGTTACTTTCCTTGTGGGTGGGAGGGGAGGAAACAGAGAAGGAAACAGAGGAGCTAGGCTATTACCGTCTTCTTCAAGAACACACTCCCGGAGAGTCAAGATCTTCAAATGACCGTACGTTTTAATGCTCCTGACCTCTTCAGCAGGAAATGGCACCTCCATATGTAAACTGTGACACTGTATGATATATGTCTATCTGTCCAGCTAGCCAGCAGCCAGCCATCCATTCTATCTATCGTCTAGCTAGCTAGCTAACTAACACCTATCTATTACATCCAGATATCTATATATCTATCATCTCTCATGCCTAGTATCTAGTTGGGAGTTCTCTTTCTCCCAACTTGGTGAACAAATTGTATAGGTAAAAACTAAACAATTTTCAGTACTTCTAAAAGTTACCTTGTCACTCTCTCCACTAAGTTTCTACTTCCTCTTAGATAATTCATTCTGGATTTTTCCATGACGGCATTGTTCCTGTTGTTGACCTTTGTACAGCTAGAGTTGTACCACATGCATTCTTTATGTTCAGATCCTTTCTACTCCGTGTTGCTTCAGAGACTTCACGATCGTACATATATGTTGTTCTTTTTGAAGCCTGAGATCATTCTATTATACAGTTATATTATGATTTGTTTATCATTCTCTTGGGCTCCTTCAAGTTTAATCTTTTTTGGATAATACTACCAAGATCATTCCTTTTCTGGATTGTTTTTGGGATGGTAATTGAGATGAGACTCAGTGCCTCATGCATTCCAGACAAGCACTATACTCTGACCCATAGCCCGAATCTTGCCATGAGCATCTTCAGGTGTTCAGAGGCTTCCTTGATTGAAAAACTTTCCCCAGCACCCAGGAGATGGAAACAGGGGGATAAAATGTTCAAGGTCATCTCCACCAACACAGTAAGGTTGGGGCAGGCCTGGACTGCTTATTGAGACCCAATCTCAAAACAACAACAAAAATTAAACTAAACAAAATTCTTACACAAAAACCAAAATCAAATAAAAATATAATCTTTATGACTAATACTCATGTACTTGAGCTGAAAAAAATTTCTGGGCCTGTGGCTATGACTCAGTTGGTAGGGTGTTTGTCTAGCAAACACAAAGACTTGGGTTCAATTCCCAGCACCACCTAAGCCATATGTTCACATGTTCATAATCCCAGAGTTCGGGAGGTAAAAATAGAAGGATCTGAAGTTCAAGATCACCTGCGGTTACGTGGTGATTTGAGGCTTGTGGGCTATTTCCAGATCCTGTCTTAAATGTGAAGCAAAATAAAATATATAAAAAGAAAGAATCTGTCTGTGTTCTGTGAACCTTCTTAAGTAACGAGAGGCTTAGTCACCTCTATTATGAAAGGTGTATTGGCCAACTTTTAGTGACCACCATATCTGCCTCTAAATTTACATAAATCTCAGCACTGACATGCTTACAGTATCTCAGCAGGAACCTGGCAAGCTCAGTGTTAGGCATTTTGGAAGTTAAGTAAGAACTGAAAGTTAACTGAGCCAGAAGTGGATAAGTGAGTTAAGTCTCTGAAGAGTTTATAGGAACATGTTGCAATGGATGCCATCTACGCATTTCCTGAAAGTGGATGTGGGAGGAAGGAACTGAGCAGCGGGTTCAAAACCAGTCCTGCCTACTCACCGAGGTTGGAGAGACTGCTCTACCCTGGTCCTATTCTTCTGCTGATAGTAGACCTTTGGAGCAGCTGCTGAGCCACCATGATCCCTAGGCTTCTTTCCCTTCTCTGCCTCCGTAAGTTGTTCTGGGTTGTCCACTCCATCTCCAGGAAATCATAAAAGTGGTGAGATGCTTTTGATGGGGATTGAAGCTAGATCTCATACCAGATCAGTGTCCTGAATGAATGCATAGAATGAATCAGGAATCTCATTGTACTTGTTAGGACAAAACCAATGCTCAAATGTAGTAGAACTAGATGGGGGAATTAGGAGCTGGGGATGTAGGTGTGTTGGCAGAGTGCTTGCTCACCTAGTGAGTGTGAAGCCCTGGGTTCCAGCCTCAGTACTATAAACTAATGGTGGTGACACAAATCTGTCATCCCAGTACATGGAAGGTGGAGAGAGGCAGATCTTATGTTGAAGGACATTTTCAGCTAAGTAGGGACTTCAAGCCCAATCTGGACTGCTTGAGACGACCCCCCCACACACACACACACAGTAGACAGAACATAGATATAATGGAGAGGAACCAAAACTGACAAGTTCTATCTGCTGTTGCTAGCCAAGGTTGAGTCAGCAGCAACTATTTCCTTTCTGTAATGCCAGCTTGTTATGACTGAGACACATCTGAGTCCAACCTCAGAAAGACCTTCTTGTTTATTATATTTAAATTATTTTGAGTTAGGCTTTTACTATGCAACCCTGTATGACCTGAAACTCAGTACCTAGACTAGACTAGCCTTGAACTCAGAGATCCTCCTCTCTACACTCTCAAATGGTGTGATTACAGGTTGTGCAACCTTGCTTAGGTCTTTTTGATGTAATAATAACTACAATAGGTGATAAATAGTATTAAATTACTTCTAGATAGCACACACCTGTAATCCCAGCTCTGTAGAAGTGGAGGCAGGAGAGTAAAAAATTCAAAGCCATCCACTTACATAGTGAATTTGAGTCTGTCTGGGTTATATAAGACACTATGTAAAAATAATAATAAACAGATATGGTGGGACATCTTTAATCCCAGTACTGAGAGCAGGAGACAGCTAGGTGTTTGATCTATAGAGTAAGGTCAAGGACAGTCAGGATACACAGAGAAATCCTGTCTCTAAGCACCAAAAAGAAAAAAAACAGTCATGAGCACAGGTCCCACAACTTCTTCCATTGAGCTCAGAGTGTCTTTCTCTAACTCATGATATTTTCCTTTTTCCTTTAATTTATTGTGTGTGTGCATGTGTGTGTGCATGTGTGTGTGCACATGTACACGCACATGTGCACATGTGCACATATATACGACCTATTTAGTCCATTTACCTTTAATCACATAGATATGTGTCCATGACTGACCACGTGGCACTGAACAACCTCTGTGGGAGCTCATTCCTGGAGGGGACTGATTCTCCTCTCAGCATCCATTCTCCATCTATAGCTCTTCATATAGGGGTCAAACCATGTGGAG
This sequence comes from Arvicola amphibius, assembly GCF_903992535.2. Lineage (NCBI taxonomy): Eukaryota > Metazoa > Chordata > Mammalia > Rodentia > Cricetidae > Arvicola > Arvicola amphibius. The sequence continues at coordinate 65,024,840 of NC_052054.1, read as the reverse complement.
GTGTGATGGGTTTAATTATAGATACATTTTTATCACATTGATTTATTTGTGTACATTGTAAATAAGTTGTGTGCTTGTAGGTGTGTTTGCATGACCTCATCTATGTGTGAGGTTGTGCATGAATGTGTGGAGGCAAGAGGTCAACCTCACACGTTATCTTCACTGGTTATTCATGTTGTTTTGTGAGACAAGGTCTCTTTTTGGTCTGAGGCTCACCAGCTTAGCTAGGCTGGCTAGCCACTGAGCTCAAAGGATCCTCCTGCCTCCACCTTCCCAGCACTGGGGTTACAAACACACACTACCACAGTGATCTTTTTCACATGGGTGTTCGGCATCAAACTTGCTTATATGGAGAGATTTACTGACTGAACCATCTCCTGAACCTCCCTCCACAGGGTCTTTTTTTCCTCTGTTTTGAGATAGGATCTCTCTGTGCAATCCTGGCTGTCCTTGAACTCACTATGTAGACCAAGATGGACTCAAACTCATTGAGGTCCTCCTGCTTCTGACTCCTGAGTGCTGTAATTAAAGGCATGCACCACCATGCCCAGCTTCCTCCTCAGGTCCTTGATACCATTAGGAGTAGGCTAACTTCTTATCTCCCCAGTGTCCTAAAGGCTGGTGCCCTTTCCCTGGAGGAGAGGTGATGACCCAATGTGACCCATGTCCCAGTAGGATGATGACTGTATGAAGCTTGGGGATATGAATAAGAATTGGAAGGGTTTGTGAGGACTTGTTGAACTAAGATGTAACCCTTGGAGTGAGATCAACAAAGTGATAATGACCAAAGTCAGATACAAGTTGAAGCTACAACACAGATGAGGGATCATGCAACTCCTCAAAGGGAGACACCAGTGGTAAGATGACAGTGCTCTCAGAGTGCCTCTCTGGACCAGGGAGGGTGACTAGGTGACTCCAGGTAGGAACTTGTGCCTCATGTTTAATTCTTTCCTAGGGCTGTGTGTTGGGCAAACAGACACTCCTGACAATGGTAAGTGGGTCTTCAGACAAACTCTCCTTGATTTTTCTCCCCAAATACCCTGTTTTTCCTTCTCCTTTTCAATCTTGTGTGTGTCCATGTGCATACGCAAGTACACGTGTGTGTGTGTGTGTGTGTGTGTGTGTGCGTGCGCGCACGCACATTCATGTAGAAGTCAGAGGTCAACAACTGTAGTGTTTTCCTCTGCCTGGGGGACCAGCCACAGCAGTACAGGGCTCAAAAGAAATCCATGGAGTCTGAGTACCATGATATTTTTATCTGAGAGGTAAGGGAAAAGACCACACACACACATACACACACACACACACACACACACACACACACACACACTCCTGATGATTTCCTTTTTATTCTATCACTGTATTCTCTTCTTATATAAGTTGACAAAGTCTTTCGGGCAATATAGGAATTACAGCGTGGTTACATTCTATTTTTCAAGTGAATGATTATAATGAATAATGGTAAAAACAAGTTTTTCATCTATTTTGTGATTTTAAAAAAAGCATCCCAAGAACTCACATACATTTATAAGTAACTTGTTACAGATTAACAGTGTGAGCAAGCAGGGGATGTTTTCTCGCCATCTTTTACTGGCAGGCTGTGTATTGTGGTTACAAAGAGAGAATCAATCACTTCATTATTTATCTTGAAAGGCATCACAAACCTAAACTGTTATACATGAAAAACAATCAGTCAGCTCTACTTTAAGTCCTTAGGTTGCATACCTACTCATTAACAGTTTCTTATGTCAGGGGATTGAGGGCAAAAGTGGGTACAAGAAATTAATCATCACCTGTGATCATCAGTCAGTCCTAGCAAAGAAAATATGTCAGTGAGTAACAACTGGGTGCTCCATAGTTTTGACCCTAACCTAATGAATCTGTAACTCAGCTATGTGCCCTTGTGAACTTTAGGTTGTTTTTTGATGTGGGAGATTTGAAATAACCAAAAATAGTCCTTTTAGAATAAATCAGTTTTAATAAAAGGAGAAAGAAGGACACTTACAAAGCCAAGGCTCCAACGAAGCAGAGGGTGACGCAGGGAAAAAAACAGGGCGTCTCTCTGCCACCCGGTTCTTTTTAAAGGTACCCTTCTCCCCTGGGGCAGCCACGCCCCTGAACGCAGGGATTGGGCCAGCTGCCCCAACAGTTTTTTAGGGTTTTCCAGCACATCTGACTTAACTTGAGCTTATTTTAAGGCTTTGTTTCAGCTATGATGCACACTGAAAACTGTGAATGCATCTTTCAACAGTAAGATAAAAAGAGTTCGATCCAGCTGGGCCCTTGGAACGCTATTGTTTTCCTTAATCATTAACCTGAACTATAAGCTATGCAGCTCTTTAGGTAAAACTCATAGGCCCTAGCTGTATAACACTCTCCTGCATTTGTTTTTAATCACCAAAACTTTATTTAATCTAACATTATCATTATCAACTAAATTTTATTAACACAAAATTTTATTAACACAAAATCATCTCCATAATAATCCACAGGTAAAAATTCCCAGTAGAACAGGATGTTTCCATGAGATAAATGCACTACACTACAGGCAGTGGGACCTCCCCACAGCCACTGACACCATGCTAGACACCAGAGAAAGATGACAGTGGCAAACACATAAAGGCACAGCAGAAGAAAAAGATATTCTGGAGACTGTTCTCGGGGCCTTGTCTGTCTGAGATTCACCCATCAGGGATTTACCTTCTCGTGGACTGACACCTCAGACTTTAACTACCACCTGCTGTACCTCTGACATGGTCACAGGCAAGTGTATTTTCCCAGGAGTCCACACCCTTTTTATTTTATTTCATTTTATTATGAAATTATATTATTATATAATATATTATATATGAAATCATATTATTATCTCTTTTTCTTTGAGGCAAGTTCTTTCATTGGGCCTGGAGCATGCCAATTAGGGTAGACTAGATGACCAGGAAGCCCTAGGGGCCCATCTGTCTCCACTTCCCCAGCAATGGGACTGCAAGTATACACTACCAAAACCTGACTTCTATGCAGAGGCCAGGATTCCAACTCAGGTACTCATGCTTGGATAACAAGCACTTTACTAATAGAACTACCTCCGCAGTACTTTCTTGTAGACAGAAGTTTCTGTCCTGCCTATTTTCACAGCTATTCAGCCCCAAATAAACATACAGAGGCTTATATTAATTATAAACTGTTTGGCCTATTAGTTCAGGCATATTATTAACTAGCTCTTACAATTTAAATTCTTGTACATTTTTAGCCTCACTTTCATCAGTGAGGCATTCTCATCTTGCTTCCTCTGTATCTGGTGGTGACTGCATTTCTGCCTTCCTCGTCCCAGAATTCTCCTCATCTGGTTGCCCCGCCTATACTTCCTGCCTGCCTGACTATAGGCCAATCAGCGTTTTATTAAACCAATGTGAATGACAAACCTTTACAGTGTACAAGAGCTGTATCCCACAGTACTCTCTCCTTCACTACAAAAAAGAGGAGGGAGGAGCTCTGGGAGCAGGTAAGTATGTCTGATGCAGCCCTGGGCTCTGTTTGCTTCCAGGGCCCCCTCCCAAGACCAGCCTCAGCGCTTGGCCCAGTTCAGTGCTTCCCACCAAGAGCAGTGTGACAATGCAATGTAGGAGCCCCACCCCAAGTGAATTCTTCATCCTCAAAAAGGAAGGGCTTGTTTTTGATTCTAAGAAGACAAATTATTTGACAGAGATGACTGAGTTTCATATCCCTGAGCTACAACAGAATGATGGAGGACACTACACCTGTGAATCCCATAGCAAATGGTCCAATGGCATATCATCACAGCCCAGTGATGCCCTTCTCCTATTGGTCACAGGTGAGGAGGGCTTCTCTCAGGGAGATATATGGTATCTTCAGAGAGAGGTGGAGTGAGGGACTGGAAGAAGGGAGGAAGAAGAGGGGCTGGATCTCCAGAACAAGGGATAAAGGAGCAGGAATGTGGCTCCACCTAGGCTTTGTGAGAGAGGAAAATCTCTGTCCTGGAGCCACAGTGCACAGCGAAAGGATGAGGCTCATGAGCTTGCTGCCACAGGAAAAAGAATTAAAAAGCAAAAACCAAACAAACAAAAACCTTATCAGGCTGTGGTACACACATTTTTTTTAACCCCAGCACCAGAGAGGCAGAGGCACGTGGATCTCTGTAAGTTTGAAGCCAGCCTGGTCTACAGAGCAAGTTCCAGAACAACAAGGGCTGCACAGAGAAACCCTGTCTCAAAAAACCAAAAAGAATAACACCAACAATAACAAAAAAATAAGAATGTGCATGAGGTCAACGGTTTCATCCCTTGAGCTCAGAGCCTCTTTCTTGTCCAGGATACTTGCCTAAACCTTCCCTCCAAGCCTACCATTGGGGCACAGTGACTGCGGGAAGCAAGGTGACATTGCAGTGTCAGAAGGCAGGCAATGTGCTTGGACCCATAAGCTTTGCCTTGCTGAAGGAGGGATGCTCATCTCCTGTGCAGATGAGGAGCTCAGTGGGAACGGTGCTAGACTTCTCTCTTCAGAATGTGACAGCCAGAGACTCGGGGAAATACAGTTGTGTGTACTACCAGCCAAAGGCTCGCTATCGGGCCTCAGCCCCCAGCAATCCCCTTGAGATCTCCGTGACAGGTAAGGTTTGCTATTATTTTTGAACACTTGTGTCTGTCTGTGTGATGTGGGAGGGAGTAGTTAGGATATGTGTTTTATTTAGTTATGCAAATATTTATATTTTTGTTGATTTTTATTATTATTGTTTTGAGACAGAGTCTTACTATATAGCCCAACTGGCCTTGTAACTTACTGTGTAGACCAGGCTAGCCTCAAATTAACAGAGATCTGCCTGCCTTTGTCTCTGCACTGCTACTCTGGCTTCTTGTTATTTTAATTAGTCTTTTGGGTCATTATAAAGTTAATCTTAATGGGGTATAGAATCACTAAAAAAAAAAATCTCTGGGCTTGTCCATGAAGGATTGTCTAGACAAGGTTAACTAAGGTAGGAAGACTCATCCAAAATGCAGCTGGTGCCATCAATGGACTTCGATCCCAGACTACAGTGAACAGAGCCCCAGTCTCTCTCTCTCTCTCTCTCTCTCTCTCTCTCTCTCTCTCTCTCTCTCTCTCTCTCTCTCTCTCTCTCTCTCTGTTTTCTGACTGCGGATGTTCTTGCTGTCATGCCTTCCCCACGATGATCCACAGCAACCTCACACAGTGAGTCAGAACAAACCCTTCCTTTGGTTGCTTCACTGATACAGTTAGCACACAAAATAATGAGTTTAATCAGGTGACGGTACACAAGTAACAAGGACATTTATTCTTACTCCCTCGCACACTCCTTTGCCATGCCCTGTCCCCTGCCTGCCCCCAAACTGTGCTCTTCTCTTCTCCTGGTTAGTTTCAATGTCTGCTTTGTTGTTCAATGCATTCTATTATGTATTCTTTATTCTCCCCTAATTCTTGTTCTCACTTCTCATGATCCCCTGCATAGTTTAGAGACCCCTATACATGAATACACACATTCATGCACGTATACATATAATTTTTAACCTATTTTTTACATTTGAAAGAAAACATATGTTTATCTTTCTGAATCTGGTTTATTTAACATAATGATCTCCAGTAGACTCTATGACTTTGTTTTTCTTCATGGCTGTATAAAATTCTGTTAAGTACACATATCACATTTGCTCCCTTCTTCTGATGATGAATGCCTAGGCTTGCTTAGTTTCCTTGCTATTATGAATAAGGTAGCAGTAAATATGAATGAACAGGCATCTCTGTGATATGTTGACTTAGAGTCCTTTAGGTATGTACCGAGGGGTGATACAGCTGGATTGTATGGTAGTCTTCTTTTTAAATTTTTGGAGAAACCTCCGCACTGATTTCTATGGAGGTTGCACAGGTTTTCATACTCCCAGCAGTGTTGAGCCTGCCTCTCTCCCAACGTCAGCACCACCTTTTGTTGTTACTTGTTCAGCCATTTGGATTGTGATAAGATAGAATCTCGTGGCAGCTTCAATTAGCATTTGCCTGATGGCTAAGACTATTGAACATCTTTTTAAACTGTTTAAAAGTCATTTGTGCTTCTGGCTCTGAGAACTGTCTATTCAGTACCTTTACTCATACATTATTTGGATGACTTTTATTGTTTAATTTTCAGAGTTCTTTATATATTCTATGTAATTATTCTCTGTTTGATACACAAGATTTTTCTCCATTCTTCATGATGTCTACTTTTTAATTTATTTTTCCATTCAAAATTTTACACTTCCTCCCCTCCTCCCATTCCCCTCCTGCTCCCCCACTCCCCCTCCTCCCTCCCCCTTCCTCCTTAAGAGAGGGCAGGGTACCCTGCCCTGTGGGAAGTCCAAGGCCCTCCCCCTCCATCCAGGCCTAGGAAGGTGTGCATCCAAATAGACTAGGGTCCCAAAAAGCCAGCACATGCAGTAGAAACATGTCCCAGTGCTATTATTGATGGCTTCTCACTCTGCCCCCACTGTAGAGTGTTTCCTTTGTCATACAGAAGCCTTTTAATTTTATGCAATCCCCTTTGTTAGCTCTCTGGATTGTTTCCCGTGCTATCAAAGAGTTATTTTGGCAAGTCCTTGTCTATGTCTTTATCTCCAGTGCTTTCCTTCTAGTGCTGTTAAAGTTTCTGGTCTAAGGTCTTTGGTCTATTTAGAATTGACCTTTGTGCAGGGTGAGAGATGTGCATCTACTTTCATTCTTCAACAACTAGACATCAGTATTCTCGCATTATTTGCTAAAGAGGATATATTTTCTGCAATTTGTTTTCATTGTTTTTGAGACAAGGACTCACTCACTTTGTAGCCCAGGGTGCCATGAAACCCACGGAGATCTGCCTAGTCCCAGAGCACTGGAACTAAAAGTGTGCATCACCATGCCTGGCTTCAATGTATGTTTTATACTACATCATCAGAATTAGGTGAATCACACCACATGAGCTGATTCCTGGTCATCCATTCTATTTGACTGGTCTACTTGTCTGGATTTACATTAGTGCCATTCTGCTTTTGTGGGTTTGCTGTTGTTCCTATCACTCTGTTAGATAGATAGATAGGTGATAGATAGATAGATAGATAGATAGATAGATAGATAGATAGATAGATAGATAGATAGTATCATGATGCTCTCAACATGACTTTTCTGCTAAGGATTATTTTTGCTATTTGATGTCTTATGTGCTTCCATATGTATTTCAGCATTGTTTCTTCTAGTACTGTAAAGAATATTGTTGAGATTTTGATAAAGATTACATCAAATCTGTGAATTGCTTTTGGTAATACAGCCCTTCTACAATATTAATTTTGACAATCCATGAGCATAGGAGGTCATTCCATGTTCTAGCGTCTTCTTCAGTTTCTTCAGTGTGTTGACATTTCACTGTGGAGATATTTGAACTCCTATACGTATTCATGTAGATATAGTTAAATATTTATAAGTGGGTTTTCTCCTTGATGTAGTTCCATTACTGTCTGAAGTTTTCAAAAACTATCCAAAGTTTTCTGTCATGGTGTTGCTCCTTTTGCCTTTGCGATTTCCAAAAGAGAGTGATCACTGTTAGGTGTGAAGGTCTGTGTAGTCAGTAATGACAGGTGAAGAGTGATGCTTATGTGGTGGTGAAGTTGCCTGTCTTTCCCTGTGGGTCTTGCCTGCAGGTAACCTTGCTACTGGTGTTTTAGTTATGAAGCTGCACTCTTTGAGATGAACTGATCTGTGTGTGGTATCTTTAAAAACAGATCAATGCCCAGCATCACATCAACTCCTCCTCCTCTTTCTCTTTATCCTTCTCTCCTCCTTCTGCTTTTGCTGTGTGTCTCTGTGTGTGTGTGTGTGTGTGTATGTGTGTGTGTGTTCATGTGTTTAAGTATACTCACATGCCAAGATGCATGTGTGGATGTCAGAAGACAGCATTGGCCACTATCAGACAGGGTTTCTTGCAAGTTCACTGCTACACATACCAGGCTAGCTTGCCATCAAACTTCTGTAGGTTCTCCTGCTGTCTTACTACAGTACATAAGGGTTTTAGATATGTACTACTGTATCCAGCTTTATGTGGGTTCTGGGGTTCAGGCACTTTACCCACTTAGCTGTTTCCCTCGCTCCTTACCATTCAATAGCTCCTCTTAAATGAAGGTAGAGATAGACAGTAAAACAGCCTTTCCTCTGATAGGTTCAAATTTTCTGAAAGTCACTGCCTATGTGGAATTTTCTGGTCCAAGGAGGCTTGCTGGCCTGCTACTGATTTCTGTGTTCTGTAGATCTATGTGTCTCTCCTTTGATCTATGCATTGTATCAACAATTAACCCCTAGTACATTAAGGAAGATAGAGAAATGGAAGAGAGCAGAGGTAGAAATAAGATAAAGCCAAAAAAGGAAAAGAGCTAATGTAAATGGAGGTTGCTATCCTGCCCACCATTTCCCTAAGAACCACTCTGAGGCTTAATATTAGTTATAATTGTTTGGCCTATTCGCTCAGGCTTATTATTAAGGCTCTTACAACTTAAATTAACCCCTTTTCATTATTCTATGTTTTATCATGAGGCTCGTCGCTTATTGCTTCACATCTTGCTTCCCCACCAGCTGCTAGGATGTCCTCTGAGTCCGCCTTCTTTCTCCTACTATCTCTGTTTGCATTTCCTGTCTAGCTATATTCTTCTCTGCCACAGGCCAAAGCAGCTTCTTTATTAACTGGTGGCAATAAAACATATTCACAGCATACAGAGGGACATCCCCACATTAAGCTAAGGCAGAGTAAACACAAAGAAGATAAAGGAATACCCATTTCAACTTAAATTTTAAAACCTATTTAGAGTTAAGTCTTTATAGAACAGAGTCCATTATGCAAGTGGACATATGGGAGTCAGATTAGTTTAATCTGTCTGTGAAGGCGGGATGCCCTCTGTGGCCAGTCATGATCATCTTCTCCCTTTCAGAGTTACCAGATTCCATGACAGAAGGCTACACACCCCCAGAATCCTTGACAGAAGGCTATGTCATGAGTAACCTCATTCGACTTGGACTGGCTGCTGTAATTGTGCTAATAATGGGAGGCTTCCTGGTTGAAGCCTGGCATAGCCAGAGGCTGTCTCCAAATAGACCCTGGTAAAATAATTGAACATTCCTTTTTTAAATGGTCTCTTATGTAATTATGAGGGTTTTCTTCATCCTGGGTTGATACAGGTATAATTGACAGATACAAGTTGAATTGTATTTACTATGCACAAAGCAATATATTGGCATATTTAATACTAAAACGTAATGTGTATGTGTGTTTTGCCTGAATGTATGTCTGTGTAGCAGATGTATGTTTGTATCATGTGCATGTCTGATGCCTGAAGAGGCCAGAAGAAAGTATTGAAATCCTTGGAATTGAAGTTCCAAAGCACAAATGGTTGTGAGCAACCAAATGGGTCCTGGAAATTGAACCAAGATCAAGCAAGAGCACCCAGTACTTTTAACTACTGAGCCATCCTTCCAGCCCCAACATATTTAATTTTCATTTGTCAATTATACTCTAATCACCCTAGGAAAAAAGTAAGTAATCAATTATGTACTGAATAAGAAGTTTCGCCAGTCATGAAATGGCCTCCACAAAGCAGCTATCAAATCTGCCCACCAGTTTGGACCTACATTTGTGGCAATTTTTAATTATCCAATTCAGCCATGTTACTTAAAGTAACTATGCCCTATACTAAATCAATATAGGTTTATCTAAAAGCCAGGTCCCCCACAGTGGTGTCTCAGGTTTCTCCACACAGGCACACAGAAAAATTCCTTTCACCAAAGGGTAGGAATAATAAGAAGGGGCTACAGAGATGACTCAAATGTTAAGAGCACTTGTTGCTCTTACAGTGGACAGAGTTTTGTTCCAGAGTACCCAGTGTCCTCTTCTGACTCTGAAAGCACCTGGCACACAAATAGTGCACATGGTATACATGCAGGCAAAAACTCATACACATAAAATAAAGTGACAAATATCAAATAATGAAAAAAGTGGTCTTGGGGTGTAGCTCAGTGGATGGAGGGCTTGCCCGTCATTTACTCTTTAGAAGTTATTTTATGTTTATGGGCATTTTGCCTGCATTTTTATCTGTGCACCATGTGCATGAAGTGTCCAAGGAGCTGAGAAGAGGACCACAGATCCCTAGAACTGGAGTTAAAGATGTCAGTCATGAAGTCATGAGTACTTGGTACTCAGCTCTGCATAAACAGTTTATAATTTATGGTGTACACCTGTAATCCCAGAATTTGGGATTCAGGAGTTCAAAGTCATCCTTGGCTACAGAGCAAGTTTGATGACAGCTTGACTATGAGACTCTGTCTCTCCCTTCAAATGAAGCGTTTAGGAAGGACATTTGAACTTCTCCAGATGGGAAGGGTGGGAAATGGGTGTGGGTGGGAATCTCCCAAATTTAGCGATTGTCTTCCTCTCAATTAACCTCTGACTTTCTTTACCCACAGGCCCCACAATGCCCCAGGAGAATAATGAATCCTTGGTGAAATTGGACAAAATTATCCTTGTGAATTTCTGTGCAACCGTGATGCCAGCTTTTGTGGGAATCACCCCAGCACAGGATGACGGCTGCCTCATTTTGACTCTTCACATAGAATAGAGGCCGTGCTTGATTACAGATGTAATGAGTCTTTCTCTGTTCCACCTGCCAGCCCCCAAGTAACCACACAGAGACTTATTAATTATGAAAACTTGGCCTTTAGCTTAGGCTTGTTCCTAGATAGTTCTTATAACTTAAATTAACCCATATTTTTAAATCTATGTTCTTTTACTTGTCTCTGATTGGTTACCTTTACTCTGTACTGCCCATTCTGCTTCTTTCACATCTGACTGGAGACCCGCCTTATACTTTCCCTGAGACCTCTCTGTTCCCAGAAGTCCTGCCTAACCTCTTCCCGCCTAGCTGTTGGCCATTCAGCTCTTTATTAAACCAATCACAGTGACACATTTTCACACAGTGTAAAGGAATATTCCACAGCATACAGATGCTTACCTGACACATTAGTATTTATATAGAAACAAACGTGTGTGTGTGTGTGTGTGTGTGTGTGTGTGTGTGTATTTTCTTCCTTTCTTTCTTTCTAACACTTTCTTTTTCCTTTTGGTGTTTTTGAGACAGGATGTTTCTACTATGTAGCCGTAACTGTCCTAGACCAGGCTAGCCTTGAACTCACAGACATCCATCTAATTCTTCTTCCCAATGATGAGATTAAATGGGATGTGTCACCATACACAGCCCCAGTTTGCATTTTCTTTAATCTCAGCACTTAGGCAGATCTCTGAGCTTGAGGTCAACCTGATCTACAGAGTGATTCTAGAACATCCAAAGCTATATACATAGAAACCCTGTCTCAAAAAACAAAACAAGAATATACATGTTAAGTATCTTCTGTGGCACTGCTGGTTATCTGGAATATATGTTATATATTTACCTCGATATACATCATATTTATTATGTGTTTCTTACATATATTTTTATATTCTTTTTTTAAAGATTTATTAATTTTCATGTATATGAGTGTTTTGATGGTTGTAAGCCAGCATATGAGTGCTGGAAAATGGAACAAGATTTTTCTAGCAGTAGTAAGTGCTCCTAGCTGTTGAGCCACTGCTCTAGTCCCCAAATATATTCTCAATGAACACTTTGTCTGTTCTTTTTAAAATTATCAATGGCAAGTACTAGTTTGTAATAAAGCGTTGTTATGACTGTTTGGTTCAGGCATGTAATGAACTTTGGTCAGATTCACCCCTCTGTTACTCTTTCTCATCCCCAATCTGCCTTCCTCTGTTCACCTTCCACATCTTTAATGGTGTGAGTGTGAAATATAACCCCACGGGCTCATGTGCCCAGACAACATGGCTGTGTAAGTGGGTCACAGACGGTAGACCTTGAGGTTTATAGTTGTATGATGGTTGCTTTTCATTGTCAACCTGACACAATCTAAATCACCTGGGACATCTTAATGAGGAACTGTCTACATTAAATTGGCCTGTGGTCATATCTGTGGGGATTTTCTTAATTGGGTTTAATTATGGTGGGAAGACCTGCTCTGACTTTGGATGGCACCACTTCTTGGGTCACCCAATTTTTTTTATTTTTATTTTTCCATTCAAAAATTTCCACTTCCTCCACTCCTCCCATTCCCCTTCCACTCCCCCACTCACTCTCCTCCCTCCCCCTCCAGTCTTAAGAGAGGGTAGGATACCCTGCCCCGTGAGAAGTCCAAGGACCTCCCCCCTCCATCCAAGCTTAGAAAGGTGTGTATCCAAATAGACCAGGGTCCCAAAAAGCCAGTACATGCAGTAGAAACAAGTCCCAGTGCTTCTCAGTCAGCCCCCATTGTCAGCCACATTCAGAGAGTCCAGTTTGATCACATGCTCATTCAGTTCCAGTCCAGCTGAATTTGGTGAGCTCCCATTATCAGGCATACTGTCTCAGTGGGTGGGCCAACCCCTCGTGGTCCTGACTTCCTTGCTCATCTTCTCCCTCCTTCTGCTCTTCAACTGGACCTTGGGAGCTCAGTCCAGTGTTCTGATGTGGGTCTCTATCTCCATCCATCACCGGATGAAGGTTCTATGGTGACATTCAAGATATTCATCAGTGTGGGCCACCCAATTTTCCAAGAGCGAAAGAGCTGAGTATTAACATATATGCATTAATTCATTACTTACTGCTCTTGACCATGGAAGCGATATGACTAGCTGCTTCAAGTTTCTGTTGCCTTAATGTCCCTTTAATGCTGGACTTTAACCTGAAATTGTGAGTCAAATAAAGCCTATCAAATTGCATTTGGGTTGTTTCATTTCTGTTTTGAAATTGGGTCTCACCATGTAGCCCTGGCTGTGCTGGAACTTGCTATGTAGACTAAATTCACCTTAAATTGTAGATCCACCTGCTTCCACCTAGGGCATGCTGGGGATAAAGATGTACACCACCAGTCCTGGTCTTTGTTGGAGTGTTTTATCATAGCCTTAAGGGAAATGAAATTTGTGACAGCCTGCTTCTTGCTCCACCCCAAGCTCCCTGAGCGATGAGAAAAGCCTCCAGCAAATGCTCCCCCTACACAACCTCCACCAGGCCATGATGGACTGAAACTGTGAACACAAAACAATGTCTCCCTTGAGTTGTTTCTGTCAGGTGTTTTCTCACAGCAATTAGGAAGGTAAGGAATATGGCATCTGATGGAGGACTCTCATTGATTAATAAAGAAACTGCCTTGGCTTTTGATAGGGCAGGATTTAGATAGGTGGAGTAGACAGAACAGAATGCTGGGAAGAAGGGAAGTTAGACAATTGCCATGCTTCTCCTCTCTGGGACAGTCGCCATGAAGCCAGCCACCAGGTCAGACATGCTGAATCCTTCCCTGTAAGACACCACCTCATGGTGCTACACAGATTACTAAATATGGGTTAAAGCAAGATATGAGAATTAGCCAATAAGAGGCTGAAACTAATGGGCCAGGTAGTGTTTAAATGAATACAATTTGTGTGTTGTTATTTCGGGGCATAAGCTAGCCAGGTGGCCTGGAGCCGGGCAGGATGAAAAGCAGGCCTGCTCACCTCATCACTACAGGCATCACTAACTGTCCCTCATTTGTGGCATTTTTCTTCCTTGATCCTCTGCATGAAAGAATGAATGTGGCACTGGCTTGGTGGGCCTGGCATATTTTACTTAATGTGACTGGGTCCAATTTTAGTAGGGTTGTTTCTGGTGAAAGCAAAGGGAGGACTGTTGGTGAGGGTAGAGGACTGGAGAAGATAGGAGAGGGCTGAGACAGAGGAAAGGGATGAAGAAGAACAAAAGCCCTGGGGTCAGAGAGATGGCTCAGCAGTTAAGAGCACTGGCTGCTCTTCTAGAGGTCCTGAGTTCAATTCCCTGGAACCACACTGTGGCTCACAACCATAGTGGGATCTGATGCCCTCTTCTGGTCTATAAGCATAGAGCACTCATATACATTAAATAAATAGATAGATAGATAGATAGATAGATAGATAGATAGATAGATAAATGATATATATATGCATGAAAATGTCTATGAAATGCACCACTTTGTATGTAAACCTAAAATAAATAATATTTTAATATTTTATTTTTACTTTTTAATTTTATGTATGTATGTGTGTCTGTGTGTGAGCAGGCACTCGAGGGCAGATGTGTCAGTTCTCCCTGCAGCTGGAGGTACAGGCAGTTGTGAGCCACCTGACATGGGTGCTGGGATTCAAACTGAGGTCCTCTGGAAGAGAGGCATGCTCTCTTAGCCGCTGATCCATCTGCCCAGCCCTGAAAACAAATGATTTTGAAAGAAAGACATGAGATTAAGAGGGAGCTTGATGGAGGAGCTGGGGAGACTTGAGAAGGTATAGGCAAGATACACTGTACTCATTCATGAAAATTTCAAAGAAAGAATAACTTCAGAAGGACATAAAATAATTTGCCTAAAGATACTATAGTTACAGAATAAATAGACTAAATAACCAGAGAAGAATGATAACCAAAATGTAAAACTTAAAAAAAAAAAAACAAAGTTAAAAAAAAGGCAGACGGGTAGGATGGTGGGAAGGGTATAAAGATAGGAGGGGCCTAGTTTGAAAGGAGAGGGCTGGCAGGAGTAGCAAAGGGGTGAATATGAACAGAGGACACTATATGCAAGCATTAAATTGTCAAAAATGAGCAAATTAAAATGTAAAGCATCTTAGGTAAAATTTCAGTTGAGAAGGGCAGGTCCCAGGGTGGGCAGAGCTGCACCCAGGCTGACAGAGATGTCATCATCCAAGGCTTCTTGCTTCCTGTGTCTGTTCAGGAAGGAAACTGTGCAAACAGCTATGAAAGCAACCCAAGCATCAGGGCAAAACTTCAGCCTGCAGGTTCTAGGGACAAAGTAGGGCCAGGAGAGAACTGTGGTCTCCTCCTGCCCTGTCAATCCTTCCTGAGAACTGAACACCGGACCTTGGCTTAGGGAGAAGGAGAGCTATGGACATAGATTTCATATACCTGCTTTGCCTGGGTGAGTCTCCAGGGCTGTGACAAGTGCTTGCTTGGGTGAGAAAAACTCACAGCAGGATCAAGGTGGTGACTATGGAAATGTCTATGTGTGGGTGTGAGAGACTTGGTATGGGGGGGGGGGGGTCTCAAGGACATCTGTACCAGTGCCACACCTAAAGACACTGATTACTGCAAAAAGTTCAAGCTCCATAAGAGTCTCTGCATTTCCTTCCAGGCACCCACAACTTTGCCTGGTCATACCACCAGATTAGAAAGGGGTTGAGATGCAGGATGCTGAATGCAGAGCTGTGGGTAAGATGCAGATTTTTCCAACCATTCCCATCCTGGGGCTGATTTTAATAACATGGGTTTGAACCTACCCACATGTAGATGTCTCAGTACATGAAGAGGAAGATGGTGCTGCTGGCTTGGTTGCATCATCCAGCAGCTCCCATTTAAGAGGCCTTTTGTTCCTCCCTGGTGCAAGAGTAGGGTCAAGAGGTGTGGACATGGCAATCAGAAGGCCACATCTGCCCTGTTCCTTCTTATTTTACTGCTCGCTATCTTCCCTCCAGGTCAGTGCTTCTTTCTGTGTCTTCTCTTCAGAGGGTCTCCAGCCACAGACCAGGGTGAACAGCTCCTCTGGGAAATGTCCTGATACAGCCCGAGTTGCTTTATTGGGGCAGCTGTACCTAAGTGCCACCAACTTGTTGGTTTAGAACAATGAAAAAATAAACTTCTTGATTACATGAGCTGTGGAAATCAAGGTGTAGACAACACTGGTTCCTTTGGAAGGAGAAAAGGGAGAGCTTATTCCATTCCTCTCTTTGTAGCTTCTGGTAGCAGTTGGCAATGTGCTTGGGGGCACCATTCATTGTTGCTATTGTTTGACATTTTTTAAATTATTTTAAATTATGTATTTAAAGATGGGGGCCTTAGTCAGGGTTTATATTGCTGTGAAGAGACACTGTGACCATGGCAACTCTTATAAAGGAAAACATTTAGTTGGGGCTGGCTTATATGTTCAGAGATTTAGTTCATTATCCTCATGGCGGGAAGCATGACAGCAAACCATCAGCTGGGGAGGGGGGAGGTAGCTGAGAGTTCTACATCTGAAGTGGTAGGCAGTAGGGAGAGAGAGAGAGAGAGAGAGAGAGAGAGAGAGAGAGAGAGAGAGACTGGGCCTGGCTTGAGCATTTGAAACCTCAAAGCCTATACCCACTGAAATACTTCTTTCCACAAGACCCACTTACTCCAACATGGCCAAATGTCCTAATCCTTTCATATAATTCCACTTCCTATGAACCTCTAGGGGCCATTTTCATCCAAACCACCACACAGGGTTTCACTAGGGAGCCAGAGCTGGCCTGGAACCTACAGAGGTCCACCTGCCTCTACCTCCTGAGTACTGGAATAAAAGGCATACACCACCATAGAGTGCTCCCTTCTGAACTCCCATTAGGCACAGACCACACCCAAACACCAATATCCAACACAAAGAGATCTAATATTAAGCAAGACACAGAAACAGGGTGGCTGAATCTTAATCAGACAGAAACAGCAGCAAGTGGCTCTGCAGGAGTGGGTTTTAAGGAGAAAAAAAAAAGTAGAATTCTAGCTAGGGATTCTAGTGGTAAGCCTTGACAGTCAGTTTTGGGGATAAGGAAATGGCCAAATAAGGGACACCAAAGAAGGGGGAAGAACAGGGGGCCTCTCAGTACCATGTTTGCCAAGTTTGGAGCATTGGAGCCCTTCACTGACTAGAGTTTAATCACTGGATGTCCATGCCACAGTGGAGGAGAACCAAATCCTTCAAGCTGATCTCCACACACATGCCGTGGTACACAGGCACTCACAAGTTCTTACAAGAGCACATACATAGCATGTACACACAATAGTAACTCACTAAATAAAAAACAAAGTGAATACAAACGCTTACATGGGTTTCAGTATCAGGAGCTCGCCACAAGTAGGAGAAAGTCACAGCTGACGAACGGCAGCAATGGGAGGAACGTCACTGATGGCAACTGTGGGTCTGGCCTCTGGGCTGAGCTTGATGCTGCCAGGCCATTTTTCCTTTGCTCTGTTGTCATATAACTGCATGTGTTGAGGGTCTGAAAGCAGGGCCCTGGGCAGCTATGGTGCTACAGAAAGCTCATTCACTGTGGTGGCTTCAAGGAGAATAACCACACAGGCTCATACATTGGAATACTTGGTCTCTAGGTGGTGAGACTATTTGGGAAGGATTAAGAGATGTGGCCTTGTTGGAGCAGATGAACTGGAGTTACAGACAGGAGCCACCATGTGGGTGCTGGGAATAGAAACCTGGTTCTCTGGAAGGGCAGTCAGCAGTCTTAACACGTGTATCTCTCCACCCCATATATATTTTATATAAATATTTATTCTTTGAAAAAATTATACACATATACTATACATTGTAATCATTTATTCCCACTCTCTTCTTTAACTCCCTCCAGGATTTCCCAGAACATCTCCCTCCCAAATCTTTCTTCCTTCTTTCCTTCCTTCTTCCTTTCTTTTTCATTACTTCTTTCTTTTCTTCCTTTTCTTCTTCCTTCCTTCTTTCTTTCCTCCCTCCCTCCCTCCCTTTCTTAACTCATTGATTTTAATTAGTGTTGACCATATGCCTATAGGTATGAGGTCACCCAATGGGACACAGGCGACCTACCTGTGGTTACACCCCTAAAGCAAAGTGGCTCTCCTTCCCTCAACAGCAATTAGCTAAGGGAGGAACCTCAGAGCCCCCACCACTCAATGCTGGAAACCCCTCTCCCCAGCCCCCAAACAGGGTTTCTCTGAGTGGCCCTGGCTATCCCAAGAACTCCTTCTGTAGACCAGGCTGGTCTCAAACTCAGAGACCCACTAGCCTCTCTCCTAAGTGCTAGAATTAAAGGTATGCACCGGCTTGATCCTGTGCAGCTGGCTGCTGTGGCTTCATATAAATCTCCATGAGAGAGGGAAAATTACCCAAGGTACATTGATTTTTAAACAGTTACTGAGGTAAAAGTCACAGAACATAAAACCAATGACTTGATAGTACACAGCAAGGACAGTTGGTATATTCACAGTATTGTGCAGCCACCACCTCTATCTAGTTCCAAGATACTGTCACCACCCCCACAGAAACACTATGCTCATTAAGCTCCCCACACCTCCTGCTCCTGGCATCTACTAATGAGCTTTCTGTCTCTCTGGATTTGCATATTCTGGATAAGGTATGGAACAGAACAACACAATGTGTAATTCTTGGTCCCTCACTTTTAGTTAGTATGTTTTTCATTCTGTTCTCCTTCCTCCACCTCCCAAGTCGTCATCCTGCCTCTATCTCCAAGGGCAAAAACTACAGGAAAGTAAATTAATGCCCACTCTACATGGAGCTAGAGATAGAAGCCACTGTTCTATGCATGCCAGGCAAGCACTCTGCCAGTTGAGCTAGATCCCAGCTGTAGACAGAGTCTCTCTGTGTCTGGGCAGTCAGTTCTGTCCCACCAGTTGACTCCCAAATAACCACACAGAGACTTAATATTAATTATAAATGCTCGGCCAATAGCTTAGGCTTATTTTCAACTAGCTCTTATAACTTAAATTAACCCATTTCTATTCATCTATATGCTGCTCCAAGGCTCATTTACCTTATGTACGCACTTTCCATCCTGCTCAATTTGCATCTCATGGAGTCTCCTCAAGACTCCTCAGACTCCACCCTCCTTCTTCCCAGTATTTTGTCTGCTCCAAAAATCCTGCCTACCTATTGGCCAGTCAGCTTTTTATTAACAATGAGAACAACACATTTCACAGTGTACAGAAGGATTATTCCATAGCACCTGATCCTGAATTTAAAAGCAAGAATTAAGAAAACACTTACCTCCTGGCAGTGGTGGTGCACACCTTTAATCCCAGCACTCTGGAGACAGAGGCATATAGATCTCTATGAGTTTGAGGACAACTTGGTCTACAAAACAAGTTCCAGGACAAACTTTGTCTCAAAAAAAAACAATAATGATGGAGAAGAAGAAGGAGGAGGAGGAGAAGGAGGAGGAGGAGAAGGAGGAGGAGAGGAGGGAAGGAAGGAGGTAAAAGGTGAGGCATGATTTCTTGTCTTCCGTCACGTCTGCCTCTTCCCCTCTCCTCCTCTCATCGCGTTCCTCCTTCCTCCTCCTACTCCTCTCCTCAGAAGAGAGAAAAGAAGACCTTAGTCAATGGGCATTCTAATGGCTACCACCACCTCTTGCCCAACCTCAAGCTCTCTCCTAGTTAGCTCTAATTGTCAATTTGACAACACCCTAGACATGGCGTAGGATTATCTGAGAGGAAAAACCCTCCACTAAGGAATTGCCTAGATCAAACTGGTATGTCTATGGGGGATTATCTTAATTCTTGGTCACTAATTTATGCAGGAGTGCCCAGCCTCCTGCATAAATATCTCTGTGGAATATTACTTTAAACTGTGTGAATATATGTTGCCATGATTGGATTGATAAAGAAGCTGACTGGCCAGTAGTTGGACAGAATACCATTAGGTGGGAATACCAGACTAAGGACATTGGGAAGAAGAAAGACAAAGTCAGAAGAGTTGCCAGCCAGACACAGGAAACAGAAGAAAGAGAGACCAAGGTAAAAGAGAGGTAATGACACGTGGCAGAATGTAGATTAGTAGAAGTGAGTTAATTTAAGTTGTAAGAGTTAGCTAGTAACAAACCTGAACTATTGGCCAAGCATTTGTAATTAATATTAAGTCTCTGTGCATTTATTTTGGAGCCAGCAGTCCCAAAAACCACTCAACCTACATAGCCCACTGTTGGTGGCACCATCGCTAGACAGGTGGGCCTGGGCTGTATAAAAGCCTCAGCTAAATATGAGTCAGGTGAGTGAACCAACAAGCAGTCCCTCCATGGTTCCTGCCTCCCAGTTTCTGCCCTGATTTTCCTCAATAATGGGCTGTTGCTTTGATGTGGAAACTAAATAAACCCTCTCCTCCCCAGGTTGCTTTTGATCAGTGTTTTTATCACAGCAACAGAATGAAAGTAGAACAGATGAGAACTCAAACAAATGTATATCGCTCCAGATAGGACACTGATGACAGACCAAAGAAATGATTCTGATACTGGTTGTCTCATGGTCTCAGACTTGACCGGGTGTCTCCAAGTTTATGTGTGTGTATGTGTTTGTTCAAATAACTGAAAACATACACAAATGGTAAAATAGCAAGGGTCTTTATTCAGAATCAAAGAAAAATCACAAGTCAGATAGACTACAAAATCATAACAGGCTACCTGACCTAGAGGGCTCAAGAGCCCTTGATCACTGTCTGGGGCTTCCTTTTGTGAGTCTAGGAAGAGGGACTGGTTGCTAGAGGCAGGATGCAGGCGCCTTTTGGATTTGATTGATAGGCTTAGATATGTAAGCCTTTGTTTGTTGTACATATCTTTACCTAAGATGCATCTGATCATAATCATGCATAGGTATAATACAGTAAAGAGCGATTTTCCCTAAATGCTTACTCAAAGGATATATTTTGACTTACCACTTAAGCACCTCAAACTTCTTCAGCCTGTATTGAGCCATTTCATTTAGTTTCAGAATGTTTTTGGTCACAAAAAAAGGAGTCACCCAACAGTTCTTAGGGAGGAATGACATAATTCATTATTTGGACCCTGGCATATGCATGAAGCAGGGGTCCCAGGTTGATATGTGCATTCTGAGGAAGATAGTGTATATATTGCTCTAGCCAAGTGGCATCCTAGGTTACTCAGTTAGCCCTACACTTACTTGCCTACCTTGATTCTACCCAAGTCTATCTTGGTAAACCAGTGAGTTGTGCCAGGAATATAAGGGATTACTATAGGAGCTGGGCTTACACAGTCAACCACATCAGGAAAAAAGCGCGCCCCAGGATAAGTCACAACTGATAAAAGCAGCTCCCCTGGAACTGCCCACAAATTGTGCACACTGGAGAGCCTTTTCTTTCCAGCAATGGTGACTGCCTTTATAACCTGGAAGTGGGCCCTTGTGAATATCCTGAGCTGGGAAAGCTTCATGAGCCTTGCAGGTTTCGTTCACTCCATGAGCCTTGTGTATTTCATCTACTCCCACTTTTTTTTATATACTCCCCTCTCAGCCAGGAGGTAGTGTTTCAAGTCAGAGGATGTAGTCTCTCTCTCACCGACGTTTCTCTTCTTCCAGGGCTGTGCTTGTGCTATGGAGATGAGGAAGAGAATGGTGAGTTTCCACACAACCTCTATGTGTTCCCTGCTCCACTCTCCGTGACCCTCTCCCTTTGTAGTAGCTGCAAATGTTCCAGATCTGAGGAGAATGGGTTCCCCAATTTCAGTGCTGCACCTCTGAAGAGAAAAGTATCCTGACAGTCAGGAGTCAGGGAATACCCCAAAGTCACCCCACACAACAAACCTCACACAAGAGATTTACTGGGTCAGACAGAAGAGAGTGATCGCCTCTGCCAGGATGAGAAGCAGCGAAGAACTAAGCAGCAGACAGGCATTCTATGTAGGGTTTCTTAGAGGGGGTAGCATTTTTCAGGGTGGGAATCCATGGGGTTTCAAGTCCTGAGCTTAAGGCGAGATCAGGAATTGGTGTTTTTCCACACTCAAGGTTAGTTGGTCCCCAAGTTCAGAAATTGGTGGGTTTTCAAGATCAAGGATTGGTTGGTTTTTGAGCTCAGAGATTGGTGGGTTTCTGAAACCCCAAAGTGAGCTTGGGCTTTTTGCCTTACAGTAGCTACTTTTTCTGTTGCTGTGATAAATCCTGATAAAGCAACTTAAGGGAGAAAATGATTTGTTTGTCTTACTGTTTGAGGTTGCAGCCCCTACTGGTGGGGAGGTCACAGCAACCTGAGCTTGAGGCAACTGGTTACATTGCATCCATATTCAAGAAGAAAAGAGTGGGCAGGATAAGATGGCTCAGTAAATAAAGGCAGGTGCTGCCAAGATTAACAATGTGGAAGCCCACATAGTAGAGGAAGAAAATCAGCTCCCAGAAGTTGTCCTCTGACATCCACATCCACATTGTGGCACACACGCACTTCACACACACACACACACACGCTCTCTCTCTCTCTCTCTCTCTCTCTCTCTCTCTCTCTCTCTCTCTCTCTCTCTCTCTCAATAAAATTTTATTTTAAAACTTTTTAAAGAATATTTTATGTATATGAGTGTTTTCACCCATTTGTGTGAATATACCATTGTGTGCAGTACCCAAAGAAGCCAGAAGAGGTCACTGGATACCCCTGGAACTGGAGTTAGAGGCAACTGTAAACTGTTGTGTACGTTCTGAAATCCAGCCTGGGTCCTCTGCAAAAACAGAGCTAGTGCTCTTAACCATGACCCGTCTCTCCAGTCCTAAACTTAGATAAAAATATTTTAATTATGTGTATGTATGTGTGTTTGTGTACATAAATTCTGTGCCTTTGGAAGTCAGGGATGTCAGATGCTCTGGAGCTAACTAGAGTCACAGCTGGTTGAGAGACACTTAACATGGGTCCCCTGGAATGCTCTTAGTCACAGGCCATCCCTCCAGCCTTAAGAAAGGATATTTAAGAACAAGAGAGCAATGAACCCTTATGCTCAGTTCACTTTCTCCTTTTAAAAAAAAAATCCTTGCATTTACTTATGTATATGGGTTTGTGGGACATGAACATGTCACAGCATGTATATGGGGGTCAGTTTTCTCCTTTACCAGTGTGGGTCTCAGAAACCAAACTCGGGCTCTCAGGCTTGGCAGTGAGACTTTTAGCAGCTGAGTCCTCCTGCTAGCCCTCTCCATTTTATACAATGCAGGACCACAGTCTAAGAAATGGTGCCACCCATAGTGGATGGGTCTTTCCATGTCAGACTATCAAGATAGCCTCTCACAAGCATGGGCAAAAAGCCTGTCTCCCAGGTGATCAAAGACTTCATTAAGTTATAATTGACATTAACCATCACACCTTTAATCCTTAAAATTCTAGGAGAGGTTTAACCGTGATGGAGAGTCAATTAACTCTGAATTCTTTCCAGAGGAACTTCCCAGGCCTTCCATCAGTGCCTGGCCCAGCTCTGTGGTCAGATGCAAAAGTAACGTCACTCTCCGATGCTGGACTCATTTCCAGAACGTTACAGTTACTCTGGGAAAGTTGCACAACTCTGGGTACCAGCAGGAGCTAAGATCAGTGGCAAAGGAGGCTGAGTTCCACCTCACTCACGTGCAGCCTGAAGATGCTGGGGGCTATTTCTGTGCTTACAAGACAGCAGCCTCCCAAAGGTGGTCAGCACGGAGTCAGCACCTACAGCTGGTGGTCACAGGTGAGCCGAGCAGCCTCAGACCTTCTCCTCATATGTTTTGAAATTACACTTTTTTATTTATTGTGCGTGCATGTGTGTACACATACGTGCCCCAGCCTATGTGAGGAGGTCAGGGGACAAGTTGTGACACTTGCTTATCTCCTTCCACTGTGTGGGTCTGGGGATCAAACTCAAGTCATTACACTTAATAGCAAACAACTTTACCCATCGAGCCAATCCTCAAACTCTGTGTGCGTGTGTGTGTGTGTGTGTGTGTGTGTGTGTGTGTGTGTGTGTGTGTATGATATATGTGTATGTGTGGGTGCAAGGTTACATGGCACACATGTGGAGATCAGAGGACAACCTTGGATGATGGTCTTCCTCCTGCCTTGTTTGAGGCAGAGTCTCCTTTTGCATTGTTGCTATGTACTCCATGCTAGCTGGCCTGAGAACTTTCAGGGGTCCTTCTGTCTCCACCTCCTACTTCACTGAGGGAGTGCTGGGACTACCAGTACTACCAGACGCACCAATCCAGTTTTACATGGGCTCTGGGTATCTGAACTCAGGTCTCTAATACTTGTTCCTTTACCCACTAAGTCATTTTCCTAGCCTTGCTTCTTGAGTTTTAAAATAATAATGCTATAATAATTATAAGTATAATTAGCTATAATTATATTTTATAATTGTATATTTAACTGTATTTATAACTTCATTTTTTTTAGTTTTCTAACAGTTGTTATAATAATTAATAAATAGATGTAAGTGATTATATTTATAACTAATGACAATGACAAGGTTGGCCTTGGCCCAGGCTGTCCTTTAACTCATTATATAGTTAAGGATGGCCTTGAACTCCTGATGCTCTTGTCTTACCCTCCTAAGTGCTGTCATTATATATGTCCACCATGACTTGCTTTGCTTTTTCAGTCAAATTTGTATTATTATGCAACTCTTACACAAAGTGATAGGTTTAATGACATTTTCCTTCAAGTATATCATTGCTTGGCATTATTGACCCCTCGCTAAGTTCCCCTCCCACTCACCCGCTTCCCAAATGGTCAGATCAGTTCCTTTGTGGACATGTTCCTTCTTTTCTAATGGGTCTCGGCTGGAGACTCCAGGAAGCAATAAAGCCACAAGACCTCAGAGGGGACTGGAGATGTGGAGCTGAGTGCAGGGGATGAGGTTCTGGCCAGGGATTTCAAATAGGCCTCAATGATGTAATCAGAGATGAAAACCTCAGAAGAGTGAATTAGTAGAAAATCTGATGTAATGTAAAGTCAGTAGATCAGTAGAAGATGAATGAATACACAACAAACCAGAAGTCACAGCTTGGAAGCAACAACTTATCACTGGGGTTTTAGAGCTAAATATGAGTATACGGAGTTCTAATGACTGTGAATTAAAATCTATTAGGGCTATAATGTGTAATTGATTTCAAGGCAGTGAGCACATGATTGGAGCATCTGTGATCACAATACTCAGGAAGAGGACAGTCAGAAATGAAATCCTAAAAAGAAAATCATAGATAGTGAGTGATCATGCTTAGTAGTCTATAGCTATATAGAAAATAACCACAAATTTGGAAGTTAAAAGCATCCATTTTTTTAGACATGGTCTAATGTAGAGCAGGCTGGCCTTGAACTCCTAACGTAGTCAAGGACAACCTTGATCTTCTAATCCTTTCACCTCTCCAACCCAAGGACTAAGATCGCAGGCATGAACCACCTCACCCAGTTTCCATGGTACCAGGGGATCTAACCCAACTAAATAATAAATCAACCAACTGAACTACATCCTTAGCCCCATTAAATATCCATTTATTTGTCTTACAGTTTGAATGGGTCAGGAGGCAAATAGGTTTTGTTGAGTTTTCTGCTTTGGGTCTCGCAAGGCTACAAGCAAGTTTTCAGGGCTGCATTTTCTTCTGGAAGCTGGATTGGGGTAAAATCTCCTCTTTTGCACTGGTTTAAGTGAGGTTCTTAGATAATAGCATACTGTCGTGGGGATGACACTCTGTTGTGTTTGCATATTTGTTGGTTAGAAGCTAGGCCTAAGTATCTGCATTCAAGGCCAGAGGAGTTGATAGGAATGTGAATACTAAAAGAAGGTTAGCCTCATGAAGCTACTTGGCAGCTGTCCATCACAGTTGTAAGGGGATGAGACATACCCAATCACACTGACATCTGAAGATGAGCCTTTATGGGTATAGAACAGGAAAAGACAATATCAGAAAGCATGTTTCTGGAATGGAGGAATGAAGTAGAAAGGAGAACAGAGAACGAGGGAGAGTACAAGAGGAGGGGGGTAAGAGTACCTACACCTCGGGTCCTGTCCTAGCTTCATTTCTATTGTTGGGATAAAACATATGACCAAAACAAAACAACAGCTTAGCGAAGAAAGAGTTTGCTAAAATTCCAGGTTTCAGCCCATTCTTCAAGGAAATCAAGGCAGGAACTTGAGGCAGCTAGTCATGTTCACAGCCAAGAACTCACAATTCCACAGTCAAGAGCAGAGAGAGAATGAATGCACCCAAGCCTACTGCTCAGCTCATTTTCTCTACACTTATATATACAATACAGGACCCAAACATAAGGAATGGCACCACCCACTTTAGGCTGTATCATTCCTTACCTGTAAATATAATCAAATCCATCCTCCACCCATTGCCCACAGGCCAACATGATCTAGACCGTACCACAATACTCTCTTCACAGGCCATTCTAAATTGTGTCAAAGCGACGATTCGAACTAACCATCACAGGTGTTTAAACTGACCATGGATTTTGTTAAACAGAATAAGACTCCACTGACAGCATTGCAGTGGGAGAACAAAGTCATTTATTTATATGTTGTAAGGGTTTCAGGATTTTGGAAAGTGGGTTAGAATGATGTAAAATGATGTTAGTTACTACATGTAGTGCTTTGAAGGAAAATGGCCCCCAACAGGAGTGGCTCTGGTAGCAAGTGTGGCCTTTTTTGAGGAAGTTTGTCCCTGTGAACTCTGGCTTTGAGGTCTCTTTTGCTCAAGCTTCCCTCAGTGTGACAGTCAGCTTCCAGCTGTCTACAAGATGTAACATTCTCAGCTCCAGCTTGCCTGTCACCATGCTCCCCTTCATGATGATAAAGCACTAACCCTCTGAAACTGTAAGCAAGCCCCCTCAATTAAATGTTTTCCCTTACAAGACTTACCATGGTCATGGTGTCTCTTCACAGCAATAAAAACTCTAAACTAAAGCTGGGCAGTGGTAGTGCATGCCTTAATCCCAACACTCGGAGGCAGAGGCAGGTGGATTTCTGAGTTTGAGGCAGCCTAGTCTACAAAGTGAGTTCCAGGACAGCCAAGGCTACACAGAGAAACCCTGTCTCGAAAAACATACAAACGGAAAAAAAAAAAACAAAACCTTAAGTGAAGACACTGTGTTTTAGATAGTGAAATGTTTTCTCTTTAAAAAAAAAAAACACTTAATTGACAAAGATTGTACTCAAGGTGCATAATAATCATTGCGTAATGATTATTACAAATTGAATACATTCCTCAACACCCACACTGTACATCAGAGTCCCACAAATTGATAGATGAAAATTTCCCATATTTTCATTAAGTACATTCTGGAGAATGATCTATGGTAGCTATATTTTCTATTTTGAATGAATGAGCTTATTAAGTAATAAATAGTGAGAGGGAGGTGATAAAGGAAGAGGGAGAGAGAGAGAATAAATTACCAACTTGGGTACTCAATATTGTGGTGATGCCTGCTTTTAGTCATCACACAGAAGGCAGGTGCATCTCTGTGAGTTCCAGCCCAGCAAGGGATACATGGTGAGACCCTGTCTCAAAAAAAAATGGATGAGAGCTGGAAGATGGCTCAGTGGTTAAGAACACCAACTGCTCTTTCAGAGGTCCTAAGTTCAATTCCCAGAACCCACATGGTGTCAAAACCATCTATAGTGGTATCTGATGCCCTCTTCTGGGTGTACATGCAATAGAACACTCATACATCAAATAAATATGTCTTTAAATTTAAAAGAATGGACACCAAAATATCCAACAAGGAGCCTTGACTATTTATATCTTGAATGACCAGAAAGCTAAGAGGTTGGGTGAGAAGATAGGACTGGATTATATCCTTCTAACTCCCCTCACCCCATGGCCCTGCTTGAGCAGGGCTAGACCTCTTATTCAAAAGGTGCCACAGCCACCCAAGACAGTGCCACCAGTTTGATAACTGGGTTTTCTGGCTCCAGGCTCTTATTTTTAGTTTCAGGCAGGATTTCACACGCACTTGAGGCTAGCCTGAAACTTACTGTATCACCAAGGCTGGGCTTTAACTCAAGATCCTCCCACCTCTGGCTGGAGTCCTGCGATTCTCAGAGTGTGCCACCATACACTGTGTCTGGAGCCTCTTAACCGCTCAGATAAACTGTTTGGGGAAGCAAACTGATTCTGTGACTCTTTCTTGGTAAACGATCAAATTTATGGGTGAGATGCTCACATGGAATTTTTCCTGTGTGTGAGGCTCTGTCCAGCCCTCCCCAGCTCTTCCGACACGTACTCTCAGGGGTATCGCATGATACAGCTGCCATTTCTGTCTCTGATGTACAGATGGAGTGGGAGGAAGTGGAGGAAATTTCCCCCGACCATCAAACAGCAAACTCATCATCCTTACCACCTTCAGCTGCCTCTGCATCTCTCTCCTCTTTGTCTCCATCTACTTTATCTACAGATGCACTCAGCAAGGTGAGTTAAAAAGAGTTATCTATCCACGCATGGGAGAGAGAGAGGCAAGAGAATGATTCTGATAAGATGTGGGCGAGGGGCACATGCCTTTAATCTCAGCACTCGGGAGGCAGAGGCAGGTGACTCTCTGTAAACTCAAGGCCATCCCGGTCTACACAATCATTTCCAGGTCAGCCAGAGCTACATAGTGACATCCTGCTGTTCACACATACACACACACACACACACACACACACACACATGCACACATACAAACACACACACATGTAGATGTGTAAACATAGACATATATGTAAATTCTTCTTCCTGGTATGTTTTATAGGTTCACCACATGAAGAGCCTCCCAAGAGGTAAATGAATGCACAGTCTTTGGCAAGCTTCATGCCCCACTTCCTTCCCACTCCATTCTTCTAAGACACCATTTAAATATCACCAATTGGTACCCACCCCCAGCCTATTTCTCCCTCACCTCCTTCTCCCTCAAGTCTTCATATCCTATACTTCCATTTTCCATTCATATTCCCTCACCCATCTCCCCCTCCCCCATCCCACTCTCTCAGAACCAGCCATTCTAATTTTCCAAGGCAGGAGGAGGCTATAGGTAAGTGATAAGATACCAGAAAAAATCATGGTTTTTTTTTAACAAACAAAGGGATAAGCCCTTTTATATACTGTTGGTGGGGGTGTGAATTAGTGCATCCAGTAGTGGAATTGTAGCAGGAACTAGTACAGTGTATAGGTTCCTCAAAAACACTAATAACAGAACAAGCAAACGATCCAGCTACAGCTCTCCTGGGAATTTGCCTACAGGAAAGTCCCCCACACCCCCATATTAACCGTTCAGCCCTAAGTTTCAGTTTCTTCCGTGGGTTTATTCCTCCCAGCCTGGCCTGACACCAAGAAAGAGATTCATAAAAAAAATGCACCCTGGGGGCTGGAGATATGTCTTTGCCTTTAAGAGCAGGTACTGCTCTTACAGAAGACCTGGGTTCCATTCCCAACACCCACATGATGGCTGCCAGCTGTAACTTCAGTTCCAGAGGATCCAATGCTTTCTTCTGGCTTCCAAGGACTCCTGCATATACACACTCAGGAACACACACACACAACACGAATTTATATATATATATATATCATGCCTTTAGTCCCAGCGCTCGAGAGGCAGAGGCGAGGTAGGTGGATCTCTAAGTTCAAGGACAGTCTGGTCTACACAAAGAAACCCTGTCTCCAGAAACAAACAAACAAAATGTACCCTGATTTCAACTGCAACCTGGGTATTTGGAGCCTTTCTAAAAGCCCCACAGGTAGAGGGAGGAGTGTGGCCTTAAATGGGTAAGCTACCCCTGAGTTTATTGGGTGTATGCTATCAGTTAGACACCCCAGTCTGATTATTTAAATGCATCATTGTAAGGTTTCTCTAGCATGGACTTCTTTGTTTCAGTGACACTGAGAGTGATCACGTGTGTAAATATGAACATGAAGCCAGCTGTGCTGAGTGACACCTGGAATCCAACACTCAGGAGGCTGAAACAGAAGACTGTGAATTTGAGGTCAACCTGAGCTGCATACAGAGAGCATATCTCAACATACACACATAGAGAAACACACAGGAATGCACACAGACAGACAAACACACAGACATACACAGAGACAGACACACATATATGCACACACAAACATACAGACACACGCAAGTGACACACAGACACTCAGAGGCACACACACACACACACACACTTTCCTTCCAATGTTCTGTCACTCGACTTTGCAAGGCATTGTTTTAATATAGGAAGAAATGGAAATGTGAACATTTGGATCCTCTATATAAATATTCTTAGCTCATGAGAAGCTTTTGAATAATTTTCTCTTTTTATGATTTTTTTTTGGTGTTTGGGGTTTTTATCGTTGTTGTTTGTTTGTTGAAACAGGTTCTCACTATGTATCCCTGGCTGGCCTGGAATTTGCTATGTGGATTAGGCTGGCCTTGAACTCACAAAGATCCACCTGCCTCTGCCGGCTAAATACTGTGATTAAATGTGTGTGCCATCATGCTTGGCCCATTTTAAAATTTTGTATTTCAAAATAATTTATTCAATGAAAAATAAAAAATATGAATGGAAACGCATTGCCTGATATTGTCTAGACAGCGACATTTTGCTTTCTTCTTCTTCTTCTTCTTCTTATCTCTTATCTTTTCCTGTTCTTCTATCTCTTCTTCTTACTTTCTTCTTCTTCTCTCTTTCTTCCCTTCCTCCTTCCTCCTCCTCCTCCTCCTTCCTCCTCCTCCTCCTCCTCCTCCGCCTCCTCCTCCTCCTCCCTCCTCCTCCTCCTACGCTCCTCTTCCTCTCTTCATGCTTCTTCTTCTTCTTCTTCTTCTTCTTCTTCTTCTTCTTCTTCTACCTTTCTTTTTGTTTTAAGTTTTTTGTGGTATTAATTCTTAAATGCAGGACTTAACCAACATTAGGCAAGTACCTTCTGACTGAGATATATTCCCTACCCATATCTCTACCTTTAGTTTGTTTTCCCCTCTCTCGCCGTCACCAGAGGCAAACACTATGTAATGCTTTTTTGTTTGTTTGAGACAGGGTCTTAGGTAGCCCAGGCTAACCTCAAACTAAGCTGAGGATAACCATGAACTCCTGATCTTCCTACCTCCATCTCCCAAGTGCTAGTATTAGAGGCTGTGCCACCATGCCTAGCTTCATTCCTGTGTGCTTTTTCCACACTTTTATTAAATAGACATTCACTAGTAGTCAATATATGGTAAAACTTATGCTACCAAACATAATAAATACATACAATATCATGGTGTTTTTTAGCCCTTGCAATACTTGGTGCATATGAAAGCTTTTAAGATGTTTTTAAAATTATTATTACACTTCTTTCATGTGTGTGAGTGAGCACACACATGTGGGGATCAGAGCATAACCTGTGGAAGTTCGTCCTTTTCTTCCACCATGTGGATCCCAGGGATCAAACTTAATAGTCAGGCTTGTCAGCAAGCATCTTTACCCACTGAGCCATCTCTTAGACCCATTTGAAATTGGTTTTTATTGTTGTTTTCAAGACCAAGGACTACTCCATGTAGCCCTGACAATTCTAGAACTCTCTCTCTCTCTCTGTGTGTAGGCCAGGCTGGCCTCAAGCTCAGAGATCTCCCTGCCCTACCTCCTGAGTGCTGGGATTAAAGTTGTGTGCCACCACACCTGCCTTGAATTGCTTTAACCTAAGATGTAGGTTCCAATTTGGGTCTGAGTAGAGAAGGGGCTAATGTTTCTAGATGTTAATTGATATTTTATGTATACCCTCTTTGACAATTAGCTTAGTTTAGTCTCTTGGACTGAAGTGACAAAAGGAAAAATCCAAGTAAGAAAACCTTGGAAGAAAGGAAGGAAGGAAGGAAAGAAGGAAGGAAGGAAGGAAGGAAGGTCGGTTGGTTATGTAAGCAAGCTGAAGAAAACGCAGAGCTGTAGAGACATCCTCAGATGCCTGCATCCACATAATGAAAACCACTTCAGCTTCCCTTCCTTTGCCTCTCATCTCCATTTCTATTTCTGTGTTATTATTATTCAGACCAGCTGTTCCTATGAGTCTAAGACTGATAATGACAATTCCAGGCTTACAGACTCACAGACTTTTAGCCAAGGAGAAAAGGGAGGGCTTGGGGGATCTTATTTAGTGGATCTGTTAGGGGAAAAAAATCATAGACTCCCTTCAGAAGAGGCTAGAAAACTAACTCATAGAAGTGTTGAATATGGGAGTTTTAAAAAAATTGAACATTTGCTCTCAGTTAGTACCCAAAGTCTTGGGTTCCATCTCCAGTACATAAACAGACCTGTTATCCCAGCGCTCAGAAAGTGGAGGAAGGAGGATCCGGAAGTTTAAGGCCATCTTTGGCTTCATAGTGAGTTCCAAGCCAGCTGGGACACATAGCACTGTATTACAAATGGAGAGAGGAGAGAGCAATAGCTCATCAGTTAAGAGTGCACATCCCTCTTGCAGAGGACATGGATTTGGTTCTCACCACCTACACTGACTGGGTCCAGCTCCAGAGGATATGATGCTCTCTTCCAGCCTCTTTGGGCAAATGAACTTAGGTGTGCATACCCACACAAAGATACACATGCATACACACAACAATAATTTTTGAATAAAGCATAAAACAAGCATTTATTGCCTGCTTTTTTCAATCTATAAGCCAAGACAAGCAATAGTTATGAGGAAAATTTTTGTTATGTAATTACAGTAATGAATCCATAAAGAGGACACTCTCCAAATCCTATCTGTGACCAGGAAAAGACCACATCATCAAGAATAATAACTGTCAGCCTGTCTTTGCGCCTACCTTTCCAGAAATATCAAGGTGGGATTTTGGGAGGCCATGATGACTGGTCAAAGGTTACAGTCTATCATGGTCTGGCAGCTTTTTCCAAACCTCAAGGACATGGGGACTCCCTTCTCCCCAGCAGAACTTCCTGCCCTTATCTGGAGACTGTTCCTGAGCCTGGAGCACTGACCTTATCTGAAAGCAGTCCCTAAGCCTGGAAGCCTGATTTATCTCTAGGGTGACCCTTGCCACAGTTCCCTGCTAGAGGCCTCCTCTACTGAACATATGGTGACTAAGGCTTGTACTAGGAGCTTTGCTATGGGACCCTGATGTCACATAAGAAGGCTTATGACAGAAGCGTGCCACTTAAAGTAAATTAAAGTTTGTTGCCAGGCTTTCCAATCCTATATATTCCATATACTGTGGAATAAAGTTGAACAGATTTACCAAAGTCATCCCTGGAGGGCTTTCTCCATCATACCTACAGCTGTCTGAACCTCGTTCCCCACTTCTGCTCCATCCTCCTCATGGACCAATACACCAGCAATTCCCAAGGAAGAAGCAGAACCACAGTGGAATCAGAGGCTTGTGAACATCCAGAGGAAAGGTGGAAGGAATATGAGACAGTCATTTTTCTCATTTCTACAGTGATGAACAAAAGACCCAAAGTATTCACAATCAAAACTATTTATATTTCTAAAGTCATAAGGCTCAGATATAAATCCCAGATCTGTTAAGTCCTAGACCCTCAGAAGGCAGACCTTTTTTCTTCTTTCTGAAAAGGAGCAAGCAATGGTGATTTCGGTTTTATGGATATAAGAGTTTAGAATCCATAACTGATACGTAAATAAGCATAGCTGGCTATGTTCAAATAAAGCTTTATTTATAAACACAAATGGAGGGCCGTAGTTAGTCAACTCTCGTTCTAGACCAATGCATTGTGTAAATCTGTAAAAATTACCAGGATAAGAATTGGAGAGACAACTCTATGTTCTAGTGTATCAAGGAAGATTTTTTAAAAAAAACAAAAACAAAAACCTTGGATGGGATTGTCTCTGAGGACCTTCTCATCTCTGACAAACTGAGACTCTGGGACTATATATCATATAGTAGGCGCAGTATGTCCTGTAGGAGGGCTAAATCCCACAATGTTTTGGAAGGATACTGAACATGCTCAGAACTTGGTTGAATTCCTGGTTTCTCCTCTACTGCCCGAGTCATCACCACTCTAAACACAGTGATGGACGCCAAATGAACGTGCTGTACTATTCAGAGGCCCACATAGACAGCTACACATAACCCACAGACAAGCCTACATTCTTATTGAAAGCCACCAACATGTCAGAACCACAGACCAAAACTTACACAGAGTCACGCAAGCATGAAGACATGGGAGGGACATGCAGGTATACACAAAGGCTGATGACACGCACATAGCTTACAGCCTGTATTACCAAACTCAAAGGTTCTAAAGTCAAGGGTCAGGATTTTTTTCTAAGTCTGAGTAGTTAGGCTATAAGCCCTAGATCATGACCCCCTCCATGCATATTCCTGATTAAAGTCCAGGGCATGAGAGGTCAGGAGAGAATGTTTCATTTCATCCAGTCTGCTGTAACAAAGCACCATAGACTGAAAGACTTATAAATAACAAATGTTCACATTCTGGAGGCTGAAGTCTGAGATGCATGTAGGACAGCTCTATTGTCTGCTGAGGGCCCAACTGCATCATAAATGGCTAAATGGCCTCTTTGTGTTGCTTTTTTTTTTTTTTACCTCAAGTCTCCATCTAGACAAGCTATAGATAGGTATAGCCCTGACTGTCCTTGAACTCACTCTGTAGAACAGGCTGACCTCAAACTTAGAGATACACCTGCCTCTGCCTCCTGAGTACTGGGATTAAGGTTAGGGTTAGGTGTGCACCACCGCCGCTCAATTTGTGTTGCTGCCTTTTTAAGGTGAGTGGGGCAGGGCCTATGAGATATCTTATCTAGTAAAGGTGCTTGCTGCCAAGCCTAATGAGTTGAGTTATATCATCAGGACCCACATGGCGAAAGGAGACAGCTGACTTCCACTAGTTGTCCTCCAACCTTTAGATGTACACACACACACACACACACACACACACACACACAAATAAAAATAATTTAAAAATTGAAGCCAACCAATGGGACTAAAGAAATGGTTCAGCAATTAAGAGCACTTGTTGCTCTTGCAGACAGAAGACCAATGCTTGGGTTCCAGTACCTACATCTGATGGCTCACAACTACCTGTAACTCCAGTTCCATGGGCAGAGACTGATGGTTCATTTACCAGTCACCCTCACGCGAAATGACACAGAAACATTATTAATTACAATACTGCTTGGCCAACAGCTTAGGCATATTTCTAGCTAACTCTTACATCTTGAATTAACCAATTTTTATTAATCTGTGTATCACCATGAGGCCATGGCCTACCAGTAAGTTTCCTGAAGGTGTCTTTCTCCTTTGGCAGCTATGTGGAGTCTCCCTGACTCTGCCTACTCTCTCTATATATCTCTTCCAGCCTGGCTATATTCTTCCCTGTCACCACAGCAGCTTTATTCATTAGCCAATAAAAGCAACACATATACAGAAGGACATCCCACATCGCAGCTCCAGGGTTCTGATGCCTTCTTCTGCACCTTCATGCCTCCCCATGCATCTACACTCATTTGTACATATTCACTCACAGATACACACACACACACACACACACACACACTCACTCACACACAGACACAAGATCTGACTCTATAGCTGAGGCTGGCCTGAAATTCTTGGTGACCCTCTTGCCCCTGCTTCCCGAGAGCTGGGACTCCAGACAAGAGCTGCCACACCTGGCTTCACACCTGTGTGTTTGCATGGTGAAGGGGATAGCAAATCTCTGGGGTCTTTTATAAGGGCACTGGTCCCATTACCTCCAAGAGGCCCCATCTTTTAACACCGTCATGTTGCAAATTACAATTGCTGTGATAAAGCATCATGACCAAAACCAACTTGGGGGAAAGGGTGTGTTTCCTCTTACGTTTCCATGTCACAGGTCCATCCCTGAGGGAAGTCAGGCCAGGATTCCAGGCAGGAACCTGGAGGCAGAATCTGAAACAGGGCTCATGGAGGAATGCTAGGTACTGACTTGCTTCTGCTGGCTTGCTCAGCATGCTTTCCTATAGAATCCAGGACCCCCAGCTCAGGGGTGGCACCAAACCACATCAACCGTTCAAGGAAATGCCCCACAAACATGCTCACAGGCCAGTCTGATAGAGACAACTCCTCATTGAGGTTCCCCTTCCCAGGTGACTCAAGCTTGCAGCAAGCCAACAAAACACACACATCTGGGCTGTGTACACGGTCGGCCCATGCAGAAGTTTTAGGATTATGGCTCTTAAGGGAACCTCTGCCACCCGTCCTGGCCCCTCTTCTTGCAACACAGCCTCCCTGTGACATAGTGGCTAAGTCTCATCAGGAGCAGCTGATGGAGGAGGAGCATCTGCAGCTCCTCTCTTGCGCACAGTCACGCTCTTTAAAACTTGGGAGCCCTCAGGACCATCTGTCCCTGCCATGTGGAGGAAGCTGGTCTTTAACAAGAAATAAGAATGATGATTCAAAACATCCAGAAACCGGGGGTGAGTGGCAATGCCTTAGGCTTCATTTTCTTGATTCTAATTGCTTCCAAACTCAGCATCCCTCTGCTCTCCCTCAGTCTATCATTTTCCCTCCCTCCCTCCCTCCCCTTCTCTCTCCCCCCCATATATGTGTGGGTGGGTAGGTGGCTGGCTACACATATGGGTAAGGGTGCAGACACATGCAGAGGACAGAAGGGAACCTTGGGTGTTATTTCTCGGGGTCATCACCTTGTTTTTTGAGACAAGGTAAAGCTCTCACTTAGCCTGGAACTTGTTGAATAGGCTAAGATGGCTGGTGAACAAGCCTGGGGATCTTCCTGGCTTCACTCTGCAACACTGGGACTAGAAGCACATTCCACCATGTCTAGTTTTGTTTTGTTTTGTTTCCTGAGTTCAATGGAAAACAATCAGGTCCTGGGGTTGGAGAGATGGCTCAGTGATTAAGAGTACTTGTTGCTCTTACAGAAGACCCAAGTTCAATTCCCAGCATCGACATGGTGGTTCCCAACCATTAGTAAATTCAATGACAGAATTACCCAGGGTCCTCTTCTGACCTGCAACACCAAGAATACACATGGGTAAAACATTCTTACATATATAATATTTTTTTTTACTTTTTTGGTTTTTCGAGACAGGGTTTCTCTGTGTAACAGCCCTAACTGTCCTGGAACTCACTCTGTAGATCAAGTTGGCCTTGAACTCACAGAGATCTGCCTACCTCCGCCTACCAAGTGCTGGGATTAAAGGTATGTGTCACCATTGCCCAGCTATTTTTAAAAATTTTAAAGACCCCCCAAAATGTCAGGTCCTCACGCTTGTTACTGACTGAGCTACCTTGCCCAGTCTGGTCTATCATTCCTGACTGAAACAAAAAGACAAAGAAAAGCCCTTGTATGTCCATGTTTATTGTAATACAATTGCAATAGCCAGAGCATGGAATCCGTCCATCTGTCCATCATCAGGGAATGGATAAAGATGGATAAAGAAAATCTGGCATACACACATGGGAAAGCTTTATTCAGTTACAAAAGAAAAAATGGAATCTACCATTTTCGGGAAAATGGATGAACTGCGATCACCATGCTACTTGAAATAAGACAGACAAGTTTCATGTATTTTCCCTCATATCAAGGAGTAAGAGGAGGACATGAAGTTCAAGGAACTTTATACTAGAGATATAAAAACAAGGTCACTGATGTTTGCTGGCTTCTAGCTTGCTGAGAAAGTGCAAGCCCTGAGGTAGAGGAGAGACCCTGCCTCAGAGTAGTAGGTGGTGCTCCACTCCACTTTCCTTTCTTCTGCTGTGACAAAAAAAAAAAAAGCAATTTAGGGGAAGAAAGGATTTATTTGGCTTTGGCTTGCACTTCTGGGTCATAATCCATTGCAAAAATTCAAGGCAAGAATCCGAAGTCAAGCCTGCTTGCTTTCACCCAACCAAGGAACTCACTCAGTAGCCAAAGAAACTGCAGAAACTGCCGAGGATACTGCTTGCTGGATCACTGACAGACCTGCTTTTACTCTGCTGGTTTTCTTATACAGCACAAGCTCACCTTGCCTAGGGATGGTGCCACCCACAGGGTGCTGGGCACAGAAATGCCTACAGGCCAATACGATATAAGCAATTCCTCAATTGAGATGCTCTTTTCAGACGATGCTGGTCCGTGTCAAGCTGACAATTAAAATTAACTGGGACAGGTAGAGGGAGGGTGACAAAGGAAGATGTTCGATACTCTACTCTGACCTTTGCACAGACACACAGGCGCATTCACCTGCACGTGAGCGTGCGCGCACGCACGCGCGCACACACACACACACACGCAACCATGCATGCACACATGCACATGCACATACAAATAAATCTATCATATATATAAAGCGTTAGTAAAAAAGAGAAAGCATGCAAGGCCACAGTGGGAAGGCTGCCATCTGCCAGCCAAGAACAGAAGTTTTTCTTATTTTATTGTTCTTGAACAACAACAACAAAAATTCCTCCTTGGAGAACTACTGACATTTGATCTCCAACTTCCAGCCTCCAGACTGTGAGAAAAAATGAATTTGCCCTGTTTTGTTTTGTCATCTGGCCTATCCCTGAGGGATGTGCTGGGGAAGAAGCTGAGAATTATTGTGGGACTAAAACCCTTTGGTCTACAGTGTTGGAGAGAAGGTTGGGCTGATAATTTCCTTTCCCACTGTGAACAGGAGATCTCCAACAGGGGTGCTGTGAGTGGTGAGGCCAGCTGCCCCTGACTTCATAGGCCTGGTCTGTGTGTGGGGGGGTCTCAATATGTGGGAGTCTGTGCTTCGGAGTGAAGGATTTCTCAGGACACACAGTAGTTGTAACTGCCTGCATAAACTCACACACACACACACTAGAGAGAGAGAGAGAGAGAGAGAGAGAGAGAGAGAGAGAGAGAGAGAGAAGAGAGAGATGAGAGAAGAGAGAGAGAGAGAGAGAGAGAGAGATGATGAGGAGAGAGAGAATGAGAGGACGGAGCGGAGAGAGAGAGAGAGGGAGAGAGAGAGAGAGAGAGAGAGAGAGAGAGAGAGAGAGAGAGAGAGAGAGAGAGAATACACAATTACATAAAAGTAGGAGGGGATGGTTTGGAAGAAAGGTGTATAGGAATGGACGTGAGATAAGAAAGCTTAAAGGGGGTGAATTTGTTCATAATACATTGCATACATTGAGGTGAGGTGGTCACCTTGGCTGTGAGCACAGGGGTGGTAAAGATGTGGGCACGCCAAACAACACATCATCCAGTCAGTAAATGGGCCAATGGAAGGAACAAGCAGTTCTCAAATGAAGAAAAACAAAGAGCCAATAAATATACGAAAAAGCGTTCTTCATCCTTAGTCATCAGGGAAATGCAAATTAAAGCTACATCGAGATTCCATTTCACCCCACTCAACATGGCTATCATCCAGGAAATCAAAGACAAAATGGGAGAGAGAATGAAATGAAACGGACCCTTTATTCATCGCTTTTTGGAGTCTAAGCTGATGCAGCCACTATGGAAACCAGGATGGAAGTGTCTCAGAAAATAATAAAAACAACAGAGCTAGCGTAAGATCCAGCTGTACCCCCCTCTGGGCAAGCATACAAAGGCAGTAAGTCAGCACAGGGACACCTGCACGCCTGTGCATATTGCAGCATTGTTCACAAGAGCCAAAGTTCAAAACCAATGATGTAAATCAACCAAGGGATGGACAAAGAAAATGTGGTACAAATGTACAAGAGAAGAGAATAAGAGACTTCAGAATACTTAGTCCTAAGTGAGAAATCTATATGGCTCCCCCTCCTCACAGAGCTCAGAGATCATGGAGGAAGAGAGGTTGGAACCAGGCACAGGAGTGCACACCTTTGAGCCCAGCATTTGGGAAGCAGAGGCAGGTAAATTTGAAACCAGCCTGGCTTACGTAGTAAATTCCAAGATGGACAGGAATGGCTATGTAGAGAGACCCCATCCAAAAAACGAAACAAACAGGAGTGTAGACAGAGTATAAGAGTCTGATGTGATCAATTGCAACGAAACAGTTTTGCGGACACAGTAGGGCAGTTAGCAGCACATGGGAACTCAGAAGTCACAGTAGCATGCCCAAGACCTGTGAGAGCTCAAATCATCCCAGCATGGACAGGGGAGGTAGGCTCAAGGGCCCACACCCTAGCTGAGGAGCTATTGATAGCTGCTCAGAGAGGGAGAACCCATTTTCTTTAAAGGTGTAGTCCCTGGTGGGTTGATCACCAATCATGGGATGGTCCGAGCATTTAGCCAGCAATAAACTTCAAATGGACAAAAAAAAAAAAAAAAGAGGAAATGAAACTGAGAAGAGAAGGTGGTGGATCTGGGAGGATTAAGGAGGATGGTAAATATGATCAAAACACATTCCATAATTTCTCAATGAATTAATTCAATGCCATTTTATTTATTTGTTATCTATACTGTGTTCTGCCTAGACACCAGAAGAGGGCACCAATGTTGTGAGCCACCACATGGTTGCTGGGAACTGAACTCAGGACCTCTGGAAGAGCAGCCAGTGTTCTCAACCTCTGAGCCATCTCTCACCCTAAAATACCATTTTAAAGGGCTGAAGGATGGCTCAGCGGTTAAGAACTATTGCTGCTCCTCCAGATGACCTAAGTTAGGTTGCCAGAACCTGTGTTGGAGGGTCCACAAGCACCTGCACTGCCAGCTCCAGGCATGTGATATACTCTTGTGCACATACCCACTTATGGTCAGGCATGATGAAAAATAAAGATTTTTTAAAATACCATTTCAAAAAGCAATCAATACATCAGAGAGTTTTATTCAGCCATACAGAAAAGCATAGAATTTTGTCATTTCCAGGGTGAAGAAACAGAGGAACCTGGAGATGAACCAAACTCAGAAAGAAAGTGCCTCAGGCTTTTCCTCTTTAGCAGAGTCTAGATGTCTGTACACACAACATAGAAAGGGGAAGGAGAAAGGAGAGCAATTGGCTAGAGGAGGACAGGAGAGAGACGGGCAGAGGGTGACTATGAGAGAACTGCAGGTATAGACATGTACGAAACGGCACATGGAGGGCTGGGCTGGAGCCCAGCTGATAAAATGCTTGCCTTGCACTCAGGAAACCCATGATGCAGTCAGTCCCCGGCACCGTAATTGGATATAGTGATGTTTTAATGATGCCATGCATCTTAGTCACAAGACAGAGAGAAACAGGATTGGACTAGAAGCTTCTTCCCTGCTGGTTAGGCCTCATAGTGCCCGAAAGTGCTGTGCAGATTGCCGGGGCATGGCTGCCATCAACAGCATTTCTTAGCTGTGGACCCTGTGTCAACACTACATGTAGTGATGTTTTGTTTGTGTTTTAACAAATAAAACTTGCCTGGAGATCAGTGCGCAGGGCTAAGCCACTAGAGGCCAGGCAGTGGTGGCACACACCTTTGATTCCAGGACTTGGGAGACAGAGGCAGATGGATCTCTGTTAGTTCAAGGACACCCTGGGCTACATAAGATTGAATCTGTCTAGAAGAGTTCACACAAAGGTGATCCCAGCACTAGGGAGATGGAGACAGGAGTGATCTGGCTTGGCAGAGAGAGGACTATAAGGTGGGAGGAGACAGGAACTCAGTGCAGTCTGAGGTTGTAGTCTAGGCGGTTGGTCTAAGGATGCGGTCTGAACATTGGTAGAGGTAAGAACTCTCTAGTGATTGGCCGCTCTGCTTCTCTGATCTCTCAGCTTTTACCCCCTCATAGCTGACTCTGTGTTTTTATTATTAAGGACAATTATAATTTGTGCTCCACTTACCAGACAGTCAAGCACTATGTGCCCACTGGGGCAGCGTGGCGAGTCTGCTATAGGGGTAACTAATTGCTTTCTGATTGAACTGGAGGCCTGATTCATTGTAGGAATTCAAATCTGGTACTATAAACAGTCAAAAATCAGTTCTTTTGTGTGTGTCTGTCTGGAAGATACTGTTTCTTTAGCGTTATCTACCACCTTCGGCTTTTGCGGTCTTTCCTCTCCCTCTTCCAAATAAATCCCTGAGCCTTGAGGGGAGAGATTTGAGGAAGGCATCCCACTTAGGAGTAATTGTTCCAAGGTCTCTTATCTCAATATTGGTGTGGGATAATTGTTTGTAATCTGTCAATCATGTTTTAAATAAACACTGATTGGTCAGGCAGGAAGTATAGGCGGGAAAACCAGAAAGGAAGTAAAAATGATGCAATGAGAGCAGGAGA
Source organism: Arvicola amphibius (assembly GCF_903992535.2). Taxonomy (NCBI): domain Eukaryota; kingdom Metazoa; phylum Chordata; class Mammalia; order Rodentia; family Cricetidae; genus Arvicola; species Arvicola amphibius. Next base: position 64,983,100 of record NC_052054.1, on the reverse strand, counting down.
ATTCTGGGAAGGAGGAAGTTGATTCCTCCCACTCCTGCAGGATGTGATCTGCCCCACTGAAGAAGGTACTGAGCCTCATGGCTAACATAGTTCAGAAAAATGGGTTAATCAAGATGTGAGAGTTATCCAGTGAGAGGCTAGAACTAATGGGCCAATCAGCTATGTGTGATTTTCTTTGGAGCTAAACAGTGTGGGGTACCAGGTGGGGCAGAAACCCCAACATGCAGGCCCCCTCATGTTATACAATACCACCCAGCTACAAACCTTTTTTTCTTCCTACAATGGTAACCGGCCTGTAATATATACTGGCACAAATATTACAGAAGTAACCAACCACTGCTTCATCTATTTAAGGCCCACTCCATGAGATGGAAACCATGCCTGATGCTGCTGGCTGTTATTGCAGAGGATCCAGGCTTGGTTTCTAGCACCGACACTGGGGACTCACAATGGCCTGTAATTCCAGGTTCAGGGGATCTGACACCTCTTCTGGCCTCTGTGCGTATAGATACACTCAGGCACACACACACACACACACACACACACACTAAAATAAACTAACTAAATAAATAAATCTTTGCTACATATATCTTTTTAAGTCAATAAAGCCATGGACACGATTATTTCATCAGCTTTCTGCATTATACACTTCCCTCGGGTCTAAGTCTTTTTTGTTTAGTTGGTTTTGTTTTTGTTTTTTGTTTTTGTTTTTCGAGACAGGGTTTCACTGTAGTTTTAGAGCCTGTCCTGGAACTAGCTCTTGTAGACTCGAACTCACAGAGATCCGCCTGCCTCTGCCTCCCAAGTGCTGGGATCAAAGGCATGCGCCACCACCACCGGGCTATTTTTGGTTTTTTGAGACAGTTTTTGTCTGGATGGCCCTGGATGTCCTGGAACTCTTTATGTACAGTGGGTTGGTGTCAAACTCTGTCTGCTTCTGCCTCCCAAGTGCTGGTGCTAAAGGCATAGACCACCCTGCCCGGCACCTAAATCTTTGCCTGTGTCTTTGGGAGCCATAGGAAGTGAGTCTAACGACCTTCATAGTCATCTTAGGTCATAAAAACTTCCAGTCCTTTTTTTTTTATATTAGTCGGATGCAAGAAGAAAGGAAAATGGTGTCAGTTTAGTAATTGAAATTCTTTGGCAGGCTGCCTGCAGCTGCCGAGTTAGAACACTCAGCTATTTCTTTATTCCCCACCTGGACCTTCTATTCCTCTCCTGCTCTCTCACAAAGATGCAAGCCTGTATTCTGCACCTCCTGTACTGGGGATGCATCTCCTCCTGTCAGTCAGCTAAGGACACCTGAAACCTCAAGGGCTCCTTCTGTAGATTTCCAGGTTCTCTCTGCAGTTCCACAAAATACCTCCAGGTGGCGCTCGTGCAAAAGTCATTTCTCTCCCTGTTCTGTGTCTCTCTGTCCATTCCCTTACTCCCTGTACTCCCCGAACCCCATATCCCTAAACTGACATCAGACTCTCTATGGAGTTGAGGATGGTCTTGAACTTCTGATCCTCCTGCTTCCTCCATTTCCTGAGCGACAGAATTACAGACCTGTGCTTTCACGCTCAGTTTATGTGGTGCTGGCCTTGTGTACACTACAAGCACGTGGATGAGTTACCTCCCAGCCCTCCCCTTTCCTCCTTTTCTTATTCCTCCTCCTCCTCTTCCTCTTCTTCCTGTTTGTGTTCTCCCCTCCCCCTCCTATTCCTGACTCAACCTCTCAAATAGCTAGGGTTACAGGCTTGCACCACCAATGCCAGAGCATTGCCCACTGTTAAAGCCACTTTACCAGAGGCTTTTGTGGGTACTGACTTCCTATACCAAGTCATCTAACCGAGCTTCTGGTTTTGGCTGTATTCCAAAACCAGAAAATTTCCAGTCCAGCTGGCTCAGCATGGTAAGGAAATCCCCTGCCACTTCACTGGATGGTGAGGACAGTGAGCTATTCACCCCTCCTCCACACCCCTGCTGCCTGTGACGCTTACCTCCCTGTGACCTCCCCTTGTGGCTCACTCAAGAGCCTTTGGGGGTTGGGGGAAATAGGGTGAGGGTGGCCTTACTGCAGACCATGGATGAGTCAGCCAGATCGTTCTGATAAACCACTTTTCAAATTTGCTTTTTTTTTTTTAACCCCACTCACGGAACAGGGGCAAACAAGTCATTTTTTTGTAGGTTGGCCTTTGAACACCTCACCAAAAACAAAATCAAGAAAGTGTGAGGTTACACCTGGCCAACTAAGCTTGTGAGCTAATCATAAACCGAGAACTGTGGTGTGAGCTTACAGACACTTGAAGGAGGCAGAAGAAAAACAACGGAAAGGGTTCTGTGCCCTTCACAAAGGACCATTTCCCTATCCCCTGGTGGTTTAAGCCACACCCACTGTCGGGTGTGTTTTACTCTTTCTCTGAGCCCCTCTTTCAGTTTACTGTGGGGCCTAAATCTGTGTGTAAAATTCCCTTTTAGTAAACTTCAGGGTTGTTTCTTAAGTAAATGAGTGATTTAAACCAAGCATGGTGCCGTATGCTGTATTTCCAGTCTTCTGGAGGTTGAGACTGGAGTTCAAGGCTGGTCTAGCCAAACCTTTCAGTCCCAAGTCCAACTGAAAAAAGACCTTGTTTTGAAAAACAAGGTAGAAAGGGTGAGACGGTTCAGAGGATAAAGGTACCTACTGTTAAGCCGAGCAGTACAGCATGAGTTCGATTCCCAGGACCATTGTGATGGGCAGAGAGAATGGCCACCCACAAGCTGTCCTTTGTCCTCCCTCCATAAGTGCACTGTGGAATGCACAAGAAAAAGAATATTCATATACACAATAAATAATTAAATGAGATGGGTGGTTCCCAAAGATACCTCTGGCCCTGCTGTGCACTTGCAAACATCCCAGCATATACTATATTTAAAGTCATCAGAGTAAGAGAGATGTTTACCTCCTCACCTGACTGGAGGCCAGAATGTGGGTCATCATCAGAGGATTGACTGAGGAGCTACGTGACCTCCAGAAATCAGCGGAGGATTGACTGAGGAGATATATGACCTTCTGAAATCAACGGAGTCAATCGAATCATCAGAGGATTGACTGAGGAGCTATGTGACATCCTGAAATCAGCGGAGTCAATAGAATGCTTGCACTCACTCCTCCCTCGCCCTGGAATTATCCATAATTTTGTTCTCAGTCCAGCATATGCACAAAACCGGAAACCAAATCTCTAAGCTACTTTTTACTCAGTTAGTGGGTTAGCACCTTAAAGATTGCCTTCCACACCTTCTTTAACTAGCAGTTTTAACAGGGCAGGGGAAACAAAGTCATTCCAAAATTCCATCTCATCCCTTTGGCCAAGTGGTCAATCTTATCTTGTTAACTCGGAGCAAACAGAGACAGGGGAAACCAGTCTTCCCTTTTGGGGTTCTTTGTCTCATTAATAAAAGAATTTAGGAGGCTGGGTAGTGGTGGTGCACACCTTTAATCCCAGTAGAAGCAGGAGAATTCCTCAGTTCGAGGCCAGTCTGGTCTACAGAGCAAGTTCCAGGATGGCCAGAGTTACACGGAGAAGCCCTGTCTTGGGGGTGGGGGAGGGATTTAAGAAATGACTCACTTGGAAGCATAAGGACAATTTCATTACAGATTAAGAAAAACCTCAGGCAGATAAAATGAAAACTTCAGTAACCAATGCCTGGAGAGTGGAGGGGAGGAGGGAAGGGATCTGCCATTTAATCCAGTTATGGAGGTCAGAGGGGTTGCAGGCAGGCAAGCAGTCTTGTGGGGAGGGGGGAGGGCAGGGGAGGCTTTAGAGAAAGAGCAAGAAAACTGAAATGTTGAGGAAAACCCAAAGTATTAAGAAAAACATGCTTAGAAAACAGATTTTTTAAAAAAAAAACTAATTTATAATCTAGAGAATAATTCAGAAAACACAAGACAAAGCAAAACAAGAACAAAGAGAACAAAACAAAGCAGGCAAACTTAAGAGTCTTCTGGGCTGCATCACATGAGAGGGTTATTCTGGGAAGGAAAAGTACATCTTTAAAGGACTAATTATTCTTCCCATCACTTTGGCATGGCTTAAGATGAACCCACCTTCCTAAGTGCTTGAACCAGCCCAATTGAGATGCTAGGTGGTGGCACCACCTCTCTCTCTCTCTCTCTCTCTCTCTCTCTCTCTCTCTCTCTCTCTCTCCCTCTCTCTGTGTGTGTGTGTGTGTGTGTGTGTGTCCCTCCCTCTCTCTCTCTCTCTGTGTGTCCCTCCCTCCCTCCCTCCCCCCCTCTCTCTATCTGTGTGTGTGTCTCCCCGTCCCTCTCTCCCCCTCCCTCCCTCCCTCCCGCAGATTTCTTCCCACAGAATGAAGTACACATGTTTTCTTGAACCACAGAGCATGCAGTGTCTGTCACCGTGACCTTGTGACCTTAGCCATACCAACGGCAGCCTCCCCCTCTGTCCCCCAACTTTGATTCACAAGCCCCTGAGAGTTTGCCTGTGAGTCTCTAATAGGCTACCTAGGTTCTGGGATTCATCACTTCTCCTTGTGAGGTTGCTAGACACAGACAATCGAAGAGGCTACCAGAGCCCCGCTCCCACTTCCTTCCTTGCTGCCTGCTGGTACTCTGAGAAAGCCTCTCTCCTGGCTTCTCTGAAATCTATAAGAAGCAACACCCTTAACTGTGGCTCTTCAGCCTAAACTCTTCCTCAGAGGCATCACCCCCAGTCTGTTGTCTGTCTGCCCAGACATATTAATAACTTAATGTGCTTCTTAATCAAAAAGACAACCCATCTCAGTTTCTCCCACACCTCAAACTCAAGACTATGCAGGGCCCAGACTCAGCCCCCAACTCCAACTTCTTAGAATACCCACTCTACTCTCTGCTTCCATGGGTTTGACTTTTTTAGATTCTCCATTTGGGTGACATCATGCGGTGTTTCCTTTTCTGTGCCTGCTTCATTTCCCAGAACATAACATCCTCCAGGGAGCATCTGTGTTGTCGAAGTGACAGGGTTTCCTTCTTTTTTAAAGCTGAATTATAGTTCACTGTACAACATAGTGACTATAGTTATCATAACAACAACAACATATTGTACCCTTGAAAACCACCACAGCACTTGGGCAAGAGAATGCACATCTGGAGTCCCAGAACTTGGGAGGAGGAGGCCAGGGAATCATAAGTTCAAGATTACCCTGGGGGGCTGGAGAGATGGATCAGTGGTTAAACATGCATACTCCTCTTGCAGAGGACCCAAGTTCGGTTCCCAGCACCTGTATCAAGGGAGTCCAGTTACTAACTCTAGCTCCAGAGAATCACACATATTCAAATACATATTTTTTTAAAAAACCAAGGAACTTAATGAGATCCAGTCTCTCTCTCTCTCTCTCTCTCTCTCTCTCTCTCTCTCTCTCTCTCTCTCTCTCTCTCTTCACACACACACACACACACACACACACACACACATATATATATATGTTGTTGTTTTGGTTTTTTGTTTGTTTTTGTTTTGTTTTGTTTTTCTTTCCAAGACAGGGTTTCTCTCTGTAACAGCTTTGGCTGTCCTGGAACTTGCTTTGTAGACCAAGCTGGCCTACTGGCCTCAACTCACAGAGATCCACCTGCCTCTTCCTCCCGAGTGTTGGGATTAAAGGCGCATACCACCACTCCTGGCCCTTAAAATATAATTTCTAAAAGGAGATTTCTTTTTATCCTCTATGTATGAGTATTTTGTCTGGGTGTACGTAAGTGCAACAATGACCACAGTGCCCATAGAAGCCAGGATGGGGGTGGGATCCCTTAGAACTAGAGTTACAGGTAGCTGTGAGCTATGTCTGTTCGGGGAACTGCACCTGGGTCCTCTGCAAGAACGGCAAGTGCTCTTAACCACTGAGCCATCTCTCCAGGCCCCAGTGTAAACCAGTGTGGCAGAGCACCTGTTTAGCAAGTATGAGCTCAGCCTTGGAATCACCCCAGCCCAGCGCCTCACCAATGAGTGAAGAAGCTTCTAGATGATTCTAGGTAATTCCAGCACCTGGGGGTCCAGACACTGCCAAGCAGGCAGATGCCTTCCACTGTGTGTTCTGTTCAAATCCCTGGCCCACAGAATCTGTATTAATATAAAGGACAGTCGTTGGGGAGAGGGTGATTGTGTATAAGTCCATAAAAGACCAGAAGAGAGTTTCTGAATCAAAAAGAAGCAACCTTAGAAGGGAGGAAGTGGTGGAGGCCATGACTCCACGCTGCAAGCTCCTGCTATAGGTCTGAGTCGTCGCTACCTATCCTGCCGCTAGGTGGCGCCAGTGATCGTTTCCAGCCAAAGCGGAATAGGGAGGCAGCCCTTGCTCTCTGAGCCAACATTTGCGAGGGCCTGTGAACTAGTATGGAAACCGCATGATTATTATTTCCTTAGAGAAATCCAGCTTCGTGTTGCATCTCTCCGTACCAGTACTAGCTCTCTGAACCGCAAGCCTCGTTCCCACACACAGAAGGACCAGGAAACATGGCGGCGCTCTCTCCTGTAGCAGCTCTGAGCCTGCAGCCTGGAGAGGGAAATTGTGAGATTCTTATTCTACTCTGCTCCTGTGTTTTGTGAAACAGGTTATCTGGTCTTATCCTTTGGGAAATGGCACATAGCTACACAGGGAGACCTTCAACTCGTCTCAAAATTTAAAAAGTTTTTTAAAAAATTACAATAAACCAGGCATGGTGGCTTACTCCTTTAATCCCAGCACTCAGGAGGCCGAGGCAGGTAGATCTCCAGGTTCGAGGCCAATCTTGTCTACAGAGCGAGTTCCAGGACAGTCAGAGGTACACAAAGAAGCCTGTCTCGGAAAACCTAATTAATTAAATAAGTTTAAACTTGAAATGTTGAAAACTGGGTGTGGTGGCGGTGCACACCTGTAATCCCAGAGCAGGCAAGGTGGAAACAGGAGAATCAGAAGTCCAAGGTCACGCCAGCAGCATGGCTCAGCTGGCAAAGGCACCTGCCATCATCCTCTCCTTGTTTTGGGCCCACAATATTAAACTGATTTTTTTTGAAGCATTACTAATTTTTTTCTTTTTCTTTTCTTTTCTTTCCTTTTCTTTTTTTTTTTTTTTTTTTTTTTTTTTTTTGGTTTTTTTCAAGACAGGGTTTCTCTGTAACTTTGGAGCCTCCCCTGGAACTAGCTCTTGTAGACCAGGCTGGCTTTGAACTCACAGAGATCCACCCGCCTTTGCCTCCTGAGTGCTGGGATTAAAAGCATGCACCACCACTGCCCAGCACATTACTAATTGTTTAAAAAATCGTTTTAAAATCTTTTGTTAATCATTCTTTCTTTCCTTATTTCTTCTTCCCTCCTTTCCTTTCTTTCTTTGTACATAATTTCTGGTGGCCCAGACTAGCCTCAAACTCATTATGTAGCCAAGGATTACCTTAAACTTTTTTATTTTTAATTTTTTATTAGATTTTATTTATTGGAGGCAAAGGGCAAGTGTCACAGTACTTGTGTGGAAGTCAGAGAACACCTTGCAGGAGTCAGGTCTCTCCTGCCACCATGTGGGTCATGGTGGTCTAACTGGCTGAGCCATCTTGCTTACCCAACCTAGAACTTCTGGCCTCCTACCTCAGCTTCTCAAGTTCCAGGACCACAGATATGAACCACCACATCTTACTTTTCTTTCTTTCTATCATCTATCTATCTATCTATCTATCTATCTATCTATCTATCTATCTATCACCTATCTCTATCTATTACTTTGAGACAGTGAATCAAGGTCTTGCTATGTAGCTCTGGCCTGAAATCCACCATGTAGACCAGGCTGGCCCAATGCAATCCTCCCTCCTCTGTCCCTGCGTAGCAGGATTATGGGTGTGCACTCCACACCCAGTTTCAATCGATTGATCTTTAACTGACAAATAACTATATGTATTTATGGTATATAACTTGACATTCTGAAACACTTGACATTTGAGGAATGACTAAATCAAGCTGATGAATGTGGAAAACCTCACCTCTCCGTCATTTTCTTGCGGGGAGAACACTTCAAATCTGCTCTTCTCGATTTCTGAAAGTACAATGTGTTGCTCTCCATGGTAGCCAATGTCATGCTCTTAAAGTTATTCCCCACTGGGCTTTCCTCCATGTGAGTCATTGACTGACTCAGTGGAAGCTCATGCTTCAAATTCTAACCCAAAATAGGCCCACCACATGATTCAGCACTTCAGAGTCTGAGTGAAGACCCAAAATAAGCGACATCAGGATTCAAACAGATATTTTAAACTTTAATTGAATTTATTGGTGTGTGCATTCATTTGGGTGCACTCTCGCTGTGGCATCTGAGTAGATATATGGTCAGAGGACAATTCACAGGAATCAGATATCTTCTGGAATTGAACTCAGGTCATCAGGCTTGACAGCAAGTGACTTAGTCCACTGAGTCATCTTGCCAGTCCTCAAACAGATATTAATATGTCTATGTTTGTAGCATGATTATTTACAATAACCAAGAGGTTAAAATAACCCAGGTGTCTGTATGCAGATGAGTAGTTGAACAAAATGTGGCCTATGTGGCTGGGGATGTGGTTCAGTGAGTGTAGCGCTAGCCTAGCGTGTTTAGCGCCCTGCCTCCAATCCCTAGCACTGCATCCACCAGACATCGTGGCACTTGCGTGTAATCCTGTCATATAGGAGACGGCATCATGAGGATTAAGAGTATAGCTGCATTTGAAGACAGCCTCAAAGATGCAAGACCATGTCTAGAACAAAAAACAATAACAAAAAAAGATGTGGAGAAGTTATGGGTGCTTATAAGTATTGAAAATTTTACAGCATATGTATAAAATGGTGGTGGTGCACACCTTTAATCCCCGCATTTGGGAGGCAGGCAGGTAGATCTCTGTGAGTTAAAGGCCAAGGTAAGCAAGGTCCAGAACAGGCAGGGCTGCACAGAGAAACCCTGTCTCAAACCCCCACTATCACTGCCCCCAAAAAGAAAAATGAAATTATACAGCAAACTTATATAAAAAACTTTTAAAAATTACCCCCCTTGTGTGTGCATGTGTGTGTGCATACGTGCATACATTTGTGTATGTAGAGGCCTAAGACAGATATCAGGAGTTCCCTCTGTTTCTCTCCACTTTATTTATTGAGGCAGAGTCTCTCAAATGAATCCAGAGCTCACTGGTATAAGCTAGTCCAATGACCAGCTTGCTCCAGAAGTCACCTGTCTTTGCCTCACCAGTAATGGAATTACAGGATGCACCATGACCATCCAACATTTTCTAGCTGCTGGGGTTTTAAACTCCAGAGCTCATGCGTGCACCATGAGTGCTACCTCCTCAGATCCTGCATACAGCTTTTTAAAAATGGGTGCTGGGCATTAAACTCGGGTTCTTTATTCTTGTGTGGCAGGCACTTGATCCTTTGTTCTATCTCAGGTCCATGCTTCCATCTTTAAGTGAAAATGGAAATTCGGTGTGCCCTCAAAACACTGAAAAGAGGACCAGTGGTATGACTTAGTGATTCAAGGCATTTACGGGCAAGCCTGACAGCCACCAAGGTCACCCAAGACCCACGTGGTGGAAGGAGAGAACCAACTCTCATAGCACGTGCATGCACACACACATCCACACACTAAATAAACAGAGTGTAATAATAGTTTTATGTGTATATATTTTTATGTTTGTGGATGTTTTGCCTGTGTGAGCCACTGTGTAAGTCCTGGGAATGGAACATTGGTCCTCTGCATGAGCAGTCAGTGCTCTTAACCACTGAGCTCCCTTTCCAGCCCTCAAATCTAATAACCACAATTTTTAAAACACTGGTGAGGGAGGCCAGCACCCTCCTCTGTCCCCATATCCTGTGGTTTCTCGCACCTCACATTTCAGTACCGCTTATTTTCTCCTGCACTCAAAGTGAGTAACGATGAATCATGTCTGGACTATGCTAGCCCCTTCCTCCTACACCTGCACACATAAAGAACACTGTGCAACAATGTGAAGGCAAGAGGAGAGGCCAGGTGGGTCCTCCGACTTCTCAGTGTCCCCTGGACCTGGCTCCAAATCTTTTCTTTTCATTTTTGGTTTTTAGAGACAGGGTTTCTCTGTGTAGCATTGGCTGTCCTGGAACTCACTCTTAGACCAGGCTGGCCTTGAACTCACAGAAATCTGCCTGCCTCTGCCTCCCAAGTGCTAGTATTAAAGGTGTGTTCCACTACACCCAGCTCCAATCCTGAATCTTTTCACTCTACATCCATCTTCTCTTGCTGTGAATGTCTAGTATTAGAGCAGCAGATGCAGGGAGCCTTTCAAAATCGAAAAACCAGACTTCACATGAAGCTACAAGATGTCCACTTAAATCTGCATTTTCAGAAAATATCTGGGAGGTAGCTCAGCTAGTGGAATGCTCACCTAGCATCCACAAAGTTCTGGGTTCAATCCTCAGCACCATGTAAATTTTGTATGGTGTGGAAGCTTCTAATCCCAGCATTCTGGAGGCAGGAATGGGAAAATCAGGAGTTCAAGGTCATCCTCAGCCTTGTAAAATGAATTAAAGGCCAGCCTAGACTACATGAGACTATCTCACAAACAACTAACTGGGCCATTGGGGGATGCTCAGTGGGAAGAGACACTTATCACCAACCCCAATGACCTGAATACAATTCTCAAAACACACCTGGTTTTGGGAAAGAGCTGATTCCCATAAATTGTCCTCTGACCTTATATATTTGTCATGGTACCTGTGCACCAACCCCAAACACAAAATAAATAAAAGCAATTAAATAAATAAAATGTAAATTAAAAATTTCAGAACAGCAAATACATTTGTATATTGATGTGTGTATTTTTAGAATAAGAAAGGGGGAGGGAGGAGAGAAGAAGGAAGGGGAGGGAAACAGAAAAAGGGTTGGTGGAAGCTGTGTTTGGGGGATTTGGGGAGCAAGAATGAGGAGTTCTCAGGAGCTGAAGATCTGGGCAGTCCTTATTCCCTCTTATCACTTCTCTGGGTTCAGCCCCATACAGGGAATTGGTACTGTGAGCCCTAATCCCTCTGTTACCAGGCAACCCACTTCTACTGCTCAAGCCCCTTACTCCCATTTGAAACCCTGGACCTCTGTCCAATCTTGGTCAAAGTCAGAGTCCTCAAAGGGTAAAATGAAGAGAGGAAGCATAACTTGAAAACAGGCACTTTGTTAGCTGTGTGCAGCTCTGTGGACTATAGCGCCATCAAAAGGGAATATTTAGCTCTTTCTTCCTTCCTTCCTTCCTTCCTTCCTTTCTTTCTTTCTTTCTTCCTTCTTTTCTTTCTTTCTTTCTTTCTTTCTTTCTTTCTTTCCTTCTTTATTGAGACAGGGTTTCTCTATGTATCCCTGAATGTACTGGAACTCACTCTGCAGACCAGGCTGGCCTTGAACTCATAAAGATCTGCTTGCCTTTACCTCTGGAGTGCTGGGATTAAAGGCACGTGCTACCACCACCTGGCAAGGTAATATTTATTAAGGATATATCATATGAGAACCTTTTTTAAAAAAAAAATTTACTTACAGGGCTAGAGAGATGGCTCAGAAGTTAAGAGCACTGACTGTTCTGCCAGAGGTCCTGAGTTCAAATCCCAGCAACCACATGGTGGCTCACAGCCATCTATAATGAGATCTGGCGACCTCCTCTAGCATTCAGACATACATGCAGGTGGGGTACTATGTACATAATAAATAAAGCTTAAAGAAGAGTTAATGTTTTGATCCTTGGGAAAATAAGTACTCATAAAAAGTTAATAAATTTCTTTTTAAAAAAAAACTTTACTTACTAACCCTGCCAACAACTTAAAACATAGATATTATTGTCCAGCTTTAAGAATGATTGGACATAGAAGAGGAAACTGAGACACAGAGTCAACAACTTGTCCAAAATCGCACAGCTAGGAAGTGAGGAAGGGGCTCTGACACGGGGTCAGGGAAGTTCCTCTTTTTTCTTCAGTGCGGTCTCTACTGCTTCTCCTTTTTGCTTCAGCAAGGCCTCTGCTTCTCAAATGCTAGACTTCCCTTTTCAAATTGCCCTGATGAAGAAGCACAGGCCCAGGTGTGAGTTTGCGTATCACAGAGACATCTCACAAGCCCTTAGATTCAGACCCGCAAGCATTAACAAGGGCATTGGGGACCAAGACACAGATCACAGGACTGAAAGGATGCTCTCTCCCCAAACCACCTGCGTGCATACTCCGGGGAACAAAGAACACAGGTGCCAGCGCAAGAGCACTTCCGTGAATGGCTTGGTGGGTAAAGAGCTTGCTACACAGTCCCCAGAACCCACATAAAAACAGTGGTAGGCAATGTCAGGCAGAGTAGTATGTGCTTTTATCTCAGAAAGCTGGAGAGGCATAGACAGATGGGTCCCCAGGGGCCACCTTGCCAAACTGGCAAATTCCAGGTAAAGGAAAGAGATCCAATCCTGGTGGGTGGTAGCCCACACCATTAATCCCAGCACTGAGGAAGCAGAGGCAGGCTGATCTCTATGAGTTCAAGGTCAGCCTGGTCTACAAAGCAAGTTGCAGGACAGCCAGGGCTAAACAAAGAAAGCCTGTCTCAAAAAACAAAAACAAGAAACAAACAAAAGCAAGGTGGGAGCCAGGGAGATGGCTCAATGATTAAAGTGCTAGCCACCAAGGCTGATGACCTGAGTTCAATTCCTGGAATCCGTGGAAAAGCTGGATATGGTAGCATGCATTAGTAATCCCAGCCCTCCTACTGTGAGAAAAGGTAGGAACTGGAGTGAAGGATGATTGTGAGCCACTATGTGGATGCTGGGAATCGAACTGGAGTCCTCTGCAAGAGCAACAAGTACCCTAAACCACGGAGCCAAGGCTCCAGCCCCTCCTTCATTATTTCAAAAGCATCTGTACTAAGCAATCTGAAACGCTGAGTTTTTAACCAGTGATAGTCATGCAAGTTAATGCAGAGATACATTGTTGTCAATCACAACCACCTGAGATAATACAAGGTAGCACTAGGTGTGCTGGTTAGCTGTTTCAAGTTCTTATTGTATGTGTATGGCTGTTTGCCAGTGTGTATGTCTGTGCACCATGTGCATGCAGTATCCATGGAGGCTAGAAGAAGACATTGAGTCCCCTGGACCATGGTGGTTGTCAGCCACCATGTGGGTGCTGGAAGCAAACCCCAGTTCTCTGGGTGAGCAACTAGAGCTTTTAACCACTAACTCTCCAGTCTCCAAGCTTTTTATTGTCAACTTGACATAACCCTAGTGTCACTAAGGAAGAGAAAACCTCATGAAAGAATTGCCTTAATCAGATTGGCCTGTGGCCATGTCTTCAAGAAAATGTCTCCATTGTAGACTGACATGAGAGGGTTCAGCCCACTCTGGTCCCAGGCTAGGTAAGGAGGAAGCAAGAGCCAGTGAGTGATTCAGTAAGCTGCATGTCTCTGTGATTCCATTCCAGGTTCCTCCCTTGAGTTCCTTTCCTGACTTCCTTCAGTGATGGACTGGGATTTACAAGGGAAGTTGAAATAAACCCTCTCCTCCCCAAGCTCGTTTTGGTCGTGATGTTTACCCCAGCAATAGAAAAGCAAACTAGAACGAAAGGATACATTGTTGACAACTATAGTTCTACAAATGACTGCTTGGTCACAGTGTTCCACAAAGGGATTCCTTTGCCTTGGGGGGGGGGGGGTCTTAGGTTTCATTGCTATGAAGAGACAGCATACAACAGCAACTCTTATAAATGAAAACATATAATTGGGACTGGCTTACAGTTCATAGATCTCATCTGTTATCATCATGGTGGGGAAACATGGAAGCATGCAGACAGACATAGAGCTGGAGAAGGAGTTGAGAGTTCTGCATCTTGGTCCACAGGCATTAGGAAAAAGACTGAGACACGCTGAGAGCTCAAAACCTACTCCCTAGTGACAGACTTCCTCTGACCAAGCCAGATCTACTCCACAAGGCCACACCTCTTTGTAGTGCTACTCTCTGTGGACCTATTTTTATTCAGATCACCGCAGGGGGGCTCACCTGGTTTCATCTCTGAGAAATCCAGGTGCCCTCCTTCCCCTCCCATCACTGACCACCTGGGCCAGAGACCTATGCTGTGTATCCAGGTTCTGTCCATTAGGTCTTGAATAGTTCCTAAAGACCACATGTCAAAGGCTGAGTTGTCAACCTGTGGTGCTACTGGGAGAGAGTGGAACCTTTAGGAGGCAAAACCTAGAGGAAGAAAGTGAAATCACTGGGGCATGTCCTTTACAGGGATATTCAGACCCACCTGCTTGTTTCCTGGCTGCCATGGTGTGAGGTCTCCTCTACCACTGCAACAAACCCTGTCACAGGGCAGGCGGACCATGGGCTGAAACTTGAAATTATGAGCCGAAGTAAATCTGTCCAAGTTTTATAAGGGTTTCATTTCTTCTTCCTCCTCTGTCTGTCTGTCTATGTAGCAAACATCTATCTAACATCTATGATCTATCTATCATTAATCTATCTATCTATCTCACATATATCTATCTAACATCTATGCATCTATGAACCATCTATCATTAATCTACATATATATATGTATATATATATTCTATCTATTTTTATGGTGCTGAGGCTGGAACCCAATGTCTTCTGTAAGCTAGGTAAGCACTCTACCACTGAGCCATGCTCCTAGTCCCTCACTGGTGAATCCTAGGCAAACACCCTCCTGCTGAGTCACACACACCCTCCTCCTAGTGTATTCTAATATGCACGCTAAGCTGCATATTTCCTGAGACAAGGTCTTGCTGTGCAGCTTGGAAGGCCCTCTTGCCTCAACCTCCCACGTTCAGAGATGACAGGCGTCCACCACCACACTTGCTTTAAGTTGACCATCTGTTGTTACCAACTATCTCCTCACAGCAACAAAAGCTGCCTACATCAGGGGAGCTGTGGTTGGGGAGGCTTGGAGGAAGGTCGCAGGCTCCTTTGGTTGTCAGAGCTCAGCGCAGTCCCTTCCTTGTCTTGACCCCAGGTAGGAAGGAAGATTTGGGGGCCTGGGGAGATGGTGCAGTGGGTAAGAATACTTGCTGTCTCGGCATCCATTTAAAAGCTGCAGATGGCTGTAAGTGTAAAAGAAAAATATTAGCTCAGGACCCTCAAGGCAAAGTTCTCAGCACTTACCCCAGAGGGACAGAGGACAGGGATAAGGGACAAAGACAGGAGATAGAGGACAAGGGGAAGAGAAGAAAGGAAATGGGGCAAGGGTTTTTGTCCCAGAGGGACAAAGGACTGTTTCTTTATAGGAGACAGACATAGCACATAGGAAAATAGCAGTTTATAAAGCTACAAGAAAACCCTCGTGCTAGGATGAAGTGTCTAACTTTAATTGGGCATGTTAATTGGGTGAGCTAAAGGAGCTTTTGATTGCTAGATTTCAATACATTGATAGCTGGGCCTTGTAGTCAGACTCAGGAGGAGGAAGTGGCCAAACAAGGGAATGGATCTTGGGGCTAGCCTCAGGAATGTAATCTAGTGGTTTTTAGCAAGACAGAGGGAAAGGCAGAGAGGGGCAAGGCCTGCCCAAGTCACATGCTCAAGTGGGCAATGTCTTTTCAGGATGCTCACCCTAGCGTTGGGGAGCAGAGAGAGGCAGGCAAATTTTGGGTGCTTGCTGGCCAACCAGTCTAGCTGAAACAGTAAGCTTGCAGACTAGCGGGAGACCTTGTCTTACAGGAAATAAGGTAGAAGGTGAGAAGACACCGGATGTCATCTCTGGCTCAGGCATTCGCTCTAGGTGGAGATTCCATCAGGCAGAACCATTTCCCTAACCCAGAGCCCCTTCCAGCCTGTTTTAAGCCCCATGGTTACACAGCACTCTGGGATTGCCTGAGCTGGCGAGGCACAAAATCAAAGATAAAGAGAAGTGGTTGGTGATCTTTCTTAGCACTTATCTCAGCTTATAATTACACGGCCATTAGCATGATGATGGGATTAATATCTGTTTCCATGGGCAGACTGTCAGCTCCTCAGGGGTCGGTCTTCACTGCCTACTGCATGCCAGCCACGAAGTGCCGCTTGATAAACAATAATAACTGCAAAGACAGATGCAGCTATGATCTGGTGCCAGGAGGCCTCCAAGCAGCTTTGCAGGGATTATTACCGCATTTACTCCTTGGAATGGCCGGGGGAAGCCAGTGTTGTGCTGAGCCGGTGAGCATTCCTCAAGATGGTGAAATGAAGGCGCATGGGAGGCAGGTTCCTTCAGCAATGTGGAGGAGCTACACCTTAAAACAGACTTGTACTTTCATTTGTTTGTTGCTTGTTTGTTTGTTTTGTTTTTGTTTTTCGAGACAGGGTTTCTCTGTGGCTTTGAAGCCTATCCTGGAACTAGCTCTTATAGACCAGGCTGGCCTCAAACTCACAGAGATCCGCCTGCCTCTGCCTCCCAAGTGCTAGAATTAAAGGCGTGCACCACCACCGCCCGGCCTGGACTTTGACTTTCTCTTCTTTTTAAGGCTTTTGTTTGGCTGGTTGGTTTTTATCTTTGGTTGCTTTAGAGATAGGATCTCATTATATATAACCTTGGCTGATCTAAAATTATTTAAACCAGGCTGGTGCCAAACGCACAGAGATCCACTTGCCTCTGCCTCCCAAGTGCTGAGATTAAAGTATGCATCACTATATCTGGCCTCCTTTTATGGGCTGGAGAGATGGTTCAGCAGTTAAGAGCACGGACTGCTCTTCCAAAGTTCCCAAGTTCAATTCCCAGCAACCACATGATGGCTCACAACCATCTGTAATGAGATTTGGTGTCCTCTTCTGGCCTGCAGACAGAACATTGCATACATAAAAAATAAACCTTACAGGCGGGCGGTGGTGGTACACGCCTTTAATCCCAGCACTCCGGAGTTAGAGTCATAAATAGCCCTGGATACCCTGGAACTCACAGAGATCTGCCTGCCTCTGCCTCCTGAGTGCTGAGATTAAAGGTGCATGTCACCACAATCAGTATGCCTGAGTTCTGAACTTATTCCGGCTTCTCTTATAATTCTATGCTTTGTAGTGAATAGGTGCGTGGTGCGAAAGGCCTGAGTTGCAATTATACCTTCGCGTAGCAGCTGTATAGCTCTAAGACAGGCCACACTTAAGTTCTCTGACGGGTTGTGTTTCTATTGAGACATCAACAGCAGTGTAGCAGGCTTGTGTCACATAATAAAACCCTTGGACCAGTGTCTGGCACACAGTGGTATGTGAGCAGAGAAAGATAGCTCTTCATCAGAGATGAAGGAGCTTTTCTTGCTGAGAGACTCCAGGTCTGACACAAGGTCCTCGTTTCCTGGTGGCTTGAAGGACGTTTTGGAAGAGGGAGCAAGCAGAGAGAGGTTTAAGGGCTGGAGGACGGAGGGGAGCAAACGCTGGGCTCTGGACCTGCACTTGTAAACTCACAGCAGCCGCAGTCACCTGCACAAGATCAAGGCAGAAAGATCACTCAATGTTCCAGCAGGAAGCACTCGAATTGGACTTGGTAGGTTACAAGCGAGAGATGGGGGAGATATGAAAGCATATGCTTTTGTGTTGGGGTGCCTTGTGGGAATAGGAGGAGACAATTGGAGCTAGATCTGACTGAGGTGCAATGCTCATATATATTGAAATTTTAGAGAATAACAGATACTTTTATTAACAAACAAGGAAAGAAAAAAATTCTTACGTCTCCATGTCTCCTCTATGTCCCCAACAAGATGCAGTTGCCATTCATGAATCTCATAGTGCCCAAACTCTACCCACCATTGCTCAAAGATGCCTGCATATAGTATGTGCATGCACTTGTGGGGGGGGGGCATGTGTGTGTGCTTGTGTGCAGACCAGATAGTTTTTGAGCCCCTCATGTGTGGTTCATGAGGAGGCTAGACTACCTGAAGAGCAAGACCTGCCTCCCTAGCACTGGAGTTACAGACCTGGGCTGCCATAGCAAGGTGTGCACATGGGTTCTGATTTTCATACTTGCATGACAAAGGCTTTACTGAGCCACTTCCTTGGCCTCTACTTGCACATTTTATTTGTGTGTGTGTGCACATGTCATGGTACACATGTGGAGGTCAGAGGGCATATCTGTGTGCCTATGTGCGCATGTCATGATGCACACGTGGAAGTGAGAGGACAACTTTCTGAAGCTGGTCCTCTCCTTCCACCACATGGGTCTTGGGGATCGAACTCAGGTCCTCAGCCTTGGCAGCAAGTGCCTTCATCCTCCAACAAGAGCAGTCTTGTTGGCCCCTCCTCCCCATCTTTCTCAGTTTCTATCCTAGAAGTACCCACATTCTTGGGTGCCAAAGTCTGGATTCACCTGCTGGGGATGTTGTCACAAATCATTGCCAGGTGCTTGGACAACAAACCTGTCGCCTTATGGTTCTGGATGTTTTAAGTATAAAATATAGGTTGAGCATCCTGCTTCCTTCCTTCGGAGGCTTGAAGGCAGGGATCCACCAAGGGGCTTCCTCTTCAGTGTACAGATGGCTGTCTTCTTCCTGGATCCCTCCATGTTTCCTGCTCTCTGTGAAGTTCCATCTCTGTGTCCCCATCCCCCCTTTTCACAAGTTGGGTTGAATTAGAGCCGAGCCTCGAGACCTTGTTTTATTGTGATTATGTCTGTAAAGACCTGCTCTCCAGAAGCATACCTATGACCCTGGCACTGAGGCAGAAGAATCACGGTAAGTTTGCATCCAGCTTTGGCTATACAGTGAGTTTTAGACAAGCCAGGAGTTCAAAGCAAGATCCTGCCTCAGAAGCCGGGCGGTGGTGGCGCACTCCTTTAATCCCAGCGCTTGGGAGGCAGAGGCAGGCAAATCTCTGTGAGTTCGAGACCAGCCTGGTCTACAAGAGCTAGCTCCAGGACAGGCTCTAAAGCTGCAGAGAAACCCTGTCTCGAAAAACCAAAAAATAAAAAAGAAGATCCTGCCTCAGAGCAAACAAACAACAAACACATCATCAGGGGTGGACACGGTAGTGCTTGCCTGACACCCTAGTACTCAGGAGACAGAGGCAAGAATATTGAGAATTTGAGGCCAGCCTGGCCTACATAGTGAGACTGTGCCTCAAATTTTAAAAAATAAAATAAAATAGAAAGGGGGCTACTTGGGAATAGGTAGGGGAGTGGGGGTGGGGCAGATGATGATGTGGTCAAATATATTTGTACAGAATGTCATAGGAGGGGGAGGGGTTGAAGAGATGTCTCAGCTGTTAAAAGGAACTTGTTGCTCTTGCAGAAGACACAGGTTTGACTCCCATCCCATGGTGGTTCATGACCATCTGTACTTACATTTCCAGGAGTTCTAATTCCCTCTTCTGACCTCTGATGGCGCCAAGCACACACAAGGTGCACAGACACACAGGCAAAATACTCACACATAAAACAAAAATCAATAAATCTAAAAAAAGTCATATGAAAACCAACATTTTTGCACTATGAATATACATGCACACACACGCGCGCGCACACACACACACACACACACACACACACACACACACACACACGTGCATATACATGAAACTATAACCAAACAAAGTTGTACTGAGAGTCCCTAGCACATGCACTTTCGGGAAGGACAAGATTCAAACTGTAGCCATGTCTGCATTCTGAACTGTTTTCTTCTCCCAGTTCTCATCTGCATGTGTAGGCATGTGAACTACTGTCTCCAGGACAGACAGTCGCATGTGGCCAATGAATGAAGAAAACAGGGGTTCCTTGTCCCACCCTAGAATGCATGAGCTCCACACAGACAGGCTCCAAACCAAAGCTGTCACATCTTCAAACCTTTAATCCCAAATCAGATCACAGTAAAGTCAGGCCCGGCCCAGGCTCTTCTCTTCCCCACCAGGCCGGCGGAGGACGTCTCTCCCTCAAGTGAATCAACACAGACTCAGACAAGGAAGCCCCCCCGCCAATCCTTTTGAGACCCCTGCCCTCCCACCAGCTTATAGCTGTCTCCCCAACCTTCCTGGAAGGTTCCCCAGGAAGCCCGTGTTTGCCCATAGCCTCTTCTCATCCTGCCCCAAGCAACCCAAATTCAGCTACCAAGAAAAGGTGTGTGTGTGTGTGTCTGTGTGTGTGTCTGTGCACACACACGTGCACATGTGCGTGCGTGCATGCATGCACACGTGCATTGAGAGAGGGTCAGAGTTCAGCATCAGGCATCTTCCTCCATGGCTTTCAACTTATTTTTTGAGACAGGGTCTCTCACTGAACCTGGAGCTAATTCATTGGCCAGGCTATCTGGCCACTAAGCCCCATGTTTCCCCCAGTCTCTACCTTCCCAACCCCGGGGATTACAGACATGTACCACTGATTTGGCTTTTAAAGTGTGTTCTGGAAGCCCAAACCCAAGTCCTCATGACTTGCTCAGCAAGTACTTTACCTACTGAGCAATCTCTCCTGCACCCCCAAAAGTGTTATTTACAGAGAGAAAATGAGGGGCCAAGACGTTTTGTAAAATGGACCCCCAGAGTGGGAAGAACAGTCTCTCTAAAAGAGAGATGGAAAGTCTTGAGGAGAAAGCTGGAAACTGAGGCAGGCTTGGCAGATGCCTGCAGAAAGCAGGCCAGGGCTCTAGGTGGTTGGGTCACCCCGCTTGGGGCACAGTGACCGCCAAGGCCAGGAAGGCAGGGAGAGCAGCAGGAAACAGACTCCCCCCAGCAGCAGAATCAGGCCAGCACCCACACCACATCCCAGGGACCAGGAATACTCATAGGTCAGGCGTGGAGCTGGGGGAGCGTCAAGGCTGGCTCCTTGAAGCAGGGCTCTAATGGAATGCCGGAATACCTCCAGGCTGACCAAGAGCAGCAGGCCTGTGAGGGGAGAACAAAGAGAGATTTGGGCTGGAGAAATGGCTCAGTGGTTAAGACCACTGACTGGTCTTCCAGAGGACCTGGGTTCAATTCCCAGCACCCACACGGTAGTTCACAACAGTTTGTAACTCCAAGATCTGACATCCTTACATAGACAAACATGTAGGCAAAACAACAATGTACAAAAATAAATGAGTAAGTAAATGAATGAATGAATAAAAAGTAGAGAGTGAAATTCTTAGCTCTGGGACTCCAGTTCGGGTTTGAGACTGTCACCCCTCCTTTATTCCTTTATCAACCAAGGATCCTCTTATGTTTTCCTTTGGTCATTCAACGGTCATATTCATTCCACCAATGGGGGACAGGAAGCAAGCATTACATCTGTGCTTAACATGGAGACATTTTTTCCTCTCTCTCCCTCTGTGTGTGTGTATACGTGTGCGCACACGCGTGCATGTGTGCGTGCCTACCCATGTGTGTATATGTGAAGGCCAGAGGTCAATGCAATGTGTCTTTCTCAATTACTTTCCACTTTATTTTTGAGGCATTAAGGTTGAACCCTGGGCCTTGTACTTGCTAGGCAAGTGCTCGTCCACAGAGTTACACCTCCAGCTCCCACTTCACATTAAAAACACTTTTAAATTACATTTTGTTGAGTGTATGTGTGCTCCATGACACATGTGTGGAGGTCAGAGAACAACTTGTGCAAATCAATTCTCTCCTTCCACCATGTGGGACTTGGGGAGTGAACTTGGGGCATCAGACTTATTTCAAATCCCTATGCCTGCTGAGCCATCCTGCAGGTCCTACACCTTATTTTTTGAGACAGGGCCTCTCATTGGCCCAGTGTTCATAGTTTGGCTAGACTCACTGGCCAGCAAGCCCTCCTGTCTCTGCCACTCTGTTGGGATTATAGATTTATAAAGAACAGAGTATAAAAGATGTCTTGCTTTTAACGGGTTCTAGAGATTAAACACAGGTTGCCGTGCTTGCAGCAGAGAGAACTTTATTGACTGAGCCATTGCCCTAGCCTCCCATTTCTTCATTTTGAGACAAGGTCTCCTATAGCCCTAGCTGCCCTGGAAGTCATTATATATACCAGGCTGGCTTTGAAGATCCAGAGATTCTCCTTTATCTGTTTAAATAGTGGGATTACAGCATTTTCCACTATGCCTGGCTTAATCACTTTTATTTGGGTTAGGAGGTAGAGGTTGAGACAGGATCTCTCTATGTAGTTCTAGCTGTCCAGAGCTTACTTTGTAGACCAACTTGGCTTGGACCTCACAGAATCCTCCTGCCTCTGCCTCCCAAGTTCTGGAATTAAAGGCATGTGCCAGCACACCTGGCAAACAATTTCTGTAGATGGGTATTTTACCTGCATTTTTGTCTGAGTGCTGTGTGCACAAAATGCCCACAGAAGTATCAGATCACCTGGGACTGGAGTTACTGATGGTTGTGAGGAATTGAACCTGGATCCTCTGGAAAAACTGCCCGTGTTCTTAACAACTGATCCATCACTCCAATTGAAATCATTATCATTTTTAAAGGAATTATTTGCTTCTTAGTTTGAGACAGAATCTTGCTATGTAACTCAGGCTGTTCTCTAACTCACAATTCTCTTGCCTTAGTCTCCTGAGTGTTAGGATTATAGGTATTTACCACAATACCTAGCTAGCTCTTTTTATAGGATTTTTCTCCAATCCTTAGGCATTCTTGTCAAACAAAGAACACAAATTAGGTACTACTGGCTAGGGGCTGCTATATTGCACCTTCAGAAACAAATACAGGAGGAAGAAGAGGATTTCAGAGAGTGATATGCGGTAGGGAGAAAAAAATTAAAGGTGTATTTTTGCATGTCTGAATGTGTGTGCAGGTGTGCATGCCTCTCTCTCTGTGTGTGTGTGTGTGTGTGTGTGTGTGTGTGTGTGTGAACTATGTGAGTACAATATCCACAGAGCACAGAAGAGAGGAGCAGATCCTCTGGAATTGGAGTTACATGCAGCTATGATCTGCCCAACATGAATGCAGGAAACCAAACTTGGATCCTGGAGAAGAACACCAATTGCTCTTAACCAATGAGCCATCTTTCCAGCACCTCCAAATATTTAAAGTAGGGAGAGGAAGGAATGATTTGTGTGCTTATTCCTAGTACTCAGGATTACCACAAAGTCAAGGCTGGCCTGGGCTACATAATACATTCCAGGCTAGTAATTAATACATGAAAACAAATGCTGGCAAGAATGTTCACTGTTGAGGTGAGTTTAAAATGTAGCTGCTGTGGAAATCAGTATTCCTGAGTGATATAAAAAAGCAGGCTGAGTAAGCCAAAAGTAGCAAGCCAGTAAACAGTATTCTTCCATGACCTCTGCTTCAGTTCCTGTCTCCTGCCCTGCTTTGGCTCCTGCTCTGACTTTCCTTAGTGATGAACTATTACTTGGAAGCATAAGATGAAATAAACCTTTTTTTCTAACCAAGTTGCTTTTGATGATGGTGTTTAATCACAGCTATAGAAACCAGGAGGTGGTGGCACATGCCTTAAATCCCAGCATTCAGGAGGCAGGAAGGAAGGAAGGAAGGAAGGAAGGAAGGAAGGAAGGAAGGAAGGAAGGAAGGAAGGAAGGAAGGAAGCTTACCTAGGATAGCATCTATCACTACCACCATCATTATCACCATTATCACTAATAATGCAATGACACCACCACTGTCACAACCACCACATAAACACTAATATCTAGCACCATCATCTCTAGAGTCACAACCACTATCATCACTCTCATCACCACAACCTATTGCCACCATGATCTCTATCCCTACCCTAACCCCATCGTAATCACCATTACTATCATCACTTTTACTGTCATCACCACCATCTCTATCACCAGCTCATCATTTGCAGTGCAGTGAAAGAGGCCAAGAAAGCTTAGCATCAAACCTTGCCTCTGGGTGACTACCTGTGCAAGACTGGTCCATCAACAATCAGTTACGGAAATGGAGATACATTCCTCAGTGGTGTTGTAGCCACTGGTAAGTTGACTTTGGTGAAGCAAATTACCTTCTACCCATGCAGGCAACCCTAATTAAATGCAGTGGGGCACCAAAAAACAAAGCCATGAAAGTTGAAGGAGAACTTGTAAAGAAGGGAGTTGACAGGAGAGGGACTAGGGGGAATGCATGGGGTGGGACAAGGGGGAATGCATGGGGTGGGACAAGAGGGAATGCATGGGGTGGGACAAGGGAGAATGCATGGAGTGGGACAAGAAGGAATGCATGGGGTGGGACAAGGGGGAATGCATGGGGTGGGACAAGAAGGAATGCATGGGGTGGGACAAGGGGGAATGCATGGGGTGGGACAAGGGGGAATGCATGGGGTGGGGATGTGAAAAAAGCGTCACATGTCATATACATGCATTTGCGTATGCATGAATGTAAAACTGTGAGCAAATTTAAAAGGGAAAGGTCCCACCTCTGCCATTAGGGGCTGTGTGTCTATGAGAGGTCACTTGACTTTTCTGAACTTCAGTGCTCTTATCAACAAAATAAAGACTAATAGCCTTTGGGGCTGGAGAGATGGCTTGATGATTCAGAGCACTTGCTGCTCATGCAATGGACCCAGGTTGGGTTCCCAGCATTCACACGGCAGCTCACTATCATCTGTAACTCCACCTCAGGCACCATGCACACATATGGTGAACAGACATGCATGAAGTCAAGCTTTCATACATATTAAATAAATATGTAAATAAATAAGTAAAAAATAGGGACTGGAGAGATGGCTCAGCAGTTAAGAGCACTGGCTGCTCTTCCAGAGGACCTGGGTTCAATTCCCAGCACCCACATGGCAGCTCACAACTGTAACTCCAGTTCCAGGGGATCTGACATCCTCACATAAAGCAAAGCTAAATAAAGCACTAAAATTTTTTAAGTAAATAAATAAATCATAGCAATCGTTAGCTAATCCACTCAATGTAAAGCTTTGAGGTAGATGTCCACCAAACTGAAGTCCTTGTTATTACTGAGGTATACATTTCACAAGATGTGGCATTTTTTTCTGAATCTTCACCTACAAAAATATAACACACATCGTTTCTAGGCGTTTTGGCCAAAATCATGTGTAGCATCTGTTCTTATCCAATTAATATATGGTGTGTCCTCTATATTAAATGATTTTTGGAGTTAGGAGTTGGAGTAGAAGCTTACTCTATCCACTCCACTCATCGACCTGGTATTCACTCCAGGAATAGTGAAAAAAAAAAGAATATAGCACATAAGGCTGGAGAGATGGCTTAGTGGTTAAGAGCACTAGCTGATCTTCCAAAGGATCTGAATTCAATTCCCATTACCAACATGGTGGTTCATAACTATCTATAATGGAATTCGGTTACCTCTTCTGGTATTCATGAAGACAGAGCACCCATACACATTAAATAAATACATCTTTAAAAAAAATACGATACAG
Organism: Arvicola amphibius; assembly: GCF_903992535.2. Lineage (NCBI taxonomy): Eukaryota > Metazoa > Chordata > Mammalia > Rodentia > Cricetidae > Arvicola > Arvicola amphibius. The sequence goes on along the minus strand of NC_052054.1, from coordinate 64,957,873 downwards.
TCCCTGCAGACTCAAAGTTCAAAACCCAAAGACTGTTTGGAAACCTTCTTAATGGCTTAAGACTCTCTCATCTTCTAACCTACTTAGCTCCTGAGCTTCTTTGACCACTCAGCATGCAATACTGCTCACAGACCTGCCTCTTCCTCCAAGTACACAACAATGTTGGAGATTCCAAGTCAAATCTAAAAGAGTGGTTGGAGAGCATTCAATTGTCATGCAACAACAGGATTTAGAAAGTTCTTGGATTTTAGATTTTACATAAGCTCACTCCAACTCCTGGCAAGCAACAGTGCCTGAAGATTTACCCCTCCCTTTGGTACCAGTCATTGGAGACCCCATGTCCAAACCCAAAATAGTATTATTTAGAGAGATTCCACCCTTCTGCTGACAACAGAATTTGGAATTCTTCCATCTTTGAGCCTACTACAGCCCTTGAACAGACCCCTCCTCTGCTACCAGCATGGAGCAGTGAGTAGAGATCTCATTCTCAGTGTATAGAGATTCTTGGCACTCCCAGCTCCAAATGTAAAACAGCATTTAAATCTAAATAAACCTTGCCAGTAAGAGTCCTTGGAATTCTTCCATCTTTGAGTCTACTAGAGCTGTTGGGTTTCTCTTTACTCCCTACATGCAGTTGGACTTGGAGATTCTACTTCCCAGCATGCAACATTGTTTGGAGTGCTCAGCACTCAAATGTGAGTGGAGATGCTAATTTCCAGCATGCAACAGTTGGTAGAGATCCAACCACCCAGCATGCAACGGCGTGTAGAGATCACCTCCAGCATGCAACTGGATACAGTTTCCACCTTGCAGCATGCAGCAGCATGTGGAATCCCACCTCCCAGCATGCAGCAGTGTGTAGAGACCTCACTTCCTAGCATGCAATGTCCTTAGCCTCCACACACTCAGCCCTCACCTGAGAGGCCAAAGCAGACAGCTCCCAAGCGGAGCAGGAACTCTGCACCTTTGCTGAGTACCATGATGACACAGAGGCAGCCCAAGGCCATGGCTGTCAGGCTCAGTACAGCTATCACAGCAGCTGCCAGGTTTACTTCTGCAAGAAGGGGCCAAGGAAGAGGCAGAGAACATGGGAACAGGAGCATGGACAGCACTCCTTCACAAGAACCACAACCAGAGGGACGGAGGACGTCAAAGTCCTCCTGAGAGTGTGTTATTTACACTGTTGAAGGAAGGGAGACTCGGATAGGTCCTTTAGTTACTTGGCTCGGGTTATAGAGCAAAAGGGGAACAAGTCCAGGTCAGGGATACTGGAATGACAATCTGCAACTTGTCCTTTGGTCATCACTGGGTCAACAGATAAGGAAGTGTAGGGAACAGGGTGTAGGAGACAGTGGTAAAGACGATTCATTATCCTGTAATCACACAGGTTGTAATTTTCCCCAACTACCCCCAGCTGGGGAATTCTGGTAAAGTCATACACTGCCCTCAGTCTTCAGCTCTGGAAATCAGGATCAGAAGTCACAAGAAGTGCTCAGTGTACTGCTCGGCATGTGGAAGATGGTCCAGACCAGTGCACCAGGTTATTTTACCGTCTCAGAGGTGCACAGGGATTTGACTCAGGTCACACGAGGAAAGAATGGAGAAGGTAAGGGCCTACTGTGCACCAGGTCTCAGAAGAGTTTTGCTGCATTAAATTCTCATTTTAAAAAACAAGCGAACAGCGAGAGACATGAAACGATCCCAGTTCCTCTATGAAGACACTGGGGCATTGCAGCGATGTTCAAGAAGCTGGATTTAGGGTAGAAAGGACAAAGTTCTCAGAGTCTTTTTTTTTTTTTTTTTTTTTTTTTTTTGGTTTTTCGAGACAGGGTTTCTCTGTGGCTTTGGAGCCTGTCCTGGAACTAGCTCTTGTAGACCAGGCTGGCCTCGAACTCACAGAGATCCGCCTGCCTCTGCCTCCCGAGTGCTGGGATTAAAGGCGTGCGCCACCACCGCCCGGCTTCAGAGTCTTATTGTTTGCTTTAATGGTAGCTGCCAGAGACACATTCAATTTTAAATTCACTGAAGTTAAAATTAAAAATTCATTTCCCCATTACACCAGCCACCTTCTGAGCACTTGGCACTCCCATGGGGCTCGAAACCATTATATGGACCAAAGAACACATGCAACATTTTCATTTTTCACATACAATTCTATAGATTCAGATTTTTGGGGGGGGGGGGGATTGGGATCATACCCCTGCCCTTTTGTGGGAATGGATAGTAATACTCTCAACCATTTCTGAATTGTTTTCTCACTTGGATGATGAAGCTAAAGTTCCAAACTGTAGGGTAATAGTAAGAACTAGAGTTAGTGCTAACAAACCTTGAGTGTTGAGTTTAGCATGTACAGTGCCCTTAAAATGCTTATAATGTTCAATACAGAAAGGAAGTATAATTTGTCCAAGCCACACGGTAGAGGCAGAGTCGGTGATCAGAATGCTGGACACAAGGTCTGGTGATCACTACCCCCACTCTTTTTTATTGTTGTTGTTTTTTTTGAGACACGGTTTCTCAGTATAACAGTACTGGCTGTCCTGGAACTTGATCTGTAGACCAGGATAGCCTCCAATTCACAGAGATTTGCCTGCCTCTGCCTTCCAAGTGCTGGAATTAAAGGTGTGTCCCACCACTGCCTGACTATTGTCCCCACATTTAACCCACGATCACCCTCGAAATATGGGACAGTACCAAATCTAAGCCCATCCCGAGCACCAGGCTGTCACTCACTCCTTCAGAGCTGTCATCCTACCCTCACCTCTCCCTTGTTGCAATATGAGATGTCCTCACCTTTCATGGTGGTTCGCTGGAAGATGTGTGCATTCTCCCCTGTGGTGAAGAATTTGAAGTAGGTGCAGTTTGCTTCTGTGGGGTTCAGGAAAGAAAAAGAGGAGGTGATGACATGAAGTTCTGCATAAGCTCAAGGCTGGACACTGCCCAGACACTTACAGGGAGCTAAATATAGAATATTAGTATGACTGACCCACAGCAGAGAAAAATCAGACTGGCAAGATTGTGCAGCGTATAAAGGTGCTTGTGCTAAGCCTGAGGACCTGAGTTCAATTCTTGGAATCCACATGGTAGAAGGAGAGAGCTGACTCTGCACACACACATACACACACACACACACACACACACACACACACGGTTGGGGAAGCAGAATAAATAAATAAATGCAGCACGATGGACAACAGCACTGAGATGTAAATATCACTTGCCGCATCACTGATGTCTGGGGAATGTGTTGTTAACCCCAAAACCTATGGTCTAAGCCTTTGGCACAGTGAGCCATTCACCTCTCTGGACTCTGAGATTCTTCCTCTTTAAATGAGTTGACAATCTCTCCTCCAGGCTCCTTCATGTGAGTCTGAGGAGCAAGTGGATTGGAAATGAGCTTTCATTTCATTCAACAAAGGACACCAAGATGCAGGTACCGGGAGGTTAAGGGACTCGGAAAAGAGTCCTCTCTCCTATGTTGCATACACAAAGAGCTCCTGCCGATTAGCAAGGGGGAAGAGAAGTTACCCCATTGAAACACGGGCAAAGGATATGAATAGTGATTCACAGGAGGGCAAATCTGGAGAGTTCACAAGTACATGAAGAGAGACTGCTGCAGCGGGAGGCAGAGAAATGCGACTTTAACCAGCAGGGAGGAAGCACTTCAGATCAATTAGTTGGGCAAATATTGAAAGGGCAGTGTGAAGCATTGGGGGGAGAAGGGGAAGCAGCTGGGAGGGTAAACCGACACTAGTCTGTATGTGAAGGACTCTGACATACTTAAAGCATGAAGTGCAGGTGTACAGCAGGCAATAACCGTTCAGTCAGTAATAGGCCAGGCGTGTGACTAAGGGACAATGAGTATGTCACCTCGCAGCTGGAGAGATGGCTCAGTGATTAAGAACATATCCCATCCCTGCTGAGGACCCGAGTGAGGGTCCTGGTACCTTCATCAGGCAGCTTAAAACAGCACCTCCAGCACCGGAGATCCAATGCCCTTTTCTGGACTCGGTGGACCTTTCTGAGCCTTCACACACAGGTACACATTGTCCCCCACATATACGCATAATTTAAAAGTAAAAGTAAACTAAGTCATGATTTTGTCACATAGAAGCCATCCTAATCTACATGAGTACATGCTTTGGTGTTCTCCAACATGAATCGGCTTAAACGTGCATTTCTCAGAATACATCTCTGCTACTAAGTGACACGTGTTTATATGTCTTTGCCCTATAACACGATAATTTCACTTCTGGATATTCCAAGAAGGAAAAAATACCACATGTGGGAATATAGATATGATTGTTCTCTGTGGCATCGTTTACTAAAATGGAGTAGGAGATAATCTAGTGTCCATCTCTCAGGCGATAGATAATTGAGATAGATGCTCTCGTGGACATCTTTATAACAGAATCATGATGAACTAAGAAAACATAAAGCAGGTGAGAGAGATTTGGAAATCAGTATTGAGTAAGAAAAATTGCATTGAAAACAATACAAAACCACATAATACAATTTCTTCAAACCAAAACACACACACACACACACACACACACACACACACACACACATATATATATATATATATTCAAATTCTACATTTTTTTCCAAGTCAAAACATGTGTGTATGGATGCAATGCCAAACACATTAGAGAACTGAATTAAGAAAGAATTTTTTTTTGTGATGGGTCTCCCTGTGTAGACCTGGCTATCCTGGAATTTGCTATATAGACAGAAAGATCTTCCAGCCTCTGCTTCCCAAGCGCTGGGACTAAAGATATGTACCACCCTGCACAACTTGGGAAATAAATTTTAAAATAGGCAGATGTAGTGTCAGACTGGCCTATGTGAGACTTTGCCTCTAAAAAGAAAAAAATTTTAAGACATAGCATGAGGGTCTTCTGAAAGCAGACAATAATTTTTGTGTAAACATTTTATGTAAATATATGTAAAATTCACCCAATGCTGTTATTAATTTAACTATGAGAAAGCTTAAACTTAAAAAACAGAATGTTCTAACATGCTAAGACAGGGTATCCTAAGCTGACCTTAAACCTGCTGTGAAGCAAAAGATGGCTTTGAACTTCTGACCCTGCTGCCTCCACCTCCCAAATGCTAGGACTACAGGCATATGGCACCATGCCTGGTTTATGTGATGCTGGGGATGAAACTCAGGGCTTCGTGCATGTTAGGCGTTAAACAGTACGCCAATTAAATTACACCCTGGCTCCTAAAATGCATCCTACACTCCGACCTACTCTTATTCTACATATGAGGAAACTGAGGCACAGAACAGATGGGAGTGTGCAGAATCACAAGGGGTTGAGAACTTTGAAAAGGGAGTCAGACAGTTTGGAGAAATGGAAATGGAACTTTACCAATTGAGTGGGGAGAGATGAAGGGACAAGGGGGTAAATCCACGTCAAGTGAGAGTAGGGGGCACGCCAGATATCAGTTTGGGAAAGTGGGGTTGCAGTTTTTAGGCAAAGGGCACTTCTTGTGAAAGGAAGATGCTCTTTGTGGACACTGGTAGAGGATACATTCTAGACCCATGAGAGAGTAGAGTTCCTTCTGGGACTGGGTGTGGTATCTGGCATCCCATTTGGCTGCTGATAACAGGACTTTGTGTCCGTGTCCCACAGAGGACAGGGCAAACTCACTTAGGAAGCAACAGAGTGAGTCACTCTCTGATATGATACCTAAGGGACATGTAATGCTTTCTTTTAATTTTCAAATGAAGTTATTTCTTTGAGACAGTGGAATCTAAGAGAGGTCCTCTGATGAACAGAATTATGGTATTTTGGGAATGGCCTTGTAAGAAAGGTGAAGTCCTCTTGTTTTGTTTTGTTTTATTTTGTTTTTGGCACATGGTGTTATGTAGCCTAGGCTGACCTACAACTCACTATGTAGCCAAGCTGGCTTTGAATTCCTGGTCTTCCTGCTTCTGCCTACTCAGTACTGGTGTGTGTTGCCATGCTCAGTGGTGAAGTCCTTTCTGACAAGCAGAGGAAACAGCAAGAGGTGTGAAGGACCTCATCATACACGGTGAAGTGGCAGCGGGCAATCTTTTCTCCCAAAGAATGAGGGTCTCTGAGACCTTAAGTTCTAGTTACAGCAACAAAACATAACTCTTAGGAACAGAGACATCTGAAAGTCAAACCACGTAGAACTAGTCTCAGGCATAGACTGAACACTAAGAGTTCTTGCTTCTTATTTTTCTCCCCTGTAGAACAAGTATGGTGAAACTCATCAGTGAGCTATGTTCCAGTCTCTTACTGGGAGATTCTAGACAGGTGCTCTACCATTAAGTCACACTCCCAGCTCCTTCATGGGAGATTCTAAGCAGGTATTCTATCTCTGAGCCACACACCCAGCCCCTCACTGGGGGCTCTACCACTGAGACATGCCTCCAGTCCTCTTTTCTCTTTTTAAGAGAGGATCTCACAAAGTTGCTCAGGCTGACTTTCAACTCCATCTGTATCCCAGGCTGCCCTCGAGCTCTCATTCCTCCTGAGTACCTATGACTACAGAATTGCACCACCAGGCCCAGCTAGCATCCCATATTCTTTTTCATTATCCCATTCTGCAAAGGTTTGGGGTCATCTTGACTGAGGTCCCAAGCAGTGAGAAGCACAAGAATTAAAATAGCTGATCAGGACAGACAGGTAGTTCAAGCCACAAACAGTGGCTTTCCACTTCAAAGGCTTAGAACATTATATTTTGGGTTCCATACCACATCTGTAAAAGTAGCGGTTGAAAAATGAAAGGAAATCCAACCAGAGCCCAGAAGGGGTGAAAAGTATTCCATCAGGGGTCCTGAGACTATTGGGTACACACTGGAGAGCAGCACCGCAGAGATCTCATCAAACAAGTGATATCCAAAGTGGTTTTTAATGAGTATCAAATACTGTTCTTGAGTTAAAAGAGGTAAAATAAACACCTATCTAGTTCCCAGGGTGGTATAGAATGTCCCACTTGTCTAAGAAAAGGGCATAGTGTGTTCTGTTAGAGAGTGAGAGGTACAGGATAGCCCTCTGGCACAGCTGAAGCAAAGGAACGACCATGTGGGGAAACGAAGAGTGTGGGTGCCTATAGAGCAAGGGAGAAGGATGGGAAGGTCCGTTCTGACGACATAGAGGTGAGAGAGGCTGGCAATAAACGTTTCTCAAGAGAGACAATGTGCACCCAGAATTGTGAGAGGTACCGGGTAAGAATTTCATTTGATTGTATCCACAAACAGGGAATCGGCACAGATTTTTTTGACTTCCGGGTGGGCGTAGGGTGGTCTGTCTCCACAGAGCCTCACAGAGTGGGAATGTGGGATGTCTCCAGGCTTCTAGTTAAGGGCACAGGCTGTCTGTGGGTGCATGGCTGTCTGATGGGGAATGCAGGCAGTTCTAGGGGATACGGGTTGGCGGGGGTGGTTACAGGCTGTTCTGAGGGTACCAGCTGGGTCTGAAGGCACAGGCTGTCTCTAGGGGTACAGGCTGGTCTGGGGCACAGGCCATAGCTAGAAGACAAACTTTAAGAAACAAGTTTCTTCAGCTCACTGAGCTAATGCGAGCTCACTGACTCCAGACTGACAGCAGGGGAGGGGGGTTTAGAGGGGAAGGGGGAAAGCAGCATAGGACCAAACTAGTTTCTCTGAATGTGGGGACGCTGGCAGTGGGACCAGAATTTATCCCTACTGCTTGAACTGCCTTTTTGGAGCCCATTCTCTTTGGTGAAGGGATGCTTTGCTCAGACTAGATATAGCTAAGAGGGTCTTGGTCCTACCTCAAAGCTATACGAGACTTTGTTGATTCTTCATAGGAAGCCTTACCCTCTCTGAGGAGTGGATGGGGAGTAGGGTGGAGAGGAAGGTGGATGGAGAGAGCGGGAGGAGGGGAGGGAGTGGGAACTAGAATTTGTATGTAAAATGAGAAAAGAATGATTTTTTTAAAAAATAAATTAAATTTTTATATAAAAGGAACAAATTACTTTAGGGGATATGTTGCTTGGGGACATGGGCTAGGTCTGCACTTCTCTCCCCACACCCCCTTTCTCTCCAGTTTCTGTGAGCACAGGTTGATCTAGTCACAAATTCTCAGAAATAAGACTTTTTTTTCTCCTGGAACAAAGTTTTCCCAGACATAAGCTTCTTTCTCCCTGACTGTGGGACACAGGCTCAGTACACAGCCTCTCACCTCCTGGCAGCTCAGCCGGGCCACAGGTCTCCCTGCTCACGGGCACGTCCGCCTGCCACAGTCGCTTGATGCACACCTTCCACAGCCCCATATGGGCAGCCTCACAGACGGCGCTGCCGTTGGTCTTGTATGTATTAAATTCCACCCAGAACTCGGTGCCCACCGACAGCACAGCCAGGGTGGCACCCACGGTAGCCAACAGCAACACTAGCTTGATCTTGCCCTCGAGCTCCGGAGTCAAGCCAAGATTCTGCTGTCCCTGGGCACGACGCCGTCCCACAGCTGCTCGACGGCGGTCCTCCTCTTGCATGAAGAAGTTAGACCACATCATCATGATGATGGGAGCGGGCAGAGCTCAGGCGAGCTTTGAGGAGTCAGACAGACCTGTGCAGGGGGCCCTGAGGAGCAGGGAGCAGGGCCTGGGCCTGGGCTTTTCAAGGAAGTGGGGTGCTCAGCATCAACTAGATTGGGAATAAACAAAAGCTGAATCCCGAATGCAAGAGGAGGCCTCTGCCTCTCAGGAGAGGAAAAATAAACAAAAACAAACAAGCAAACAAGCTATATTCTTGGCCTAAGCATACCTGGTGGGTTTAAACAGACACCACCAGGGCTTGTGCACATGAATTTGGCACAGGAGAGGCCTAGAGGAAAAGCCAGGCTCCTCTGAGGTTCACCTACCCTGGGGAGCTCCGGGCGGGGGCGGGGGGGGGGGGGGGAGACCTGCCCAGTCTCTGCAGGCTGCCGATGGGGTCTCCAGTAAGCCTCAGAATTTTCTCAGACAGAGAAGCTGAGGTGTTTCGTGTGTTTGAGAGAGATAGTCTAGAGTTCTTCGGGCTCAGAGTTTGTAAAGGGGGGAATCACAACACCTTTAGATTATACAAGAGGTAGAACTGTGGTTCCCCAGGGAAGGCTAGAAAACCCTCCAAGTCTCAGAGAGGCAAGGAGTATCCTCCAATATTCACAACAGATCCGGGTAAACTCTTCTGGAATTCCAGAAAAAGGGGATGGGTGAGTCAGAAACTACACAGAAAAGAGCCCAGGTCTCAACGGTGGCTGAGAATCTATGTGGTGTCCTGTAAAAGAGTCTGGGGGGCTCTCTGAGGGCCCAGGAGAAAGACCTGGGGTCCCGACAGGGCTCAGATCAAGGCACTGTGGTCCACACCGTGGCTCAGAAAATCAGAGCAAAGTACCCTGCAGGCACTGGACCTGGGAAGGGACACAGTGAGTCCGTCTAGTCACTCGGCTCCCCCTCCCCCTGGCTCCCAGGGCCGGCCCGGCCGGGATCGCTCCAGTCTCAGCTCGGGGTCCCGCGTTCCCCTCGGTCTTCCCACCCGGGTCTCCCGGGTACGGGCCCCTAGCGCTCTCCTGCCTCCACGCTGCGCGCTGCGCCGGCCCCAGCTCCGCGATGCCTCCGAAGCGTCCGGCTTTGCTCGCCTCCGCCCGCTCGGCCCTCCGGACCCGCTGTGCTCGCTCCCGGCCTCGCCCCATCCGCCCACCCCCACACCCCACCGGCTATTTCGGGCTCGACCCGTAAATAACACCCGCACCTGTCGCGGGTGCCTGTTGCCATAGGGATCCCGGGTATTTTAAGGGGACAAGGGGCGGGGGAGAAAGGCCTCTAGGAAGGAGGGGCTGGGGGCCGGGTCTTCAACAAGCAGAACCTAGGGAATTTTGTTTCCCCAAGGGTCCGGAGGCGGGCTGCAAAGTCCAAACTCCAAAATCTGGAGGCAAAGAGCCAGTGAAGGACTGAGAACTTGTATTTCTGTCCTGAGCAGGCTGGGCTGGAAACTCGCTAGCTGAATTGCAGGGTTCTAAGAGACAGAGGCTAGGGAGAAGGATTGAAGGTGGGGGTGGAGTGGACCCCTGAGTCTGAGGGAGAAGGACTTGAGTATGGGCTTCTGGGTTTGAAGGGGAAGGGCTTGGTTCGGACTCCTGAGTCTGAGGAGGAGGACTGGAACCTGGACTCTTGAGGGAGGAGGCTGGGGCCTGCACTCCTGGGCCTGAGAAAGGAGACTGGACCTGGACTCCTAGGTCTGAAGGAAGAGGCTGGGGCCAGGAGTCCTGGATCTGAGGGAGGAGGGCTGGGGCCTGACCCTTGAGTCTGGACTGGGGAATGGGAGGGTGACAAGAGTGGAGAGGGGGACTCCAGGGTCTGAGGAAGAAGGGTAGGACCTGTATCTCTAGCGGAGTTGACTGAATTTGCTGAAGGTCTGGAAGAGGTCATCGTGGCCAAAATCCTGGGTATCGATGGATATAATCAGTTGCAGTGTTGAGGCCTCAGTCCCCCAGAAGGAAGAAAAGGCAGAGCTCAGGGAATGGGGCGGTTTGGACGCACGAAGCAGAACAGCTATCCTCATTGGATTTATTAGACTGAGTGCCCCTGGGGGACCTTCCATGCAGTTTCAGCTCCCTCGGGGCAGACACCTAGATGGGGACAGCCGTGTTGCATGGCAGCAGGGCCTGATTCTTAACCCCTCACTCCCTCTCAGCCCTTCTATGGACCACCCAGGCGGGACTCACCTTTTACCAACTCCTTCCTTTCCCAGGTGCCGTCACCAGGTCCCTGGAACACCCATGCCACCTCTGATGGCCCTGCTCTGGACTGTATCATTGGAGGTGATTGTGTGTCTGACTGTCGCCTTAGACTGGCCCAACCTGTCACGGTCCTCTCCATCTCAAGGTCAGATATACAAGAAGCTGTAGACACTCCAATGGGTAATATGAATGGATGAAGGATGGGTGAATGAATGGCCTGGTGGAATGAGATGGCATATACACAGCTCCCTGTCCAGACGAGGAAAGATGGGACTTGTCTCTTTTCTACCTGCCTTAGCTCCCATTCCTTGACAAGGTGGACACAGCTCTGAAATGACAGGGCCTGGCATCCCCAAGTCCGCAGAAAACATTCCTGAGTGCTGAGTGCATTTTCATTTCTGAATGAATGAAGGAGACTTCACTGGATCTCTCAGGGCTGGATGGCCTCCCAGCCCCACAATGTCAGCAGCAGGAGCTGGAAAGCGGACAGAACAGCCTCATTCGGGAAGTTCTCCCAAGCCTTTCTTCCCTGCCTGCTACTGAACTGGTCTCCACCCCCAACTTCTCCCGGGCCGTGGGTCTCTCCATCTTTCTCAGGCCCATCTGCTTTAATAGCTCTAGAAATTCGGGGTGTATTTTCTTTTTTTCTGTACATTTTCCTTCTCTCTCCCCCTCGTTTTGTTTGTTTGTGTTTTTCAAGACAGGGTTTCACTGTTTTGCTGTTCTGGAACTCACTCTGTAGACCGGGCTGGCCTTCAACTCACAGAGATCCGCCTACCTTTGCCTTCTGAGTGCTGGGATTAAAGGTGTGCTCCACTGCCACCTGGCCTCCTCTATTTTTAAATTTTAAAAGACTGTTACATTTGGGGTGGTATAGGGGTATGTATGCTATGGTGGGGGGCAAAGAGAAACTTGCAGGGGTCAGGTCTTTCCTTCTAGATTGTGGGTCCAGGACGAGGATTAAACTCAGGTGGTCAGACTTGCCCTGCTATCCCATCCTGGTGGCCCTCTTTAAAATATGTTATTGTTCTAAAAAAAATGTCTGCATCAGAAGTTCATGCAGGCTTTGGACTGCGTCATTCCCTTGCCTCAGCCTCTTTAGTGCTGGGATTATTGGTGTGAACCACTACACCTAGCTCTGTATCGTTTTCATACCAAAATAATAATTGCTTGGATTTCATTTTCCTCTTCTTCCCTCGCGTCCCCATCCCCTTCAATGCTGGATCGAGGCTTTTTTCTCTGAAATCAGGCAAAAGTCACCTCTTATTGAGCTCGTCACCACTGTCCCCATCACAAACCTTCTAGTCTTCCATGTCTTTTTCCAGCTCTCAGCAGCACTGGGCACAGATGGCTGACTTCTTGCTTCATAAAATATTATGTACTTTCCACCATTCTTTCCCTTCCATCTTGTGTGGTAGGGACTGAACCTAGGACAAGTGCTCTAGCCGTGAGCTACACCCCAGCCCCTCACTGTGGTGGTCTAGGCAAGTGCTCTACCACTGAGCCATGCCCCAAACCTCACTGGGGGATTCTATGCAGGGGCTCTACCAATTGAGTCCCATACCCCAACATCACTAACTTTGCCCTCTGTGAGGGTCTGCCTTTCTCCTTTCCCCCAGATCACTCACTCTCTCTCTCTCTCTCTCTCTCTCTCTCTCTCTCTCTCTCTCTCTCTCTCTCTCTCTCTCTCTCTCTCTCTCTCTCTCTCTGAGATGCCTTAGATGTTCCCAAGTTTCTAGAGTAGAGTCATAACTCTATCTAATTACCCCTCACAGTTATCCCATTCTCTGGCATTAAATTTCTCCTGGATGCTGACGTTACTAAAACTTGTATTTGCAGCCCTGACCTCTTCACCACTCTCATAACCAACTGGCTACCTGATACCCTGACTTGGATTTCCAGAGGCATCACCAACTGAGCACATCCAAAAGATTGCTCCCACCTAAAATCTGTCCAGTATACAATGGCTCAACTTCAACTCAGATTCCTTTCTTCTTTTAACCTTAGCTGCTTGATGGCCCCTGCCCACAGACCTAGTTCACCACCCCTGTACACAGAATCTGTAAGATTCCATGCCCCTAATGCTTACTTCCCCTTTTGACTTTTTTGTTGTTTCAGATACAGGCTCCCATGTAGCTCAAGCTGGTCTTGAGCTCTTGATGCCCCTGCCTCTATCTCCCAAACACTAGGTGCTGGAGCCCAGGCATGCACTACCCCCACCTAGTCCTCTTTTTGACAGTGAAATCATTCCCAGCCCACTGACAGGATTCTGTTATTGTCTTGTTTAAATGAAACCATGACCCCAGCATGCCTGTGCTTAAAGCTCTCCAGGTGTTTCCCATCAAAGCTGGAACAGAATATGGAATTTTTTTTTTTTTTTGGTCCAGGGCTACAAGGACCAAATTTTTTTGTTCCCGATGCTTTGGAATTTGTGTGCAAGTTGCTCATCCTTGTTCACACTCATCATCTCAAACAATTTATTTTGAATGGCTTTGCCCTGTCATAACAGTTACCATATCCTCTGTAGCTTTTGTAGTCAGTTGAGTCTCAATGTGCGTTCACAATTGCTACTTCAACTTCTGGAGGGCTGGGGTTTGTAAATGTGCACCAGTGCAGCCAGCTCTGGCTTTTCTTCCTTTTTTTTTCTTTTTTATAAAGCATCTCCATGCATCCCAAGTTAGCTTCAAATTCCTCATGTAGCCAAAAATGACCTTGAACTTCTGATTCTCCTGCCTCCATCTTCCAACTGCTGGATTTAACCTGTGCACGCACCACCACGCAGTTTATACAGTGTTGGGGTTTGAACTCAGCACCTGTGAATTCTAAACATGTTTGCCCACCATCTGATCCACACCCCAAGCCTCCTGCTCTGTCTTCATTTATGAACCTTAGAGAGGTCACTAGGAGAGGTTCCAAAACAGCAGACCCTTGTCTACTTGTCACTTGCTACAGTTTGAATGTGAATTATCCTACAAGGGGTATTAAGAGTTCAGTTATAAATTATTAGGCTTTGGGGAAGTGATTGGATCCTGAAGTCTCAATCAATGGGTTAATCCCTTCATTGGTTCATATGGTGGCTTTATCTGAAGGTAGAAGTGAAAGTAGAGGGTGGGATGAGCTGAAGGAAGTTAGTTGGTTGGCCTTGGGAGGCTATCTAGTCTCCAACTCCTCACTGGGGGATTCTAGGCAGGGGATCTACACTGAGCCCCAGGGGCTCAACCACTGAACTATACCATCAGCCCTCTCTTTCCTATTTGTTTAGAAACAATCTCACCAAGCCAGTCTTGAACTCAGTAAGTTAAGCAGGTGCTCCTCCTTCCTCAGTTTCCTGTGGTCTGTACCACCAGGGCTAGCATACAAATTATTTCTCTTTTTCTAATTTTATGTGTATTTGTGCACATGTCCCATGTGCGTGAGAGAGAAAGGAGAGGAGAGACTGTGCACACACTTGTATGAGGAGGTATAGCCATGGAGATCAGAAGAAGGTGTTAGATTCCCTGGGCCTGGAGTTATCAGTCACTTGATGTGGGTGCCGGGGTCTGAACTCAGGTCCCCTGATAGAGCTGTAAGCATTTTTTTCTTTTTGGTTTTCGAGACAGAGTTTCTCTGTAGCTTTGCTGTAAGCATTCTTAACCACGGATCCACCTCTTCAGCCCAATTATTTCTCTAATGTTAAAATAGAAGCTATGCAGGGTATGGTAGCACACCCTTAATCCCAGTACTCAGGAGGTAGAGGCAGGCCACTGTGGGTTCCAGGCCAGTCTGACCTATATAGTCAAATAAAACAAATTTCTTCAAAGACAAGAAATTGCCCATTCCTCTATGCCTCACGAACTTCTTACCTGCCTTGCCTCTGTGAGGTTTCGGTTTTCTGTTCCTGTTTTGTGTCTCTGCGACTTCTTATCTTTGGCTGCCAAGCTTTTACTAGTCATTCCCGTTTCTCCCTCCCCTCTCAGGATCACCTTCTTTGTCTTTGCCTTTCGTCTTGACCTCTTCTGCCCTCCATCCCTCCTCACCCACCCTTATTTCACTTTCTCCTGCCCATTCCCTTCCCCTCTTCGCTCTGGGCTTGACTTTTGGACTACAGATCCCATCATGCCTCAGAACAGTTATGGCCTCCACATTTGTCTCTTTCACGTCACCTCTCACTATGCCTAGTCTCTCATCCTCCCTACACTAGCCCCCTCCCCCACCCCTGCTCCTAGTGCCACTAAAATTTATATTCCTCTCCCCATTCCCTAGCATCTCTTCCTGACTGCCCTCGCAGATCTGCGCCCAGGTCCTACTCAGCCTCCCCACCTTCTAATTCCATCTGAGCTCCAGAAGCAAATTTCTCTCTCCCTTATTTAAAAACCATGTTCAACACAGGCTGGCCTCGGTCTCACTATACAGCTGAGGATGCCCTTAACTTCTGATCCTCCAGGTTACACCTCCCAAATGCAGGGATTACTAGCACAGTTTACCACACCTAGTTTATATGATACTGAGGATGGAGCCCAGGACCTTGTGAATGTTCAGCAAGTGCTCTCCCAACTCAGCTACACTCCCAGCTCTTTGCATTTTTCTGGAGTCAGCTTCTTAGCCTGGAGCAACCTTAGATTTACATTCTTCCTGCCTCAGTCTCAGTCTCACCAGTACTAAAATGACAGGTACGTGCCACTCATGAAGGCCCCCCCAAAGCACAAATCTCATACCTCATCCCTATGCTTTTTTTCCTCAGTCTACCCCTCCTGTTCTCCCACACTAAGTACAGGGCTGATATGCAGCCCTCAGGGATTATTTACTGAGCAAATGAAACCAGTAAGAACCACTCCACTCTCTGCCTGCTGAGTGACTGCCAGGTCCCTCAGCCTGGAACTCTGGAGCTCCGGATCTGGGTTGTAGATCCTCCACTACTGCTTTTCAGTTGGACTTCAGCAGGCTAGAGTCACTGACCTTCTCCCACCCTCACCTCTCGCACATCATGCTGTTTTGTTTCCATCTCCATCAGCACACACCAGACACCTACTGGTCCTTTAAGTCCAGACATCACCTACTCTAGGATGTTCCATCCCTCCTGCACATATTTGACAGTGGGTCACTCTGTCCTGTGTTCTCAGGTGACCATTATGACCCTAATGTGACACCCACTGCCCTGTCTGTATTGCACATTTTTGACACTGAAAGCAGAGCAGCGATCTGTCACCTCCCAAATCCCAACTCACACAGCACTGAATGCTAATAGATACTTAAGTTAGTAGGACAATGACTGAATGGATGAATGGAAAATGGCCCCAACCTTCTGAGTCTCCTAAACACCAGACACCACTTCTGAGATCCAGCATTTGTGCAGAGTATTCTTCCTCCCACAAGGGGCCTCTGCCTCTTAACTTTTACCTCCGAGTTCCTGTCTTTGTGCCCTATTCCTGCTCAAAGCCACTTTGTGGCCCTTTTGTTGACTTTATAATACACATAGAAGTACTGGACCAGTTTCTCTCAACCATAGCTAGGCTCACTAGACTTCCAGTACACCCTGGAAGCTGCTTCCTGTCCCAGGACTTTGGTATGTTAAATTTTCTGCCTGGGTCACTTCACCTCAGGTCTGACTAGCTGGTACCATTCTTTGTCAGTATAATTGGCTGTGCTCCCCCAGCCTCCCGCGACCCATCTGAGTTAATCTCCCTACCTTGGAGCACTCTGCAGCATTTCATATTAACCCTCACCCCACCCCATCCCCGGTGTGCCTTTCTTAAAACACAAAAGTCTCACAGTCCAGGCTGGCCTCGATCTCAGCATACAGCCCAGGATGACCTTGAACACCTTCCATTTCCCAAGGGTTGGAATTACAGGAGCGCACCACTACACCTCGTTTATGCAACACTGGAGATGTAACCCACTGCTTGCGTTAGGAAAACACAGCCCCAACGGGCCTCTACATTTCTAAGTGTCATTTACTGGGTAGGTACATGATTCTGTGATTTATGACCGTCTCATGTACAAGATGCAAACTCTCTGAGGATGCCAGGGACCCTATTTTACCTCGAGTACAATGCCTAGCGGTTACGCAAACACATAAAATTTCCAGAAATGGATGAATGGATGCGCCTGCGTTTATGTCCCCTCCTCCCTAGCACCGACTTCTGTACCCATTACCTGGTACACAGTAGGTGCTTAATAAGCCCTTGTCAAAAGATGAATGAAAAAGTGAGCTAAATGTCAGCGCACCCCTCCCTTGGCCTTTGCCTTCTGCGGGCCTGTCTCTTTATACAGAACATGTGTATATATAGTTGTAGATGTAACTCTATATTCATGTGTTATGAGCCCCTCTCCAGGAGTTGGGCTGGGCTGGGCTGGGAGTCCCTCCCTTCCCTCCCCCCGCCCCGCCCCCACATGCACACAGCAAAACATTTAAAAAGAAAACATCTCAAAACTGCAAAAAACACCATGGCCCTCCCTCCCTCCCTTGAAATTCCCCCCACACAAAAATAAAACACAGCGCTCCCACGCCTGAGCCCCTTTTCCTGTCCCGTCCCCCTCCCCAAGGGTCCCTGCTTCAGAGCGACGGGGAAGAGGGTGTGGAGGGGCGCGGGGAGGGACTGGAAGGCCCAGCGGTGTCCAGCGCGCTCTCGGGGATAGAGCTGGGGGGCACCCCGATCCGGCGGCCTCGTTGCACGCGCGCCCGCGCACGCGCCCCGGACGCGCCCCCCGGCTCCCCACGAAGGCGAGCACCACTACACGGGCGTGGTTTTCCTGTTGAGCGTGTTGGTGTTGGACGCGGCGGCCTCTTTGGACAGGGTCCCAGGCGCGGGTGCTGCAGGAGCGGGAGGCGCGGGCGCGGGCGCAGCGGGCGGTCCGGTGACCGTGACCGTGACGCCGGACGCCGCCTCCTTGGGGAAGGCGTTGTGCAGCGTGAGGAAGCCCGCTGTGCCCCCGCGGTCCCGCTCGGCGCCCGCCCCGCCTCCCCCCGTGCCTCCGGCCGCCCCGCCGTAAGCGCCCACGCCGCCGCCGCTGCCGCCGGCCCCGGCGCCCGCCAGCCCCGTAGCCACGCTGCCCTTAGACGGGTCGCGACTGAGCGTGTACATGGAGATGTCCGTGGAGGCGAAGCCCGGACCCCCGGGGCCGCCGGGAGACGCGTCCCGCGACGGCGATGCCTCGCTGGAGCCTCGGGAGCTGGAGCGGGAGCGGCGGCGGTAGCGGAAGCGGTAACTGGGCAGACGGAGGATGGCCGAGGGGCCGCTCCCGCCACTGCCGCCCGCGCCGCCGCCGGCCTTGAGCAGGTCCGAGCGAGATTGGCAGTGCGCCTCGCGGCTGCGCTCGATATAAATGTTGACGGCCAGCACGCCGATCACCTCGGCCAGGATGAAGGACAGCCCGCCGAAGTAGAAGGACCAGCCGTACGAGTAGTGGTTTTTCTTCTCCTCGTCCCTCTTGGGGCCCGGCTCGCCCGCGTTTGCAGATATGTACACGATCACCCCGATGATGTTGCTCAGGCCTAGATAGAGACGGTCATGTGGAAGCCTAGAGGACCCGCAGTCCTCTGGTCGACTTAATCCCCTGGAGTCTCAACCGGGGCCTGCACTAGGCTAGGCTCCACCCCAGGAATATAAATCCTGAGACCCACTGAGCTAAAAACTACTCCAGGAGTCTAGGCCCGGCTGCCACTGGTTAAATCCACTCTCGGTTAAACTCGTATGTCCTGCCCACCTGGTCTAAGCTCCACCCTATTGGCCTAAACCCACTCAGGAGTCTAAACCCACCACCCCACTGATCTAAGCATTACACCCAAGAGTCTAAGATTCACCTCTATCGGACTGAATTCCACCGAGCAGTCTTAAATCCTGAGCCCATTAAGCTAAATTTCACCCGTGTTCTCACTGGACTAAACTCTACTCCTGCAGTCTTAGCCCAGCTCGCTAAACTCCACCCAAGAACTTAAGCCCCGCCCTTGCTGGGCTAAATTCCACCCTAAGAGTCTAAGCCCCACTGCCATCTGTATGAATTTCATCCCCCAAGTAGTTTGAGTGTCACCCCAAAGGGCTAACACCTATTCAAGAATCTAAACCCACCAGAGGAATGCAAGTTCTGTTCCCATTGGCCTAAGTCATCTTCCGGAATCTAAGTCCCATCCTCATTGGTCTAAACCCCGAGATCTAGCCTCTGCCCTCCGAGTTAGAGCCACCACCACCTCCATCCCCCACCCCCCACCCCCCACCCCCGCCAATCTTGGACCCATCCATACCTGGCCCTGGCCCTGGCCCCTTCTCTGGTCATCAGTTCCATATGCCTTACCTATATAGGTCTAAATTGCACCCCTATGTGGTCAAGGCCTTGACCCCAGGAGGACTCAGACCTTACCTTGGAGAGTCCGAACAATGGCTGAGAATGGCCCATCCCTGTTCTAATGATCTTGATTCCTCCCACAGTTTAGGTTAATCACTCCCAGGTAGTTCAGGTTCTGCCCCTTCTTATCTAGCCTCCATGGATCTAAATCCCCCCCCACACACACACACACATCTAGGCCCAACACTGAATGGTCTCAAATCTACCCTTGGTAAGGTAGTCCCAGATGCAATTTGCAGATCCTGTCCAAAGTATAAACCCGATTTTCCCCCAGGTCCCTCCTTCTGTTCCTTTTTTGTTGCTAATGGCATAATTCCACTTTAAATCTCTAAGATCTGCCCATTGATGGCTTAACCCTCCCTGCACTATATAGAGTACTGGCTTTACCAGCCTTAACTGCACCCTAATTAGAATAAATCTTCCCACTCCAGGTCCAACCTCCAGTTTTCTAAACCCCAAGCCCTGTAGATGTAGGTCAGTATTTCCACCTTGTCACACACCTCTCTCATACCTAACCAGACCCTCCCTGTGCAGGTCTAGACCACTGCTCTCCATAACACATACTAGGCTAGTTAAATGTCTTAAACTCTCTTGTAGGTGCAAGCCCCACGTTCATGTTCAATCTAATCTCCACGCTGTGCGTGTGTGTGTGTGTGTGTGTGTGTGTGTGTGTGTGTCTGGGGGCAGGTATCTATACCCTGTTACCCATTGGTCTAAACCATCCTGGGGAATCTAAAGCAAGCCCTGCTTTCATCGACCTAAACTACATCCCTGTGTAGAAGGGGCCTTTTCGGCATTCTACCCTACTTTCCAGTCCTAATAGTACCCTTAATGAGCAGGTCTGAGCTCTGTTCTTAAGGCTCATTATCCTGGTGTCTGCTACCCTAGGGCAGTTTTATTTTGGGTTGGGGGGAGTCTTTATTTTGAGATTATTCACAGAGCCTAAGCAGTCCTCAAACTCTTCATGATCCTCCTGGACTACAGGCAGGCATCACATCTAGGAGGGTGGGACCCAGGCCTTTGTACACGCTATTGCCCAGTCACATGCACTATCCAAGGCCCTAGCTCTTGTGGTAACCAACTTCACATCCTGCCTTCCGTCTACCTTCTTGCATAACCTATCTCCTTTTGAATTTTCCAGTAAATAGCCTTTTTACTCAAACGGGCAAAGCCTGATCTTCGCATATTCAGTTTCATTTTCCTGGGCCTAGAGCAGTGGTTCTCGACCTTCCAAATGCTGTGACACCCCACCCCCACCCCCAGGCAAAGCAATTATTTTTGTTGCTACTTCATAACTGTAATTTTGCTACTGTTATGAATCGTAATGTAATTATCTATATGCAGTATATCTGATATACGACCTCTCAAAGGGGTCGCGACCCACTGAGAACCACTGGCTTAGAGGGTTTTTCTTAAAACCAGCCCCTTTTAGTATCCACTCAGGTCAATTTCTTCCCCTTCTGCTCCAGTCCCAACTCCCTGTCGTTAGACTCCTGGTGTCTCAGGTCCCCTCCTCCAACCCAGACGCCCCCTTCAGTTCTCTAGGACAGCTAGGGAAACTCCGCTCCTTGCCTCCCACTTTACTCACAGACACCAGTCTGTGCAGGCACAAACTAAACCTAAACCTACCTTACCGAGCATGGGAGGAGCCTAGGAAAACTCCAGTCCCCAGGGGGCGCTTGGAGCAGGCTGGATTTGCAGTCGCATGAGCCCATGCACACGCAGACACCCACGCGTCCGTGGGTGGCCCTCCGCCCCTTCTCTCTGCCTCTCACCTGCTGCCACGAACAGGATCCCCGCGCCCAGGATGATGTTTCTTTTGGATTTGTAGACGCGGGAGGCAGCTACGCACACGCCCCCGAGCAGCAGCAGGATGGCGCTCAAAATCGGGAAGATGCTGGAGGCCCGGACCACTCCTGAGCGAAGGAAAGAAAAGAGAAGGAACGAGAGGAGAGCGCGTGGGCTGTCAGGCGGGCCACTGAGCCCCAGGCCCACCGCACCTCCTGCCTGCTTCCCTCTTTGCTTAGCTAAATTTAGTTCGCTAATTCTGCCTCTCTGGTTCTTTTCTTTTTCATCTCATTTTCCCTCCTGATTTTAAAGTTTCTTTCTTTGTTTTTCCACCCCACCTCCCATCCTTATTCTCTGCACCTTTATTACGTTTCTCTCTCCCACTGCTTTTCTTTCTCCTTGTCTTCATCCCTCTCTTGTTTGTATCTCCATATTTCATCCCTCGCTCCCTCCCTGGGTGTACATCCTATCCTTTATCTTCTTATTTTTCTTTCTACCTTTCCACTCGTGCTTTCCCTCTCGTTCCTAAAACCCTGGACAATCAGATTCTGTTATTTCTGAGCCTGGTTAAAGCAGCCAATCATAATAAAGACTTTGCCACGATCTCAGGATAACAGCCCAATCGCAGTGCATGCTTCCCCAGGAGAGTAGTCAGTCCAGGCGGCAGATTGCAGGCCCAGCTCAGCAGCCAATCTACAACCTTTTACTATACAAAGTTGTCCGGCCATAGACATCCAACCGACCAATCATCACCCTGGATTCCCCGCTGGGCCTGCCCCTCTGGCCCGGGTGCTCAAGAGCTGGACCTGATGGCCTGGGAAGGGAAACTAATCTAGGAGTGAGGTTCAAGCTCCTCCCAGTCCCGTCCCCCGCCCGCCTCCTTCCAAGAACTCACATAGTCCTTCCTCATCCCACCCGGATCCTCGACCCCACCTCCACCCCGCCCACGTACGGAGCAGGTACTCCGCGCTGTCATGGTCGTAATCCGTGTCCTCCGGAAAGTGGTTGATCTTCACGCAGACACCTCTTTTCAACCCTGGAGAGGGGATGGGGACGGTGGGGTTGTCAGACTTAGGGACCGACAACCCCTGTGTTCTGAGAAGACCCTCCCCTACTCAGATGCACACCCCCAGCCCCCAATTTCTATTCCCGCTCTCTCTGGGTTGTTGATTAAGAGGTAGGAATCCTAGTCCACAACTGGTGTCGGGGCAAACTTTGCACCCATCAGATCTGTTTCCCACCTGTATTAAGAATGTTTTTTAAAGGAAGAAAAGGGGGCGGGGCAGGGAGAGGAAAGGGCAGGTGTGGTGGCCTGTAATCCCAACACAACGCCAGAAGTAGAAACAGGAAGACAGGAGCTTCGTGGTCACTCCTGGCTACACATAGAGTTCGGAGGCCAGCCTGGGATGCTTGAGATCCTGCCAGAGAAGAGAGGGGAGGAGAGAGAAGACAGGAGGAAAGGGGAGGGAGAAAGACAATACCTCAGAGGCTGACATCCTTCCAAGTATCCACTACTAGAGACCTTTGCTCTCAATTTAGGTGGCTTCCCATTTTCCCTCCAAGAAGTCAGTGTTGTCGCCATGTCGAGGCACCCTTGTACCCTAAGCTTGTTGAAAAGGCTGAAAATGCATGGAAAAAGCAAGACTCCGAAAACACTGCATGCAGTTCCTGAGAACCAAGAGATCATCCTGCAGCTTCATCCCACCCTCTCTCTGACCCTCACCCTCCCACCCACGAGAACCTATTTCAGTCTGTGGGAGCAGGTTGTTTTACTGCCTGTGATATATAGCCTGTGAACACAAATTGCATAAATACATTCATTCTTAAACCCAAGCTCCCTCCAACTTGCTGGTTTTTGCAGATGTAATAATTACTCTGCAGATATAGTTTAGGAGTACACACATGCACTCACGTGTGCACACACAAGTTGGGCCTTCTAGGGCTAACAGTTCCCTAGGCCGTCCCTTGTAGTACATGAATCAGGTAGACTTTTTGATATTCTTTATCTTCTGCAAGCTGGGAGTTCCTAAAGGTGGGGGAGGGGCAACTAAAATTTGACTTCTTGTATTCCTACCATTGAAAGGCATAGAGCCTGGCTCCCAGGATGCCTCAAGGAAGGGATGGATGGATGGACGGAATAATGAATGATCATAAAGACAGCAGAAAGAGGTTGGAACAGGTGAGGCAAAGGAACGCAGGGGAAGAAATGGGAATAAAGGGGGAAATGGAGGGATGGAGTCTGAGGCAGTGAGTAATGCTGTGAAGAGCCAATGGTTAGGTGCTTCCTGTGCTGGACAAGTCACTTGATGTGCACTGAAAGAGCTTTAGGGGCCGGAGAAGTGACTCGGTGGGTAAAAGCACTTACTGGGCAAACATGAGTACCTGAGTTCAAATCTCCAGCACCACTTTAAAAAATCAGACATGGTTGCATGTGTCCATTGCTTCAGTGCTGGTGCAAGGGATCAGACACAGGAGGATTGCTGGGATTTGCTGCCTGCCGATCTAGCTTCACATTCAGTGAGAGATCTCATATGAAGGAAGTAAAGCAGAAAGCGAATACAGCAGGACATCTGATGTCCTCTTCTGGCTTCTGCATGCATGTGCGTGCACATGTGCACACACACACACACACTGCACATGCATACACCACACACACACACACACACACACTGCACATGCATACACCACACACACAAGCATAGGAGCTTGCAAGGTGGGCAACCTGAGTTTGATCCCTGAGAACCACATCACAAATAGAGAGGACATGTCTGTGCACCCCCCATTAATTAATTTAATTGTAATGGAAAAAAAGAGATAAGGTTTGTATTATGTTCAGACCAAATGTTTGATGCTAAGAATCCCACTTTGGATGCTGGAGAGATGTTACAGTGGTTAAGAGCACTTGCTGCTCTTCCAGAGGTCCTAAATTCAATTCCCAGCAACCACAACTTACATGCAGGCAGAACACTGTGTACATAATAAATAAATAAATAAATAAATAAATAAATAAATAAATAAATAAATCTTTTTGAGTGAGAGAGAGAGAGAGCGCACTTGCTTCTGTTGCAGAGGACCAAGGTTGAGTTCCCAAAATTCTCATTCAGGTGTGTATTCAGGCACACCTGGCCCACCCCTTGGAGACTTGACAGAGTACTTCTCCCCTGTGTGCATGCTCAGTATGCAGGCAGAAGCCCCTTCCTTTAAAAGGTGGAATTGCTTTCTCTCTCTTCCCTTCTCTCCAGCCCATACCCCTATATGCCCCCCCCCTCTCTCTTCCTGAATACTAACACATATTCCATCTACAACCTTCCCTAACTTCAGTCCTGAAGGATCCAATGCCCTTTTCTGATTTCTATAAGCATACATACAGTGCACATATATACAGCAAGGCAGAACATGCATATACAGAATAATCAATCTTTTCTAAATCCTACTGTTTTCTGTTAGACTATATCACCTTTATTCTGTTACCTTGTTAACATCTGTACTTACTGTTTCTATGCCTTCACATATCAAGATTCAAAGAATAAGACCTAATTCATTGTGTTGATGTGAAAATAGGATCCAGATAAACATAACTGAATGTTCTGTTGATCTGTTGTAACCTGTGCTGGTCAGTTTCGTGTCAATTTGGCACAAACTAAAGTCATTTGGGAAGAGGGAACCTTAATTGAGAAAATATTCCCACCAGATTTGCCTGTGGGAAAGCCTGTAGTGCATTTTCTTGACTAATGATTGGTATGAGAAAGCCTAGATCACCATAATTGGTGCCAACTCTAGGCTTGTTGTCCTGGGTGCTATAAGAAAACAGGCTGACTGGGCAGTGATCGCTCACACCTTTAATCCTAGCACTTGGGAGGCAGAGACAAGTGGATCTCTGTGAGTTAGAGGCCAGCCTGGTCTACAGAATGAGTTCCAGGATAGGCTCCAAATCTATAGAAAAACCCTGTCTTGAAAATCTGAAAGAAAGAGAGGGGGGAGGGAGGGAGGAAGGGAGGGAGGGAAGGAGGAGGCTGAAGCTGGAGTGGTGGTGCACACCTTTAATCCAAGCACTCAGGAGGCAGAAGCAGGTGGATCTCTGTGAGTTCAAGGCCAGCCTGGTCTACAGAGTGAGTTCCAGGACAGTCAGAGCTACACAGAGAGACCTTGTCTTGAAAAACAAAAAACAAAAAAAGAAGAGAGAGAGAGAGAGAGAGAGAGAGAGAGAGAGAGGGAGGGAGGGAGGGAGGGAGGGAGGGAGGGAGGGAGGGAGGGAGGGAGGGAGGAAGGGAGGGAGGGAAGGAGGAGGCTGAAGCTGGAGTGGTGGTGCACACCTTTAATCCAAGCACTCAGGAGGCAGAAGCAGGTGGATCTCTGTGAGTTCAAGGCCAGCCTGGTCTACAGAGTGAGTTCCAGGACAGTCAGAGCTACACAGAGAGACCTTGTCTTGAAAAACAAAAAACAAAAAAAGAAGAGAGAGAGAGAGAGAGAGAGAGAGAGAGAGAGAGAGAGGGAGGGAGGGAGGGAGGGAGGGAGGGAGGGAGGGATGGAGGGAGGGAGGGAGGAAGGAAGGAAAAGAAAATAGAAAACAGGCTGAGCAAGTTCTGAGGAGCAAGCCAATAAGTACCTCTCTTCCATGATCTGTTTCAGTTCCTGCCTCCAGGTTCCTGCCTTGAATTCCTGCCCTGACTTCCCTTCATGATGGCCTGTAAACTGTAAGATGAAATTAACTTTTTCCTCTCCATGTTGCTTTTTGTCATGATGTTTTATCACAGCAATAGAAACCATAGATAGTACCCATTGTTCAGATGAGGAACATAAAGCAGAGAAAGGCTCAGCAATTCAGCACTGATGGATGAAGGAAACAGAACTCACACCAAAGTGTTCACACATGCACCATTGGAGTGCCAGCATCGGCCTGTCCATTAATGTGATTCCAGAATCTCAAACACTGTCTCACCCATAGTAAATCCTTAATAAATACTTGTGATAACGGCTGGGTATATAGTCCCAAATGATAGAGTGCTTGCCTGATACACACAAAGCCAGAGGCTCTACCCCTAGCACAGCATAAAATGGATGCTGTGATGCATGCCTGTATTCCTAGCACCAGGACAGAGAAAGGCAGGAAACTCAGAAGTTCAAAGTTGTCCTTAGTTCTATAGCAAGTCAGAGATTGGCCTGTGCTACAACACAGGAAAAGAAAAGAAAAGAAAAGAAAAGAAAAGAAAAGAAAAGGGAAAAAAATCTTGTAATGAAAGAATGAGTGAATGGCCAAGATGCAAATAAAATGGTGTTGGGGAGCCAGCAAGCAGGCTTGATGGATAAGGGCCTTGTTGCCAACCTGATGATCTGAGTTCCATCCCCAACATTCACATGATGGAAGGGGAGAATCAACTCTCCAAAGTTATCCTCTAAACCCCAGATGTTCATTATGGTGCACATTCTCAAAAGTGAGCACACATGCATGTGTGAGCACATACACACATACACACACACATACACAGAGAGAGAGACTAAATAAATAAATATATGTAATTCAAAAAATTAAAAGATGTCAGAGACCAGAAAGACAGCTCAGCAGTTAGAGCATGTCGTATTTTTGCAGAAAACCTGAGTTCTGTCACAGAGCACCCACATCTCATAGTTCACAACTACCTGTAACTCCAGTTCCAGGGGAATCTGATGCCCTCGTCTGGCCTCAATGAGCACTGCACTCACATGCACATACACAGACACACATAAGTTTAAAAAAATATATTCAAAGCTGTGTGTGGTGGTGGTGGTGCGCCTTTAATCCCAGCACTTAAGAGGCAGAGGCAGTCAGATATCTGTGAGCTCAAGGCCAGCCTGGTCTACAGAGAGTTCCAGGACAGCCAGGATGGTTATGCAGAGAAACTCTATCTCAATAAATAAAAACAAGCAAACAAACAAAAGCCCCATATATTCACTGTCACTAATCCTTAGGGAAACACAGTGACAACTATAATGAGATACTTTCTTCTTCTTCTTCTTCTTTTGGTTTTTGGTTTGATGAAGAAGGGTCTCACTGTGTAGCAAGGCTGGCCTCAAACTCATCATCTTCTCTCCTCAGCCTCCCGAATGCTGAGATGGTAAGTGTGCAGTACCATGCTCAGCCCAAGATGCAATGTTGTATCCACTGGGACTACAGAGGGCAGAAAATCAGATAACAAGTGTTGACAAAAGTGGGAGAAATGGGAAAGTCATGTGCACCACTGGCAGGAACAAAGGGTAATACAGCCACTGGGGGATGCAGTATGGTGTGGAGGGTCCTCAAAAAGTTAAAGACAGGCCGGGCGGTGGTGGCGCACGCCTTTAATCCCAGCACTCGGGAGGCAGAGGCAGGCGGATCTCTGTGAGTTCGAGACCAGCCTGGTCTACAAGAGCTAGCTCCAGGACAGGCTCCAAAGCCACAGAGAAACCCTGTCTCGAAAAACCAAAAAAAAAAAAAAAAAAAAAAAGTTAAAGACAGGTGATTGGAGAGAGGGCTCAGTGGTTAAGAGCACAGTGACCTGAGTTCAGTTCCCAGCTCCAACATGGCAGTTCACAACTGCCTCTAACTCTAGTTCCAGTGGAGCTGATGCCCTCTTCTGAATGCTGAGAGCACAAGGCAGGCATATGGTACACAATCATTTATGCTGACAAAACACCCATGTACATAAAATGAAATAAATAAACCTATTTTTTTAAGTTAAAAATCACAATGTTACACGACCCAGCAACTCTACTTCTGGGCTTCAACCTGAAGGAATTGCAAACAGCAATGTGAAGGAGAAGTAATCGCTCATGTTCTTAGCAACATTCAAGGTAGCCAAAAAGTGGGAACAAAAACATGGTGGCTTGTCATCCCAGAACCTATATGGTGGATGCAGGAGGATGAGGAGTCCAAGGTCATCCTAGGCTATATATTGAGTGAAGGCCAGTCTCAGCTACATAGTACCTTGTTAAAAAGTGAGAAGAATCCAAATTCTCTTCTAAGTTGAATGCACAAGACAAAGCAAATGTAATGTATACAATGGAGTATTATTGAACCCTTTAAAAGGAATTATACTGATGATGTAGCTTAGCGCTACATCTCTAGTGTTGGCCCAACACACCAGAGGACCTGGGTTTGATTCCCCAGAACCTCCTTAAACAGGATGATGACATATCAGTCTCTCATCCCAACAGAAGCATCATGAGTTCAAGCTCATCTCAGCCAGCTCCTGACTTACCTGAGCTACCCAAGACTGTTTTCAAAACCACTACAAGCCAGGCATGGTGGTGAATGTCTTCCTAGTACTCAGGAGGCAGAGGCAGGAGGATCTCTATAAATTGAGGCAATCCTGATCTACATGTGAGTTCCAGGACAGCCAGGGTATGTAGAGAGACCCTGTGTCAAAAAACAAAATAAAGGAAAAACCTCAAATACTCAACAACAATAAAAATCAAAACAATCACCACAAGAGTAAATTTCAATCTAAAAGTGGAATTGTGACAGGAATGAAACTGTCACTGAACTTTGAGGTCATGATGCTATGTGAATTAAGCCAGGCACATGGACAAAACATGTATGATTTGTCTGTTAAGATGGCTCGGGGTGCCAGCCTCCAAGCCTTAGGATCTGAGTTTAATCCCTGGGACCCATATGGTCGAAGGAGAAAAACGACTCCCAAAAGTTGTCCTCCTGCTTCTTCCTCCTGCATTGGTACAGGCATACTCACCCACCCACACATATACACACATACATGGACACTAAGAATAAATTTAAAGCCAGGCAGTGGTGGTGCATGCCTTTAATCCCAGCACTTGGGAGGCAGAGGATCTCTGAGTTCAAGGCCAGCCTAGTCTATAGAATGAGTTCCAGAAAAGCCAGGACTATACAGAGAAACCTTGTCTCAATAAACCAAAAGTAAGAAGAAAAAAAGGAATAAATTTAAAATGTAATTTAAAAAACCTTACAAGTGGCACCTGGAGAAATCAAACTCACAAATACAGAAAGCAGAATAGTGGTGACCACGGTGAGGAGAGAGGGAATGGAGAATGGTTTGGTGGATAGTGTTTCACTTTTTGCAAGATTCTCAGGTGATGTGGAGATTAGTTATAGAACACCATGAATGCACTCAGCATTGCTGATATGTATGCTTAACAGTGAGTTCGGTGGTACTAGCGATGTAACTCAGCCTGGCGAACCAAAGGACCCAGGTTCGATTCCCCAGGAATCAGGGAGCTGAGGCATTTTGAGATCATCCACAGCCTCAATCTGCTCGTGACCCACCTGGCTGTGTGAGACCTTGTCACGAAACGACATAAAACAAAACCAAGCAACACAGTAACGGAAAACAAGATCACTGCTCCCTCGGAATGGAAAGAATGGCTCAGAGGGTGAAAACACATGTTGTGCAAACCTGACAGCCTCATCTGATCCCCAGAACCCATGCAAAAAGCCATACGGAGTGGCACACACTTGTAATCCCCACACTATGATGAGATAGGAGACAGAAACAAGGAAACTGCCCCGAAGTTCACTGGCCAGCTAGCTGAGACTATGCACCATGGCAGAAACAAGGAAGACCCTGTATCCGCGTAGCTGGGAAGAATCAGTTCCTCAAAGTTGTTCTCTGCCCTCCACACATGCACCATGACATTACTCCAGTATGGAATAAAGCAAGAACATGCACACATACACAAATAAATAAGCAAACGTTTGTGTGACAGGGTCTCAACTCTGTAGCCCTGGTTTTCCTGGAACCCAGTGTGGAGATTAGGCAAGTCCTGAACTCACAGAGATCTGCCAGCTTCTGCCTCCTGGGTGCTGGGATTAAAGGCATGGACCACTTCATTCTTAAGTAAATATTTTTGAAATTAGTAAGATGTTGAATAAACTTATAGCATGCATATTTTGCCACTATTTAGAAAGAAGGAATAAAGATTTTCTGATCTGAATGTAATTCTCTTTCTCTCTCTCTGTCTCTCTGTCTCTGTCTCTGTTTCTCTCTGTATGTGTGTGTGGTGTGCATGCATGTGTGTGAAGGTCAGCAGTCAACATTGGGTGTCTTCCTCAATCACTCACCACCTTATTCTTTGAAGCAGAGACTCTTCCTGCACCAGAAACTCAGCAATTGAGCTAGGCTGTCTGGCCAACAGACCTCTGGACCCTCCTATCTCTGCCTCCCTGATGCTGGGATTATAGTGCTATGGTCATGGGTGCCAGGGATCTGAACCCAGTCCTAGTGCTTGTATAACAAACACTTAAACAATTGAGCCATCTCCCCAGACCATAAATGGTAAATTCTCTCCCATTGCAATGTGATGGAATAAAATGATGGTCTCAGGTTCCCACCTCAAAATGGTAGGAGTCACATAAGACTGGTCACTAAACCGCACTAAAGGCTGGGCACATATAGTTCAGTTGGCAGAGAACAAAGTCCTAGGTTCCATGTGCAGCACTATGTGTGCTAATAAACCAAGTGTGTTAATACACACCAGCACTCAAGAAGTGCAGACAAACAATCAAGAGTTCAGCCCATCCTCTGCTACATACCAAGTTCAAGGCCAGCCTGGAATATTGTAATGTTACTAATTATCAACTGGACACCAAGAAAGAAAGCCTCTGGGCATAGCTGTAAGGGGATGTCTAGATTAAGGTTAGCCTCCAAGTATGTCTGGGGTTGGAGAGATGTCTCAGAAGTTAAGAGCACTAGCTGCTCTTCCAGAGATTCTTAGTTCAATTCCCAGCAACCATATGGGAACAGATCTGGTACCCTCTTCTGGTCTTCAGGCAGAACATTATATACATAATAAATTATAAATTAATAATAATAATAATAACACCAAAATTGGTTTGGGGTTTTTTGTTTTTATTTTGGTTTTGGTTTCTCAAGACAGGGTTTCACTGTTTAGTTCTGGCTGTCCTAGAACTGTCTTTGTTGACCAGGCTGGCCTCAAACTCACAGAAATCCACCTGTCTCTGCCTCTGGAGTGCTGGGACTAAAGGCATGCACCACCACTGCCTGGCAAATAAATAAGTCTTTTAAAAAAGAGTTTATTTGTGAGGAATTTCTGAGTTAAACTGATGTAGGAAGACTTATCTAATTGTGGATGGGACCACTCCCTGAGCAAGAGATTCTGGACTACATAAAGTGGAGAAGGTAGGACAGCGAGATGACTTGGCAGGTAAAGGTACCGTCTGTCAAGCCTGATGACCTGCTTTTGATATCAGGAATCCATGTGGTGGATGGAGAGAACTGATTCTGACCACAAGTTATCCTCTGACATCCGCACATGCTCCCTGCTGTAAACTCCCCTCTACCCAAACCTAAATAAATAGGCAGGCAGGCAGAAATATGTAATTAAAGAGAAGAGTGTGAGCTGAGCACTAGCGTGCATGCGTTAAACATCGCTCTCTGCTTCTGACTTTGGCTGTCATGTGATTAGCTGCTTCGAGTTCTTGCTGCCCTGACTCCCTGCCCCCACAATGATGATGGACTGAAGCCCGTAAATGAGGCAAATGCACACCCCTTAAGTTGATTTTGTTGAGTATTTTGTAACATTAAATGGAAAGCAAAGTGAATAGACACTTGAGACTGCCTCAAAACAGGTGAGGGGGTGGAGAGGGAGTGAACAAGACAGCTTGGTCTAAAGACACTTACCACCAAGCCTGTTGATCTGAATTTGATACCCAGGTCTCCCATGGTAGGAGAGAAATGGCTCCTACAAGTTGTCCTGACACTCACACTCGTGCAAACACCCACAAAAACAAGTAAGTAAGATAAAGACTAAAGAATCTAACACACTGTAACAGTACCCTCTCGGCTAACCATGTGCCCGCCACTGCTGAGCATTTGACATTAACTTGCTCAATACTCAGTACAACCCTCTAGAGTATACAGTGACAGGACCCCTACTTTACAAACCAGGAAACTGAGGCACAGAGTGCTGAGGAAGCTGCCTACCCCACACAGATGCACACAGAAGGAGAGGGTTCAGCCACAGCCAGGTTTTGGAGGTCACAGAGCTCGGGCTCTGAGCCAGCTTCTCTGGACTCCCGTCCCAGAGCTGCAGAGTCCCAGCAGCGCAGCTCTTAGGAAACAGAACGCCCCTGAATCTCAGTCTCCACGGAGAAACGAAGACGAGGCTGTGGCTCTGTAGGGTTCTGGGGAGGTTTCGGAGACGTGAAACATAGATCCTGTGATGGTTACAGACCAATTTCCAGGCTCTGAGACCAGTAGGCTAAGAACTTGTACTCTTTGTTTGTTGTTGTTGTTGTTGTTGTTATTTTTCGAGACAGGGTTTCTCTACATAGCCCTGGTTGTCCTGGAACTAGCTCTGCGGACCAGACTACAGAACTCACAGAGACCAGTCTGCCTCTCTGCCTTCCGGGTGCTGGGATTAAAGGCGTGCGCATCACCACCCGGTGATTTATTTTATTTTTAATTGGGTATTGGCAGGTATGTGAACATGAGTACTGGTGCCCCTGAAAGCCAGAAGCGGGTGTCAGATCCCTTCTGCGCTGTAGTTACGGTCAGTCATGAGCCACCTGACAAGGATCCTGGGACCTGAACTCTGCTCTCCTGGAAGAGCAGCAAGTGCTTTTAACCGTTGAGTCGTCTTTCCACCCCTGGGCTAGACAGGAGCTTTTTATGTACAGGGATGGCCCTGAGTCTCTACAACTCTTTCCCCAAGCCCAGGATCTGCCTAATATACAAGGATGTGATGGTTAAGTGGCAGCAGATAGCCGTGGACAGGACACGTGAAAACCAGGTCCAGCACACAGCGTCCTTCACATGCCTCACACTGTGGGTGCCCAGCCTGAGTCACTTTCCCTTCTCAGGCCTCCAGCTTGCTGCTCTGACAAACAGGAGCCATAATAATACCTTCCCTGTGGCACAATTGCAAAGACTCAATGAGATAATAAGGCAGGCAAACTGCTGAACGCAGGCGTTTGCGGAGTCTGCAGCAATAAATGGGGCCGTGGGTCCAGACTGTTGAATCCCCAGGGAGGAGCTGCAGGCGTAGCTGAGAGTTCTCAGAAAGGGGCTGGAACACAACTAACTGTCCAGTGTGGGTAGCACCACCCCGATACAGCAGCAGACACAGGCTATGAGGGGGACACCCACTGGATCTTCCTAATAAGAGGAAGTGAGAGGAGCAAGGAGGGGGAGGAGTAAGGTTCACATTGATTATATGTGATATTTTGGTCACATTTGCTTAAATATTAAGTTCACCTGTTTTTGGATTTAACTGCTGGTAAAAAACAAGTGAAATACCAAGGGGCCCCACTGGTAGATCCTAGGCAAGCACCCTACCACAAGCCCCACTCCGAACCTCTAACTGGAAGAGTCTAGGCAGCCACTCTGCCACTGAAGTGCACCACCAGGCCTCTGGCTAATAAAGTCTAGGCAAGAGCTCTGCCACAGGCCCACCTTACCCCAATAAGCCAATCCCTTGGTGGATTCTAAGCAGGTATTTTACTACTGAACCTTGCCCTGGAGTCCTGGGGGTGGGGTGGGGGAGGAGGTCTAGGCCAGTGCTCTGCACTGAGGCACATCCCCAGACCCTCAATGGAGGATTCGAGGCAAGAAAGTCCTCTACCACTGAGCCAGCCCTTACCTGTTCGTTCTTATTTGTTTTAATGTATCTATTAGAAAAAGAAATTATATATAGTATTTATATTATATTTCTGTTGAGCAGTGCTGAGTGCTTAGGGAGGAAAGATTCTGGACTTAAACCCTTGAGATACTAATAAGAAGAAAACAGTAATAAGTAGACCAGTATATGCAGCACCTGCTAGCTTACTAAGTGCTTTACTTTTACCAATGCAGACTTTCCCAATCTTGTGAATAAGATATTATATATGGGGGGCTGGAGAGATGGCTCAGTGGTTAAGAGCACTGTCCGTTCTTCCAGAGGTCCTGAGTTCAATTCCCAGCAACCACATGGTGGTGGCTCACAACCATCTATAATAGGGTCTGACTCCCTCTTCTGGCCTGCAGGTATACACGCAGAACACTTATACATAAAATATAAATTAAAAAAAATTTAAAAGGACATTATCATGATCCTCCTTTTGCAAAAATGGAAATGAAATTGGGAAAGTTAAAATATGCAGACAGTCCATGGCCACACTGCTCTCAGTGGCAGACAAAAAGCAAGCCCCTCTGTCTTGTTTTAGGGTTTATGTCTCAAGGCAAAATTCTATACCATTTCAGATACCACAAAGGAAGATGAGACTGAGTCCCAGAAGTGCCAGACCCACTGAAGGTTCACCTTCTGCACACCCGAATACCCAGTGGGCTGGAAGTTGGTAGTTCCGTTGCTTTGTTCCGGACCTAAATCTTAATCCAGTTGCTACAGTGTGTTAACTGTGTGACTCTAGGCAAGACACTGTACATCTCTGAGCCAATGCTTTCTCTTGCCTGGGGAGGGGGCAATAACAGTAGCTCTTTGGGTTATTTGAGCACCACATGAGTGGCAGCTAAAGTAACAGTCAAGTGAGCCTTCACGGAGCCTAACTCCGTGACATACTAACCTCCTTTGGCTTACAGCACACCCATCAGGTTTAACCCAACATCTGAACCTTCCTCATGTCTCCAGTGAAGCACTTCTCCAGCTACCTCATACATTAACCCTTTGTGAGAGTTAGTTTTATTTGCCAGCTGGACCTGAGAGTCACAACAAGGGATTGTTTAGTTCAGGGTGGCCTCTGGGCATGTCTTTGGAGGAATGGCTTGTTTGCTTTAATTGAGGTGGCAAGATGTGCCCACTGTGGATGGTCCCATTCCCTGGACTTGGGGGTCCTGGATTGTATGAGAGAAAACTGAGCACTAGTATGCAAACAAGCACCATGCATGCATGCATTTCTATCAGCTCTTGACCGTGGATGCAATGTGTCAAACTATTTGAAGTGCTCGCCTTGATTGCCCCCCAACAATCCACTGTAACCTGGTCCAAGTGTGGGAGAGCAGACCCTGAGGGCATGAAAGCAGAACTGGCCCTGCCTCTTGCTCATCACTGCAAGAGGACACTTAGCCAGGGGCAATGTTGGAGAGTTCACCCTGGTGGTGAGGATGGGGGAGAGCTGGCAGACTGGCTAACCCTGCAACTACCCAGGCCCAGAACCAGGGTTATGAGTTGGTCCACCCCAACATCCACCCCATCCATGATCTGTGGGAGCACGTGGAGGGGCTGGTCCTGCATACCCAAAGCTACACAATCTCCACAACACACAGGATATCCCAGAGAAGTCCCAGTGAGAGTCCAGCATAGATAGTGTAGCAAAAGCTAGAGACCTCCAACCAGACCAGTGACTCTTTAAAATGAACATTTGCAAGTAAAGATACATGGACTAAAGGGTTTACTGTGTCACACACAGCTCCCATGATGAGATTTTTCCTTCTGTTCATTTTTTCTTTTCTCTTTTCTTTTTTTCTTCATAAATTTTATTTTATTTGTGTGGAGGGGGTTGCAGGGGCAGAGGGTGAATACGAAGGAATGGGGAAATGAATGGGATCGAAATGCACGATGTGAAAGACACAAAGAATAAATAAAAAGAGCGGAGCGGTAGTGGCGCACACCTTTAATTCTAGCACTTGGGAGGCAGAGACAGCTGGATCTCTGTGAGTTCAAAGCTAGCCTGGTCTACAGAGCTAGTTCCAGGATGGCTAGTTAAACAGAAAAATCCTGTCTCAAAAAACCAAAATAAATAGATAATAAAGTTTTTTTTTTAAGATGAAAAAAAAATCCCTTTCTCCTTTAAGTTATTTTTTGGCAGAATATTTATCATAACAACAGAAATGAAATTAGAACACATTTTGACTGTCTTTTTTTAAACTTTTTTTTTTCCTTTTGAGACAAGGTCTTGCTATGTAGCCCAGGCCCATCTGGAGCATGGATCCTGCCTTGGAGATCTTGCCTCCAGAATGCTAGGATTGTAGGAGTGGGCCACCATGCCTGGCTTCAAATGTTTTTTGTTTGATTTTTCTTATGCATGTTTAAATGTCATTCTATGGTATGCTACTTTCTTTCAGAAAGAGCCTCTTGCTAGAGGCTAGGTTGACCAGCAAGCCCCAGAAAAGCATTTGTTGCCATGTCTGACTTTTGGTGTTTTGTCATGGGTGTCGGGTCCCTAGAAATTGGAGCTACAGACAGTTGTGAGCTGCTATGCGGGTGTTGGGAATTGAACCCAGGTCATCTGAAAGAGTAGTCAGTGCTCTTAACCACTGAGCCATCTCTTCAGCCCCCCTATCTAGTTCTTTATGTAAGTTCTGGGAATTGAATTGCAAAGAAAGCACTTTATGGACTTAGTTATTTGTTGGTTTCTTCCTTTTCTCTTCAGTGACTCTGGTCCACACACACACTGATGCTCATCACATAGACATCTGCAGCCAGGCTGCTGACTCCAGTCTCCCAGACCACATCTCTAACAGGTCAGAACAAGAGGAGGAAAGGACAACAAGCAGACCAGCCCTAACTGAGAATGGTTTCTTCACTTTGTAAAGGATGGAAAAGTATCAAGAAGACTGATTTCCTCGTATCTGAAATGGCATAAAATTCAGTCAGATCTTTTGATACAAACCTTTTATTACATCTACTTGGGAGGCTGAGGCAGAAGGGTTGCAAGTTCAAGGCAAGCCTGGGAAAGTCAGTGAAACTGTATAAAAATAAAAAGAAAGCTGAGGGTACAGATAAGGGATCGAATGCCTTCCTAGCATACATGCGGCCCTGGATTCAATCTATTAGGGGGAAAAGCCTAGGTGTGCTGGTTCATACCTGTGATCCCAGTACTGAGGCTACTTGCTGAGGCAGGAGAACTGCTGTGAACTAAAGGCTAGCCTGAGCTGCATCGCATGATCTTGTTGCAAAAGCAAAAACTTTAAGCTAGGGCCGGGCGGTGGTGGCGCACGTCTTTAATCCCAGCACTTGAAAGGCAGGCAGGTGGATCTCTGTGAGTTCAAAGCCAGCTTGGTCTACAAGAGCTAGTTCCAGGACAGGCTCCAAAAACTACAGAGAAACCCTGTCTCAAAAAAACAAAAAACAAACAAAAAAAAAAAAAACCAAAACTTTAAGCTAGGTATGGGGACTCGTGCTATATAATCCCAGTCACTTAAGAGACAGAGACATGGGGATTTTGTATGGGTTGATGAAATGGCTCACTGGGTAAAGGTGCTTTCTGTCAAATCTGATGACCTGAGGTCCACCCTGGAACTCGCATAGTAGGAAGAGAATAGAAAATTAGCCGCTGTGAGTTATCTGCTGAGTTCAACCAATGTGACCATGGCAGGCATGTGTGTGCACCCCTCCACAATAATAAGTAAGTATAATACAATACAAATAAAATTAAAAGAGACCTACAGACTTCCTATTGAAAAACAAAGTCCAACCTTGGCTACATAGCAAGTTAGAAGTCAGCCTAAGCTACGTGAGATCCTATTTCAAAAACCCAAACCAAACCGCACAGAAAGAAGAGAGGGGTGGGGGAAGGAGAAGAAGAAAAGAAGGAAGGAGAGAAAGAGGAAAGAAGGGAGTGAAAGGAAGAGCAAAGCAGAGGGCAGGAAATTCAAATGCTGATGTCCACAAAGGATACTCAGCTAGATGGCGGCCACACTCGGGTGTAGAATGGATGTTTTCACTAGAAGTGGCAACACTGACCGTGTGCTCCACAAAGCCAGAAATAATTACCGCTCTGCCTGCTGTTAGCCCTTCAGAGAATGCTGCTTCTCCCATCACTGGCATTATTTCTTAGCAAGCATTTTAAAGCTGACACTTTAGTTTTTAGGGATAAACTGAGCCCGTGATATCCCTCCTTAATAATGAGAGAAATAAGAGAAAATAAAGGAATTTAAACAAAATGTCTTGCTCTTCCTTCTCATGAACAGATCCCCCATTGTCAAGTGGCTCTGACCAAAACTTCCTCATCACGTGGGATTTCTCACCTGAGGTGATTTCTTTTTAATCCCCCAGGGGAAGGTAGATAATGTATGGAGACAATTTACAATTTTGGTTGTCACAACTGTTGGGGGTGGGCGGGACTAGACAGGGAATAGGGAAGCAGATCAACATCCTACGATGCTCAGCTCAGCCCCCGCCACACAGAATTCTCAGTCCCAAAAAGTCACCGGGGCGGAGGTTCAGAAGCCCTGCCTCCAAGACCCGTCTCTCCATCTCAGATCCCACAGTTGCTCCGTCAGCAATGCCTTCCCACGGGGAACTTTGGAATATAGTATGAATTCAAACCACGGCTCCCACATTCTCCATTTCCACCCTCCCCTGAGCCATTTCTCAACATAGCAGCAAGAGCCATCCTGCTAGAACTTAAGCCAACTCCCGTGGCTTCTCTACTCCAGAGAATCCAATGGCTCCCATCTCTGGGCAAAAGCTGGATCTTCTGTGGGATACAGATGAGCCTGTGACGTCAAGAGCTTATTATCTCTCTGACCATACATTGCTCCCTCCCTACTGTCTCAGCCACACTGGCCTCCCGCTGGCAGCCAACACAGATTCATGATCACCTCAGAGCCTTTGCAGCCACTATTTCCACAGCCCATACATCCATGCGTCTCCAACCTCACTTCTTCAGACCGCCAGCCAATGTCAACTGCTGTAGGAAACGTCTCCCATCCTTCTGGATTATCTCACATGCATAACCCTGATATGGCCCCTCTCTCCATTTCTGCTTTCTCTCTATTATTCCCATACATCTTTCTCCTTTCAGAACAGAAGATATTTAAAGTCAGAGATTTGTATGTGTTTTTGTACCTTATTGCTTTTGATTCAAGAAGGAGAACCTGAGGATCATGGAGAGAGCTGACTGACAACCTACATTCAATTCCATGAACTTACATGGTGGAAGGAGAGAAATGACCCCCACAAGCTCTCCTCTGATTTCTACCAACACATCAAGACACACATTCAAACCATACTGACACACATACAAAATTAAAAGGCACAGGATCTGCTACACAGTTTAAAGTCAATAAAAAAGGTGGATGGATAAGCATACAAATAAATGAGTGAGTGAATGAATGAATGAATGACATACGTTTCAAAGAGGGTTCCGGTGCAAACTCCCATATATGGCTCTGTACTTCAGCCCTGGTGAGGCCGAAGAGTGGACCTTAGTGACATGTCCCGTAGGGTGGGGGTATCAGAGAAGAGGAGAGACATGGGATGACAGTGAGCAGAGGTGATTATGACATCTGATTGACTCCATAACCAGATCTAAAGTGTCTGCTACTCAAATGGGGCCAGTAGGGGTCAGTTCTGAACACCAGATCTTCTGTGATAGCTTGCTGGAAGCCAGAGGTCAGATCTTTAGGGAGCAGTCTCCCTGCTTTGAAACGCTGGTGACTGAGTTTGGTTTTCAGTATAAAATATTCCATGGACTCATCTTCAAAGCCCACCCATTCTTCACTTGAGGTGAGTGATTTGACGAGACAGAGGAGTCAGTGCAATAGAAAAAAAAAAAAAGACAGACAAAAAAATAAAAGTGTAAAAACTTCAGCTATTGGTGGTAAGGGAGGAACTTCGAGGTTGCTGGTCCACTCCTCACTGCCACAGATGAGGGTGAGAAGGCTCAGAAAGGTGGAAGGACAGGGGTCACATGGTAAAGCACCCAGAGTCTTGCTTCACAGCCTCTATATGCATGACAGATATACAGGAAATTTGCATGAACGAATTACTAACATGGAGGATGGGTTAGAGAAGGAGCTGAAGAGAAAGATAGCAGGTGTCCTGAACAAGAAGGGTCCGGCAGGAAGAAAGGTTTGAGCCTGAAAGCAGCACCCAAGACTAGAAAATACTTGGAGGGAGAGTGGAGAAACAAGAGGTCAGAGAAGAGGAAGCATCCCAGAAGTCTGCTAGGAAAGCATGAGGCCGTGGAGATGAAGCAGAACTGTCCAAATAAGAACTAGAAAGACCAGGATGTGAGCTTGAGGGAAGTTCTGATAGGGAAAGGAGCTAAGCACTGCAGTTGAGGAGAAGCAGGCCTCCAGCAGGGAGAGAGAGCAAGAGCGACCAGAGGAGGTAAGAAGGTATAGCTTTGTTTCAATTCTGGGAGCCAACAGAGCCAACAGGAGAGGAGAGATGTGAGGAAGGGACGAGAATGGGCAGGGCAGGTGAGATGGCCTGTGTGTGAAGCTGCTTGCTGTCAAGTGGAACAGCCTGGACCCACACAGTGGAGGAGATTATCAACTCCTTCAAGTTGCCTTTGCTTTCCACATTCACACTGGAACTAGCATTCACTAGATAGATAGATAGATAGATAGATAGATAGATAGATAGATAGATAGATAGATAGATAGATAGATGGATACATAGCTAGGTAGATAAATAGATAGATAGATACATCGCTAGATAGATACATAGATGGATAGATAGATAGATAGATAGATAGATAGATAGATAGATAGATAGATAGATAGATGATAGATAGACAGACAGACGGAGAGACAGATAGAGATACATAGATACATAGACAGACAGAAAGACAGATAGACAGACAGGATAAAAAAATTTAAGGGGACCAAAGAAATGGCTCAGCAGTGAAGAGTACTCCCTGCTCTCCCAAAATACCAGAATCCGGGTCCCAGCACCCATATGGCACAGCTTACAACGTTTTAATAACTAACTCCAGGGGATCAGAGGCTCTGTTCAAGCTTGCATGGGTACTTGAACACATGCACGTGTGTAAAACACTGACACACACAAATACGTGTACGGTAACTCCACACGGGCTCACAACCATCTGTAATTCCAGTTCCAGAGGATCCAGCACCCTCTTTCCGAACCTCAAAGGTCACGGAGCATGCCCGTGGTACATAGTCGAACCTACAGGCGATGCATCCATCCACATCATCAAATAGAATAAGAGAAGCACAGAAGAAGGGATAGGAGGAAGGGCAGAGAAATGCGTGGAATCATAGAGGCTCTAGCAGGGAAGCACACCCCTGGAGACCTTGAGATGGAGACTTAGAACACATTAGCCGTCAATTTGCTGGAGGCACAGGCTTCAGTGGAGGTGGCCAGCCAGGGCCTTCCTGCACCCTACCTTCCAGGCAGCATATCCGCCAGAGGCCTGAGTGTGTAAGGCCCCCAGGGTCCTTCTTCTCCGAGGAGCCGCTGCCCCCACGGTGGGGTGGTCCATCATCACCTGCGGTGAGGTTGGTGGTGTTGCAGATGAGAGCTCGTGTGTAGAGCCAGTAGTCAGTGCTGATGGCGATGGTCATGAGTCCAAAGGCTGCAAATGCACCTACGGTGGTCAGCAGTACCTGAACGCCCTTTTCGCACCACAAACCCCTCTCTTCATTCCAACGTTTCAATGACTCCAGTTTGACCACAGGCAGCCGGGGGGCCGTGGGCCACCACCGGGGCAGCGGAGGTGGGGCCGTGCCGGCGGCTGGGGGGTCACAACACAGGCAGAAGCAGGGGGGCCTCAATGGGCCAGAGGGGATGGAGGCAGCGAGCAGGTGGCTGCGGAGGCGGAGGTCAGAGTGAAGCCATGGTCTCCAGCTGGTGGAGGCAAGAGAGAGAGTTAGTTCTGCTGAGATGGTCTCTTTTTGCTCAAAACTGCTCTCCTGTTAATTGCTAATTTCTTTTTCTAATTTTCTTTCTTTCTTTTTTTGTTTTTTTGTGTTTTTTGTTTTCTTTTCTGGTTTTTCGCGACAGGGTTTCTCTGTGTAGCTTTGTACCCTGTCCTAGAACTTGCTCTGTAGACCAGGTTGGCCTTGAACTCAGATTATCAGCCTGCCTGCCTCTGCCTCCCTGGGTGCTAGGATTAAAGGCTACCATCACCCAACCTTTCCTGCTAATTTCTACTGAAAAATTGTACTTCATCAGCCTTCATCAGCCCATATACTCAAAGGTCATGACCCAGCCCCCTTGATTCCTCTCCTGTGATCCCCACTGCCCTCGTACGAACCCAACTCTTGATTCAAACTCCACTGTTAGCTCCTCCTAAGGAGGTACCTGCCTCTCTCACTGCTTATTTCCCCTGACCCCCATTACCAGCTTTCCCACATACAGTAACATACACAAACACACACATACACGTATGCACACGCACACGCTGTAGGGCACTGCTGAGGAAAAGCCTGTTTATACTTCTCCAATTTTGCCTCTGGCATCTCTCCAATTTAGAAGCTACACTCTCAGGTGCAGATGTAACTGGTAGGTGCTGGCCAAACCCGCATAAATCCCACAATGTCAATGGGACATGGTGGCATATGCCTGTAATCCCAGCACTCAGGAGGTAGAGGCAGGAGGATCAGCTCAAGGACATCCTTGGCTACAATGCAAGTTGGAGGCCAGCCTGGGCTACTTGAGACCCCCATCTAAAGAAAAACAAACAAAATTTGACTATTAATTCCAGGGTTTGGTTTGGTTTTTCCCCTCCTTGACAGAATGCCTCCCTCCCTATTTTTGCTACCCAATGACACCTTATGTGTCTCCTGTAATTTCTTCTACTCAGAAAAAAATAAATTCCTCAATCTCTCCTTAGCTTAAAACAAGCCTTCACAAGTAACCCTCACTATTCATAGACGTACAGTATCTGCTCAGTGGCCCTAAGGCTTCCTCGGTTTCCTCTCTATAGGCCCTTGAGTCTCAGGACTGGCCTTACCACCTCGGATACATTTTAGAAGTACCAGAAGATTAAATAAAAATTCTGATACTGGACTCCTACCCAATAAATCCCAAGCTAATGGGTCTGAAATGTGGTCAAGCACCTAGGGTTTTTCAAAAACTCTCTGGAGCTTCCAGATCCCCTAGGTTTGGAAGACTATACCCCAGTCTCTACCACTCGACTCTCACAGCCCCTCCTGTCCCCTGTGGGTCGTTCATCCATCTCCCTTCCAACCCCAGAGGCCTGCTATGTTTTGGACTCAAAGAAAACGCCACCTCTGTGTTGCTTTCCAGTATTTGGAACCTTGTCTCCGTTCTCCCTACAACTCACACAAACTCATCTTTCCCGTTGCTTACTTCTCCATTAAGAAAAATTTGCTCTGTGAGCTTCACAAGGTTTCCTACTCACAGCCATTGCTTTCTCCAGACCCCAATTCCCTCCCATTCAGAAATGCTCTAATATCTAACCTGTCCTAAAATATAATCACCTTCCCCTGTTCTGCCCAGCATGCCTTGGTGTTTGCCTTCAGCAGAGACATCTCGCTACAGCTTCAGTAGTCTACCCTACAAGGGATCCCCCAATTCTAGATCTTCCCAGGTGACTCTGAACCCCACATTCTTAACAGACTAGAACTTGTCATCCCCAACTTGTGTTTTAACATCATAGAACCCTCTTCCCTTTTGCCTATTTCTTCCACACACCACAGCTTTCAGCACCTGTTTCACAGAGGAAAATCCCCTCCTCAGGCCCCACAGACTCTTCTGGAACATCCCAGTCCTTCCTCACAACAGTCTCACCTGTGCAGGAACTTAGCCCCCATCATCTCCAAAGAAGAAACACACACAAAAAAGAAAGCAAGCTATGAAACTACAACTCCCAGTTCCAGACAGTTTGCTCCCTGTCCATTCATTTCTCCCTTCTATGAGATCCCCACCGCTGTGCCTCTTCCTGGCTGTGTTGCCCTCACCTGTTTCAACCTCTTCCCCTGACTTCTTTCCCAAATCCCAGTGAAGAAGGAGTCTGGAAGCTCCGAGGATGAGAGGCACCAACTAGAAACCCCAGGTCCCAGTACAGGGTGACCTTGGCCTCCCAGTTTCCTCTCTAGCTCCACCGCCCCCACCAGCTGGCCCTGGACTGGGTCTGCTCCCAGGAGGGGCTGTAGAGAAAGGTTGTCTATGGGGGGGTCTCCATGGCAACGGGCCTAGTGCCCCACATGTGTGTTCCTGCCTACACACACACACACACACACACACACACACACACACACCACACACACACAGCCCCTTCCTGGGCCCATTCCCAGCTTTCCCATTTTTCCAGGTTTGTCCCTGACCCAGAGTTTCCCTCTTCCTGCCTCTGGACATGCCTGTGCCCCTCACCACTACCACAGCAGCCTCCTCCACTGTCTTAAGAAATTGCTGCTTCCTCGGACATGAGCTCTAACCCCAACATGTACCTTATTCCCAAGCCTCGTGGGCCCTACAACCGGGATAGGGGGAAAGGGGACTAGGAGGGACTTTCTCCATCCATAAAGATTTTAAGAGCTTTTCATTTTTGTCAGTTTGAGAGACAATCTGTTTGGCTTTGGGGACTCTTCATTGAGTCTATCTGCAACGGAGAAAGGAATAGGGGACCCCCCAATTATAAAGCTTCTGGATAAAAGAGGGGGGGTCACAGTCCTTCGTTTGAGAGACTAGGTGTTTTTCCTCCCAGAATTAGGGGGATTCATGGAACCTTAAATCTACACCCACCCACCTCCGATTAATAAAAAGATCTCTCACCTCAGTTAACGGTAGATCAACTCTCCGATGCACTGGGGAGGGACGTCCAGCCCCTGCTGCCAGTACACCCCCAGAAACACCTCTGGGCTCCCAATTCTTGCTGCTTCCCCCTCCCCCAGCAGCAAAGGACCCAGGCGTCCGACCTGGTTGAGGGGATGGAGATGAGGAGGCGTATGAAGAATGGGGGTGTAGAGTGAGGGGGAGGGGAGCTGGGGATAGCTTGTAGCTTGGGCCGTCAGGATGAGAGGGTCGGGCTTTAAAAAAAAGGTGAGGAGACAATTTGGTTCTCGTGTCGCTGGGTAAAGTGCGGAGCTGGAAGAGAGAAGGAGGGAGGAGAGAGGGAGGGGGAGGGGAGCTGCTGAAGGATGGGGGAGCCTCCGAGAGGAGAGGGATTTGGGGGGAAGGGAAGTGGTTGGGGAGCGGGTCTGAGTGGCAGGAGGAAGCTGAAGAAGAAGAGAGATAGATTCAGAGAGGGAGGGAGACAGAGAGATACAAGGAGAATCGGAAAGAGAGAGAGACCCAGAGACTGAGAACAGAGGTGGGGGAGGGAAGAATTTGGGGGAGGCAGTGACTGGTAGCAGAAGGAAGTTGAGGAGACACACACAGAGAGAAATATCCAGAGAGAGAAGGGGACAGAAGCAGGAAGAGATGCAAAGAGAGAAGAGCAAGAGATGAGGGAGAAATAGAAGGGTA
This sequence comes from Arvicola amphibius, assembly GCF_903992535.2. NCBI lineage: Eukaryota > Metazoa > Chordata > Mammalia > Rodentia > Cricetidae > Arvicola > Arvicola amphibius. The sequence continues at coordinate 64,912,976 of NC_052054.1, read as the reverse complement.
GGGGGAGGCTGGGGGAGGGTGTGGGGAGAGTGAAGAAGAGGGGGTCGGGGTCTGGGCAATAGAAAGGAATAGGAGTAAGAGATAGTCCATCCAGAGAAGAGGGAGGAGAGACAGATGGGAAGAGAGAGACTGAGAGGATGGGAAGGAAAAGAAATAGAGGAAGGGGGTAAGAAAGAAATTGGGGATGGGGGCAAGGAAGAGAGTGAGGGAGAGACACAGAGAGAGACAGAGAGAGACAGCGAGACAGAGAGAAACAGAGACAGAGACTGATTATGGGAAAGGAGACCAGCTCAGATGCACTGAGGAAGGCCGAAATAGAGGGCACTTCTGCCCTCTCCCACCCGCACCCCCCATTCCCCTGATCCCTACCCCCACCCCCATTTCAAAGCCATCACCCCCACCCCCACTAGCCTCCATCTCTTCAGCATGGCTTGCCGCCGCCACCGCCTCTTCCTGTTGTCATAGCAACAGGATCCAGGCGCCCAGCCAAGGTTGGCAGCGGCGGCCGGAAATGAGGGGAGGGCCTTTTTAAAAAGACCCCAGGAATGCTCTCCCCTCTTTCTCCCAAAAAAAATCAAGGGAAAGATCAACTTCTCAGGGTCCTTTTTTTCTCTTTCCCCAAGTAACGGGGCCAAAGATTTCTTCTAAATGAACCATAATTCATTTACAAGCATAGCAAGCATTTTGAGTTTTACCAACAATTTTTTTTTCTTGGTACCCTCTCCTCCTACGGTAGTTTAACCCTGATGGAAAAGGAGGATGCCGTTCGGTTCCGATCGAGACCAGAATCAGTTTGAGGAGCAAAGAGGAGAAATAAAGGTATCCAGGACCAGGCTGGAAAGCTAGGCAACAGTTTTGAACATAGCTGTCACTTCTAGAACTAACCAGTGAGTATGGGTTGGGCCAATTTGAGGCAGAAAATTGATGATTATAACTTTGGTCTTGGTCTGAATTTCAGAGATGGCCCTTTGCTTCTGGGTGATCTTGGACCAAACATTTCCTGTCCTAAACTCAGCTATTCTAGGGACCAAAGTTATCTTCAGATAAAATGAGAACAACTTGAAAAGTCACTTTACACATTTCTTTTAAGAACAGTGCAAATTGAGCCAGATGTGGTGGTCACGTCTGGGGTCCCAGGGAGATAGAGACAGGAGGATCAGGAGTTCAAGGTTGTCCTTTGCAACACAGGGAGTTTGTGGTCAGCCTGAGCTACATGGTTGGGGTGAACCACAAAAATCTAGCCAAGGGTTGTCTCTGTCTTGGGCTAGGAAGCTTGTGGATTACTTTATCTCATCAAATTCTTATAAGATCGTTGCTAAGTGGGCAAGTTGAGACTCTGAGCTGTGAGGCCGTTCATTCAAAATCACCCAGGGGTTGAAGAAGACTCTGTGGAGAGAGACCAGCAACGGGTAAGTTTCAGAAACTTTTCTTTTAGTGTGTGAGTGTGTGTGTGTGTGTGTGTGTGTGTGTGTGTGTGTGTGTGGTGCGTGTGCCGTGGCATGCGTGTGAAGGTCAGGGGACAACTCACAAGGTTGACCCTCCCCTGATACGGCAGGGGTCCTGGAGGTGGAACTAAGGTGGTCCGGTTTGCATGGCAGATGCTTAGATGGGCCGAGCCATCTCGCTGACTCTGAGTCATTTAAACATACCTTTGCCAGGGCATCTCTCCATCTTGGGGACTCAGGGAGGACACCTATGTTTCTCTCTCCATCATTTACCTGATTTTGTATCTCTAGGTACCCAGTTTCTCCAAAAATTCCACTAGGTTTTCCTTTCTCTTCATTCTCCTGTTTCTATTTTGTTGTTTCTCTTCCGTTTTTTTGAGACAATGTCTCAGTTTGTAGGTCAGGCTGGCCTGGGACTCATCCTATAGCTCAAACTCAAGACAATCCTCCTGTCTCGGTTTTGACAAGTATGCATCAGGACACCAACTTTCCTTGGTATTGTTTTATCTCAGTTCATTTCATCCCCACCATGCCCCCTGAGGAACTGGAGTTTGGAAAAATCTAACACCTCTGGTTTAGAAGCAAATAAAAATAACCCCTAAGGGAAGGAAGGGACCTGGAATCCACTTGTCAGTTCTGGGTATATTTTTTCATCATCTTTTGCCAGGAAGAGGAATATAACAGACACAACAATGACAACCAATATAAATTGAACGTTTAATTTGCAGACTCAGTAACTTACAGGCATCGGCTCAATCTTTTAGAGAAACAATTCAGAGGTTAACCCCCATTCTGTTTTGTTTTATTATTTTTGTTGTGTATATGTATATGCATGCATTCATTTTTACATGTGTGTGCTTGTGCATGTGTGGTGTGTGTGTATGTGTGTGTGTGTGTGTGTGTGTAGAACAGAGGTCAGTGTTGGATACCTTCTTCAATTGCTCCTGTCATCCCATCATATTTTTTTGAGACAGGGTCTCTCACAGGCCTGGAGCTTGAGGATTCTGTTAGACTGGCTGGCCAGCAGATCTCAGGCATCTTCCTGTCTCCTCCCCTCTAGAACTGAAATTATAGGCATACTTTGCCACACTTGGATGTTTACGCAGGTGCTAGGAATCTGAACTCCGGTCATCATGCTTTTGCTGCAAGCTTTTCCCTGGCTGAGCCACCCCTACAGTTTCTAGTTATTTATGTGTTTTGTTTTATTTTTTAAAAGACAAGTTCTCATATATCCTAGACTGGCCAGAAATTCACTCTGCAGCCAAAGATGACCTCGAATTTCTAGTCTCTATCTCCTGAACTTTGAGATTTGGGGTGTGCAACAGCATACCTAGTTTTTAATTGCTCAATTCATTACATTTTATTTTCTGTGCGATTTTGGTGGTGAGAGGAATATGCATGGCATAGTATTTATGTGCACACCAGATGACAGCCAGTGGGCGTTGGTTCTCTCCACCAGTAAATCTCAGAAATTGAACTCAGATCATCAGGCCTGATTGCAAGCACCTGCTACCTGATAAGCCACACAGTCAGTCCTTATTTATCTATCTATCTATCTATCTATCTATCTATCTATCTATCTATCTATTTGAGAAAAGTTCTTATTATGTAGACCAGATAGGCTTCAAACTTACATCAGCCTTCCTTGCTCCGTCTCCCAAGTGCTGGGATTAAAGGTATGCATCACCATATCTAGCTTAGAGCTTAGCTCCCATCTTATAGAAGTAAAAACTGAAGGTAAGAAAGAGAAGCATCCTATAACTTGGGTGTGATGTCAGCTGACATCAAAGTTGGATATCAGATAATGAATAAAGCCAAAGTTTCCTAGCCTTGGTGTGAATGATAGCCAGATCAGGCACTGCTTCATTGTGGGGTGAATTTTACATTGTGGGAGGTTGAGCAGTAGCCCTTGCCAGCACTCACTAAAAGCTAGCATCAGTACCCTCTCTCTAGTTGTGACAACCAAAGCCTTCAAAACTGTCCCAAGACCCTTGAGAGACAAAAATCATCCACAGCTGAGATATACTAACATAAAATAATTAGCCACTGGGAGCTAATTGCCTACTTTATTTTTATTTTAAATTAAAATAAATTTCCTAAACAAATCAGTATTCCTAGTAACTATTTTTTACAGAAAAGAACCAAATAGTACATGAGGGATTTTAAGAAAAACAATTCAGCCAACTGTGTCCCAAATTCCATACCTTCTGGAAAAGGGCTGTTAGTGGGGTTTTATTGCTATTGTTGTTTTTTGCTTTAGAGGTCTATATTTTATTTTATACATATGAATGTCTGGCTTGCATCTATGTATTGCACCACATCTGTGCCTGGTACAGGAGAGGTCAGAAGAGGGAGTCTGACCTCCTGGAATTGGAGGTACAGATGGTTATGAGTCACCATGTGTGTGCCAGCAATTGAACTTGAGTTCTCTATAGGAGCAACAATCACTCCAAACCACTGAGCCATCTCTCTGTTTCCATCGTGTGTGTGTGTGTGTGTGTGTGTGTGTGTGCGCGCGCGCGCGCGCGCGCACGTGTATTCATGCGACATATGCTAGTACAAGTATGGACATCAAAAGAGTGTCGTCTATCACTCTCTATCTATTCCTTTGAGGCAGGGTCTGTCCCTGTACCAGGACATGGGGCTTTTCTCTGGAAGCAAACAAGCAAGCTTTAGAGGACTGCCCCCTCCAAGTTTTGGCCCATTTTGGAGTTGAAGTTACAGAAGTTTGCAAAACACCCAACTTGTGGAGTAGGAGCTGGGACTTGAACTATGATAGTCATGAATGTGTGGCGAGCGCTCTTACATACAGAGCCAGCTCTCTGACTTTGTAAATGTTTTAAATTATGTATTCTCTTGGGGCCTGGTGTGGTAGCACTCACCTTTCATCCCAGCGCTCAGGAAGCAGAAAGGATGTGTGTGAGGCTAGCCAAGAATACATAGTAAGACCCTGTCTCAAAGGGGGAAAAAAGTATTTCTTCTCTGATTTTCCTTGACATTTCTAAATAATGATTACCTTTGGATATGTCTACATGATGCATTATCTATTCTATTGTTTTTGTTTGTTTGTTTGTTTGATTCTCTGATAGATAATGGTTTTACTCACTTTTTTCTCCCTTCCTTCAGATATAATTTTTTTTTACATTGCTAGTTGTTTTCTATATGTTAAATGATACATAATCAGGACATTTACTATTCTGGTGACCAAAAAGAGCACTTATTTATTTATTTATTTATTTAAATTCATTTATGTGTTTACAGAAGCTGTCTTTTGTTTGTTCTGGTTTGTTTTTTAAAAAAAATGGTTTCACATGGCCTAAGTTTCCCTTGAACATTCTCTGTAGGCAAGGATAGCCTTGAACTTGTGATTCTCCTGCCTCTACCTCTCAAGTATTGATTACAGTGCACTACCATACCTGGTTTATACAGTGCTGTGGACTGAACTCATGATTTTGTGCACACACTATGCAAACACTCTCCCTACTGAGCCACATCCCCAGTCCCTATAGTGTCCTTTAAAAAGCACACTATCGGCCGGGCGGTGGTGGCGCACGCCTTTAATCCCAGCACTCGGGAGGCAGAGGCAGGCGGATCTCTGTGAGTTCGAGGCCAGCCTGGTCTACAAGAGCTAGTTCCAGGACAGGCTCTAAAAAAGCTGCAGAGAAACCCTGTCTCGAAAAACCAAAAAAAGAAAAAAAAAAGAAAAAAAAAAAAGAAAAAGCACACTATCAGGGCTAGAGAAATACGTTACCAGGTAGACACATTTGCCATGAAACCCTGATGACCTCAGTTCAACCCTCAGCACCCACATAAAAAGTCAGATGTGGCACATGGCTGGTATCTGTAATCTCAGCACTCCCATGGTGAAGCAGGAGAATTACTCAGAAGTTCATAGACCAGCTGGAATATACAACAAAAGAGACCCTGTCTTAACCACAAGGTGGATGGGCCATCAAAATGGCTCAGTTTGTAAATGCTTTTGCTGTACAAGGCTGACAAACTGAGTTCGAGCCCCAGGACCCACAGTAGAGGGAAAGAGACAGTTCAGAGCCACCCTTTCACACCTATATGCATACCCACATTCAGACACATTCACAAAAAGACTAATAAATTTATAAGGAAAAAATAGGAGGGAACCGACTCTCAAAAATGTGTTCTTTAACCTCCTAACCTCTACTTGCATGCTGTGGTACATATGTATCTGTATGTACACACAGACACACAGACACACACACACACACACACACACACACATGGCCTACTATAGAGAGAGCCATGGTACAGAGAATTTTGATTAACAGCAAGAGAACAAAGAACTTCTTCTGACTACAGGGCAGTGAATTCTGTACAGCCTTCAGGAGTATGGCAATCTCTTCCAGCCAGCCCAAGTTCCATGTAAGAACAAGCCAATCCATGGTTTCAGGTTTGAAAGACCCTGGTCACAGCACCATATATCTTGCTTGACCCTGATCTGCAGAAGCTACAGGATGATTGGTATGTGTCACTTGAAGCTATAGGCCTTCTGCTATTTTGACAAATGACGAATATGTCCCATAAAGCATCACACTGTGAAGGTCACACACGCTGCTCAGCCACTCTTGCTTTAGTACTGCCTTGAAGCCTTCTGTTCCAACAGTCAGGCCTTGTGTAGGTCCTATCTGGTCTCCTGTGTAGGTGCTCTGCTCCCTGCCCTGCTCTCCCATAGGCTCTGCCCCCAGCCCACACCACTAGCCTCTTGATGTCTTCTTACTTGATCCTGACTGTGCAGCATCATAGCTGGCCCTGTCCTTCTTCCTCTTAGACTCCTCCATGGCTCCCTGTGCATCCTCAAGAGAAAAGCCAGGCTCCTTAACTGAGTCTTCATGACAAAAACATTGGCCTCAAGGCAGGATATGCCCTCTGCTGCATCTTTATGATACAGTCGCTCTCCTACCCACCTCAGCCCACAAGACTTCTGTCCACTCTTTTTGATATTGTTTTATTTTTCAAGCAGTGGTTAATTAACTAATGGCATACATTGTGAGCACATGTCGTGTTACAAGTGTGGAGGTCAGAGGACAACTTTCAGGAGTCAGGGTTCTCCACTATGTGGGTTCCAAGGAGCAAACTCATATCGTCAGCATTGGTGATAAGTACCTCAACACACTAAGACTTCTCCATTGGCCTTCCATCACTTTTTAAAAATTATTCTTTTAAAATTATATTGAGGTGTGTATGGATATGGGGCATTTGCTGTTTCCTCTAAGTGTGGTTTCCTGCAGAAGCCAGAAGATGGCCTTGCATCTCCTGGAATTGGAGTTAAAGGAAATCTTGAACCAAACTCAGGAAGAGCAAAAGTGCTCTTAACTACTGAACTCTCTCTCTCTCTCGCCTCTTCCATCTACTCTTAAAAGATTCAACCTCAACTGGACATGGTGGCACATGCCTTTAATCTCAACACTCAGTAAGCAGAGACAAATGAATCTCTGAGTTCAAGGCCAATCTGGTCTACAGAACTAGTTCTGGGACAATCATGGCTTCACAGAGAAACTCTGTCTCAAAAAAAAAAAAACAAAACAAAACAAAAAACAAAAAAGATTCACCCTTATCCTTGCTGTGATGGTACACACCTTTAATCCCAAAAATTTGGGGGTTGAGGCATGTATGTGGCTGAGGAATATAAAATTAGCATTAGTTGAATAGCAAATTTCAAGTCAGTCTGGACCATATAGACCAGGTGTCTCCAAAACAAACAGGAGTTGGCAAAATTTCTCAGTGGTTAAGAGCACTTACTGCACTGGGCAGTGGTGGTGCATGCCTTTAATCCTAGCACTTGGGTGGCAGAGGCAGGTGGATTTCTGTGAGTTCAAGGCAGTCTGATCTACAGAGTGAGTTCCAGGACACCCAGGGCTACACAGAGAAACCCTGTCTCGAAAAACAAAAGAAGCAAACAAAATAACAGGACTGAAGATGGAGCTCAGTTGATTCGGGTGCTGTGTAGTACATATGTATATGTATGCACACACACACACACACACACACACACACACACAGCATGGATGAAGCCCTGGGTTCATTCACCAACGCTGCATCAAACAAGGTGTGGTCCTGACTGCCTGAAATCCCAGTAGTCTGGAGACAATCAGGAGGGTTCAAGAATTCAATGTCCTTCTTGACTACAAATGAGTTCAAGACCAGCCTGGGCTATATGAGTCCTTGTCTTAAGAACAAAATAAGGTCCAATGAGATAGCTTAGCAGGAGACTATTCTTACTGCCAAGCCTGAGAACCTAGGTTTATTCCCTAAGGATGCACACAGAGGAAGCAGAGAACTGACTTTCACAAATTGTCCTCTGACCTCCACAGGCATGCTGTGGCACGTGCATCCCCCCCCCAAAAAAAAACTTATGAATAAATAATATATCTTTTAATATAAAAAAGTTCACCTTCAATCCTCATTCTTCCAGGAAGCTTTCCCTGATTGCTTCCCTGTATCCTTGCTGTTTCCAATTTGCCCTGTGCTACCTCCACCAGCACCCAGGTATCCCACCTAGTGGTCGGTGTGTGGAATCTATCTTGCCTGCCAGCACAGGAGCTGACCGAAACAGGAATAGGTCTGACTCTCTTCGGCCCCACCCCCACAGCCAGTAGATGGGAGGTCTCTGTCCAGGGATACCGAATGGGTGGCTCAGTGAACGAATGAATGGAGTCTGAGAATGAGTGGGTCTGTTCTCTGCAGTTCCTACCCTGAAGCGTCAGCTCTATCCTCCCATCACCCGAAGAAGCCTCCGGTCCCTTGCATCCTCTCCCCAGGTGTTTGTCATCAGACACAGCTGGGGCCTTTGTATTTCTGGAGAGGAACAGAGAGTGGCTGCTCGGCTCTCCTTCCCATCACATCGGGGGAAAGATGATAATCAGCGCTTCTAGAATGTCCTCATTCAGGGTGAAGTGGAAATGTCCCAGCTCTGGGGAGTCAGGTGGTCTGTGTTTCATGTGCTGTTTTTCCGGGTCTCCCCCAAGGCATCCAGAGCCAGTGCCCCACCCTCTGTCCACTGGGTCTCTTAATCTGCACAAGGGAAAGGTTGCCTGAGCGAGCCCCCTCTGGAGGGGACATTTTACAAAAGAGATTCAAAACAGCACACCCAGAGAGTCTTGGAAGAGCTGTGACGATGTCCATGGTGCTCCTGAAATTATATACAGAATTTGTGAGTATGTGTATTCCCACAACACATTGGAGGTTTGTAGCTTTTAACTGATTCTCAAAGGGATCTCTAATGTCTGTATTAATAAAAAAAAAAAAGGCAGAGGCTGGGGTGTGGCTCGGTGGGTAGAGAGTGACTGTCCAGCATGGATGAAACCCTGACTTCCATCCCCAGCACAGCATAAGCCAGGCATAGAGGTACACTCTCCCCCATAATCCTAGTACTTGGTAAGTAAAAGCAAACGTGTTAGAAGTTCAAGGTCACCTTCCCAATGTGAAGTGAGTTTGGGGCCAGGTTAGGTTATGTGAGGCCTGTTTTCTTTTTAAAAAAGAAAATAGATAGACAGACAGACAGATAGATAGATGATAGGAGGTAGATACATAGATAGACAGATGAGAGAGAGAGAGAGAGAGAGAGAGAGAGAGAGAGAGAGAGAGAGAGAGAGAGAGGGAAAGTGTTAGTGTTGTTATTTGTTCTTTTATTCTTTTGGCTCTTTGCCTCTTTGGAGGGGCACCACCCAGCTCCCAAATAAGTCACACACGGAGCCTTAGTCTTACTTATGAATGCCCAACCTTAGCTTGACTTGTTTCTAGCCTGCTTTTCTTAACTTAAATTATCCCATCCACCTTTTGCTTCTGGGCTTTTTCTTTTCTTACTTCTGTAATCTTACTTTCACTTTTACTCCCTGGCCAGCTGTGTGATTGGGTAACTGGCCCCTGGCATCCTCCTTTCTTCCTCCTCCTTTTCTTGCCCCTTGACCTTTTCTTCCCAGATTCCTCTATCTATTCATTCTGTCTGCCTGTCAGCCCCACCTATCCTGTCTCTTGCCTGACTGTTGGCTGTTCAGCTCTTCATTAGACCAATCAGGTGTTTTAGACAGGCAAAGTAACACAGCATCACAAGAATTAAACTAATGCAGCATAAAAGAATACAACACATCTTTGCAACATTAAACAAATGTTCCACACATAAACAATACGATACATCTCAAAATAATGTTCTACAACAAGAAAGAGAGACAGTACATAGACAGAACAGTAGATTAGCTATGGCAAAAAAATGAAAAGGGAAGAAGGAATATAGGTGAATGGGTAACACCTGGAGCCAGTAATTGGAACTTCACTAGAATCACATCTTAGACCAGAAGAATCTTTGCTGCAGATGGTGACCAGTGCCTACCAACACATTTGCAGAATCCCCACAGATGCCAGTCTGCCATCTTAACTTGTACAGAAATCACTTGTTTTACCCTGGAGGCAAAACCATTCCAGGTGACAGTCGCTGACCTAAAAGAAGAAACTGCTAATGGTCACATCACCTAGGGATGAGGCCGAAACTAAAAAGAATAAAAATTGGAAAGTCATCTTGTTTCTCTTTCTTTCCTACTCTTATTTTATTTCCTTTATTTCTGATAACAGAGGTCAGACCCAGAACCCTGTGCATGCTGGGCAGTTGTTCTACCACTGAGCCACTATCTCAAGCCCCTCACTGGTGCACACCAGGTGCTCTACCCTCTAATCCATGCCGTCAGGAATCCCTCACTGGCACTCCACCTCTGAGCCAAGACTCTAACCCAACTATTCTCTTTGTAGCCTTCTCTGCTCCTGAAACCCTGCCTCAAAAAATATTTTTTTTCTAGGTGAATGTCTGTGTCTTCATAGTTTAAGTGCATTGCCCTCAGAGACCAGAAGAGGGCGCCAGATCCCCTGGAGATGAGGTTACAGGCAGTTAGTTGTGAGTCACCCAACGTGGGTGCTGGGAACGCAACTCTATGGTCTGAAAAAGCAATGTACACTCTGAACCACTGAGCTTTCCAGCCCTGAAAACTTTTTTCTTTTTAGAAAGATTTTTAAATATTTTATTTAATGTACCTGTATGAGTGTATATTCATATTTAATTTAATTTATGAGCCAGTGCCCATGGAGGCCAGAAGACGGTGTCAAATCCCTTGGAGGGATTGTAAGCAGTTCAGTCAACATGGGTGCTGAGAATTGAACTCTGATTCCCATGACTTAGCGAGACGCATTCTCAACCACAGAGCCATGTCTCTAGCCCCAGAACACTTTCACACTTTCTCTCTCTCTCTCTCTCTCTCTGTATATGTGTGTGCATACACACAGAGGTCAGAGGACAATCTCAGGTGTCCTTGCTCAGGCACTGTCTATCTATTTTTACTTTTTAGATATAGTTATTTTTATATGTTTGAATGCTTTGTATGTACATATACCATGTGCATGCCTGGTGCTCTGAGAAGTTAGAAGAAGGTGTCAGATGCCCTGGAACTGGACTTACAGATGTTTATGATCCACTGTGTAAGTGCTAGGAAACAAACCTTGATCTTTCTTGGTCTTTGCAAGAGCAGTGGGTACTCTTAACTGCTGACCTCCCTCCAGCCTCAGGATCTCAAGTTTGAAGATAGCCCAGGCTATTCATCAAGGTTCCATGCAGCCTAGACTCCACAGTGAGAAACTAGCTTAATAAATAGCTAGACCACAGCATGCTTACATAAGCAACTTGCTTTCGTGAAAACTCTCTAGGGAGTTCCAGAACAAAAGAAGCATATGCAGATGCTTTATAAAATCTATGCAACCCATGTCCTAATAGAAGGAGGGGAGGTTCATGTAGCCATGCTGGGACCTCAGCCCAGCTACTTGTAAGATTAGGCAGGAGGATAGTAAATGGGAGGCCGACCTGGGCTACCGAGTGAATTCAACACAAGTCTGGGCAAATTAGTGAGACTGTGTCTCAAAATAAAAATTTAAAAAGGACTAACTTTTAAACAGTGGTGATGTGTGCTTTTAATCCCAGCACTCAGGAGGCAGAGGCAGGTGGATCTCTGTGAGTTCAAGACCAGCCTGGACTACAGAGCGAGTTCCAGTACAGGCTCCAAAGCTACAGAGAAACCCTGTCTCAAAAAACATAAAAACATACAAACAAACAAAAAACGACTAAAGATATAGTCCGGGTGTAGAGCCCTTGCCTAGTATGTGTGAGGTTTGGGTCCAGGTGAAAGCCCATTTCTTTGTTCATCCTATCATCTTCATACTGGTCCTAACAGCTGGGTGGTGGTGGCCACGCCTTTAATCTCAGCACTCAGGAGGCAGAGATAGGTGAATCTCCGTGACTTTGAGATCAGTCTAGTCTACATAATAAGTTCTAAGACAGCCAGAGCTGTACAGAATCCGGTCTTGAAAAACAAACAAGCAAACAAATATACTGGTCCTAATGTTTCTGTACTCTATATTTCATAAGGAAATAATTATATAAGGGTGAAATAAGTTTGTTTAGACCCTGTTTGTTTTATTTATTTCTTGCTTCCTTAAATATTTAAAAATTTTAATGTGTATGTGTATGGTTTGTTTGAATAGAGTCTCCATCTCAAACCATCCTCAAACTCCACGTATAGCTCAGCCTTAGGCTCCTGCCCCTCCCGAGTCTACCTCCTGAGTGCTGGCGTTATGGGTGTGTGCTACACCCAGCTCCTTGGTAGAACTTTGAACTCATAAATCCTATTTCCAGATTCTGAACCTTCTAGCTTTTTAAATAAGTTCCAGGGATCCCCAGGGCTTCTGGGTCACGATTTGAGCTCCACTAATGTGTGACACTCTTCTGTAAATAACATAAGATGCAGGGCACTGTGAAAACAAGTCACAGAGAGAAGTGTGGCTTCCCCGTACATGAAGGCATACCCTTTCATGGGTGAGTAGTACAGGCTCCGGGACTCCAGGATTCAATTTTAGCTTGGTGATTTTCTAGCTGTGTGATGAGCAGAAAGTTAATTAACCTCTCCATGCCCTAGGATCTCATATAGAAAACGAGATGCTAATAACTGCCAAACCTCCACGGGTTACCGGACGTAAACGACTTTAAGCAAAGTGGCCGGTGACAGGAAGCACTTGCTAAATTATGCAACTGATTTATGCAAACTATTGTTATTAAGTGGCCTTGGAAAATAGTCAAGAAGGGTTATATAACTGATATGAAATTGGCTCCATTCCACATGTGTAGTTGGAAGGTGGAGAACTCTGAGCCTTCTGTGATGACTGTTATGTAAAATGCACACATATGTGCTTCCTGCCCACCTGTGCGTGCATTTAAACAGACACCTGTACAAGCAAAAACACAAAGTGTTTCTCAAGAGATTTGCTCGAAGGTCACAGTACCTGCTGGAGATACAACTCGGTTTGTAGAGTGCATGCACAGCACACACAAGCCTGGTTTTAATCACCCAACATCATAGAAGGCAGCGATGATGGCACATGGGACAGCCTTGCCTACTTGATGAGTTAGAGGCTAGCCTGAGATACATGAGACTGTCAAAAAAAAGCAAAAAACAACAAACAAACAAAAAAAAACCTACCCATCAACAAACAGAATTCTGACAGTACCTTGGCAAAGGTTCCTGCTGATGGTGGCTGTGCTGGATAGTTTAATATCAACTAAAGTCATCTAAGAGGAGGGAATCCCAGCTAAGAAAATGCTCCCATAAGATCTGATTGTAGGTAGGCCTATAGGGAATTTTCTTAATTAGTGATTGATGCGGGAGTGCCCAGCCCATTGTGGGTGGTGGCATCCCTGGGCTGTTGGTCCTGGGTTCTGTAAGAAAGCAGGCGGAGCAAGCCAGTAAGCAGCATCCTTCCATGGCCTCTGCATCACCTCCTGCTCCAGGTTCCTGCCGTTTGAGTGCCTGCCCTCACTGCTTTTTGATGATGAACTTTTATATGGAACTACGAGAGAAATCAGCCCTTTCCTCCCCAAGTTGCTTTGGTCATGGTGTTTCATCACAGCCATAGTAATCCTGACTGACAGTGAGGGAGATAGCTTCTTGGTTTGTTGTGTAGCCTGATGAACTGAGTTTGATCCTCTCCAGGTCCAAGACAGCACTGTTCTCTGACCTCCATATGCACACACATATACTAAAGAAATAATATTTTTGTACAATTTTTTTTGCTAGGAAGTGGTGGTGCATACCTTTAATCCCAGCACTCGAGAGGCTGAGGCAAGCAGATCTCTGTGGGTTCCAGGCTAGCCTGATCTACAGAGTGAGTTCCAGGACAGCCAGGACTACACAGAGAAATTCTGTCTCAAAAAACCAAAGCAAACAAACAAACAAACAAAATACAAAATGAAACCAAAAAATCCACTATGGAATTCCTTTCCATCTTCAAAATGTAGCAAAAAAATAAGGCAAGATGAATGCTATTGTTCTCTGGTTGTGAACAAACACCCTCAGTAAGAGGGCAGAAACCTGTTGGGCGGTAGTAGCACAAGCCTCTAATCCCAGCACTCAGGAGGCAGAGGAAGGTGGACCTCTGTGAATTCAAGACCAGTTCCAGGGTTCCAGGGCATTCAGGTCTACGAAGGAAACCGCGTGTGCACAAGGAGAGGCCAGAGAAGTTCACAGGTGTTTCTGCCATATTCATTTTGAAACGGACCGTCTCACTGCCTCACTAAGCCAGAAGCCAGAAGCTAGCAACCCTCTTCTCTGCCCCTCACAGGGCTGGAGTTACAGGCCCGTGTGGCCACGCCCAGCTTTTTCTAAGAGTGACTGAAATTTAAACTCAAGTCCTCATACCTAGATAGCAAAGGTGCCTACCCACTGAGCGGTCTCCACAGCGTTGTGGCTTCCCGATTTTTAAAAAAGAGCATCAGCTTTCCGGATTTGAGGTTGCTACGTTCTGTACAAATAGCAATCGCCAGCACTTGTACCATCACCGCCCATGCTACCGGCACGACAGACAGCATCAATCTATCAGCATGGCAGACAGCACCAGTAGATGGGGACATTCTCTCCTCCTGAGCAAGTACATGTTCAGAATTCTTCTAATACTGTGTTCCAAGCCACCGCTAGGAATCAATTAGTCTCAACAAAGAAGCTGAACTGTGTTTGCCATTGCGAATCTCAAGCCTGACCTTCAGAAATTCCTGGAATCACGGGAAATGACTCAGAATGTATTTCCCTCCGGGAGTCTGACCCTGCAGGATCTGAGTTCTTTCCTGAGAACCTCCCCAAATCATCCTCCCTGGTCCAGAGGGATCTGGAATCATTCTAAACCATCCCCCCTCGTTTTTCTTTTTAGATAGAAAAGGAAAGCAAAGCCTTGGAAATTAAAAAGACTCCCTCAAGGTCACAGCATGAGTTTGCATAAAATCTCAGTGGTAAAATGTGGCAACTGGGGGTGGCAAGTGGGCTCAGCAGGGGGACAAGAGCTGGCTGCCCGGCTGACACCCTGAGTTCATTCACTGACAACCACGTGGTAGAAGGAGAGATCCGATTCCTGAGAGTGTCCTCTGACCTCCGGGTGCGCACCACGGCACTCATTCACCTCCTCCCGTATTTTTTTTTTTTTAATGTAAGAGTTAACTGACTGTGAATCAAGGAAAGCCTGGACATAGGACTAGCTCACACGTTAATAGCTGAGTAGCCTCATCTCCCTGTGCCTCAGTTTCTTCACTTGTACCATGGGACTAATGCTGAGTTCACAGGATGGTGGGGAAAACCAACGACTGAAGAAACAGAAAGTGTTCCCTCAGTGTGGCTGTGGTTGTGATCCACGTGTCATGGTTGCAAGGCCATTATCATTGCACAGATGAGACAGAACACGAGGCACACATCATACTTCTTTCCAATAGCTTTCAAGATTGACTTTATTGGGACCACGGGGTGGGGGAGGGGCACTTTTGCCAGCGGTAAAGCACCTGCCCAGACCCCCATTGAGGGATGGTGGTCTGGCTCAGTGACAGAGTTCTAGCTTGGTTTCCTGGATTCAGTCGTTGGGGAGGGTAGTATCTCAGCTATAAATTTATCAGATATTTTATATTTTGGCTGTTCTCAGTCTCTCAGTATAGAGCAATCACAGCTCTTAGAATCCAATTTTGAACCTCACTCCCTCACCTATACAAACAGTGGGAATTCCTACACACCCACTGCTGTAAATGGCTAATGGGATTGTGCTCAGATTGGAAGCACCTGCCTCATGGTGGATGTACAATAAATAGCTGCAGTTGCTTCTCAGCCTAGCCAGCATGGGAAGCCCACTGTCGCCTTGTACCCGGGAAAGAAGCTCGGCTCTGGGAGCCAGACTGACTTGGTGCCAGTTGAAGGCTGTCAGTTTGTAGGAGTACTCTCACTGGAGTCATTGGCCTCATTGGCTGAATGGGCACAAAGAGGCCAGGAAATTCAACAGGGAACCTCAGAAGAAAGTCACATAGAGCAGTGTGAGCGGCGGAGACAGTGCGGTAAGCAGCAAGAGGAATAGCAAGAGATGGGCGTTTTCTTGGTTTTGCTTTTGTTTTTGTATTGACCTTAACCCTGTCGTCATTTATTGTCCTCATACAAGAACTGAATTATGAGGTGATGCTTAAATTAAATAACCTAAATAACTTAATTTTTCAACATTCTCTCTCTCTCTCTCTCTCTCTCTCTCTCTCTCTCTGCCCTGAAACTCTCTTCATGGCCAATTATGACCTTGAACTCCTGTTCCTCCTGCTTCTTTCCTGAGTGCCATCATGCCTGGCAGAGAATGAGACTCAGGCCTCAGATGTGCTAGGCAATCACTCTACCAGCTGAGCTACATCCCAAGTCCTTCCTTAGCTTACTTGGTTTTTCTTGTTTTGTTTTTTATAGTCCAGACTGTCCTGGAACTCACTCTGTAAACCAGGCTGGCCTCAAACTCAGAGACCCGCCTGCCTCTGCCTTCTAAGTGCTAAGATTAGAGGCATGTGCCACCATTGCCTGACTTACTTTTAATTTTGTTATTAATATGGGGAGGAAGGGAAGGGCCTCAAGCACTCCATGCCGCTGTGTGTGTGTGTGTGTGTGTGTGTGTGTGTGCGTGTTCGTGTGTATGATCAGATGACAGCTTGCAAGAATGGGCTCTGGGCACCAAGCTCAGAGCCATTGAGCCGTCTTGGTGGCATTTGTTTTGTTTTTTGAGAAAGCCTTGAAAGTTTGCCTTGCAGCAATCCTCCTGTCTCTTGTCTCCCAAGTCCGGAATTACAAACCTGGTCTTGTGGTGCTCTATTTTTGAAGACAAATGATCCTGGAACTCACAGAGATCTGTCTGCCTCTGCCTCCTGAGTGCTAGGACAGAAGGTGTGCGCCACTACACCTGGCAAGATCTAGTCAGTATAATAGTGCTTTACCCTCAAGAGAAACCAATACAAATATCATAGGCCTGTTTTTTCAACCCCTTCCCTTTGGTTAGGCAGAGACGTGTTTGAAATAAAGTTTATTGAAGTTTCTGTCGGTATTTACATATGATACACGGTAAATAACAGAGCCAGGCCCCCCACCCCACCGTTTCCCCACCCTTATTGCTTCCCTCCCCCCTCCCCCAGCCTCATTAAAAATCGCTGCATAAAGACAGGTTATAACTGCTGCGGTTCTCCCTCCCCCCTCCCACCTAAGATGCAAACTAAAAGCCCCTGGTCCCTCCCCTATCCCCTCCCCCCACCCCGGGGCCGTTCTGGTTCCGTGTGTTAACACTGTGCTACCTCGCCCCTCCTCCCCTAATAAAGGGAGTGGGATGGGCGGTTTTCTGGCGATTCCCCCCCCCCCCCAAAACTGTCCAAGGGGGCGGACGGGCCCTTGAAAAAGGCCGGAGTTAGGGAAACTGAGATGGGAAGAGGGACATGGATGAGAGGGAGTACCAGAAAATGGAAGACAGGTTTTGGGGGGCGTTAACCCCCGCTACTGCCCCTCCCTCCCCCGATGGGACCTCGAGGGGGGAGAGGCGGGCACAGGCGTGCAGATAGCATGAGGGAACCTCCCTCCACCCTGGGGTCCCATCCTTGTTTGGTGTGAGAGACCAGATGCACCTAGGGGCTTCGGATGAGCGGGTGGAAGAAGGAAAAGAGAGAAGTGAGAAGAGGGGGATGGAGGGCGGGGAAGAGGAGGAGAAGGAAGAAGAAAGAAGGATCTATTAGAAGGAAGGTCACCTTCCAGAGGACAACATAAGGAGAGGAAATAGTGTCTCCCAGAGGCGACAGAAAAGGAAAAGTCAAGGTAAGCCAGAGTCGCATCCCTGCAGCCCCTGACCCGACCAGCAGATGTGGGCAGAGCAAGCTTCTTCCCACCCACCGCCACCAGGAACCTGCAGGGCACGTGGTGTTGTGCTAGGAAAAAACGGAGTTCAAGGGCATTCCCAGTGGCTGTCACACCCACTCTCCAGCCCAGCACCCCTGTGGGGAAGCGGGAGCCTGAAGGATTTGGGGGAGCTAGGTGCAAGATACCACCAGAGGAGAGTTAACTGAGTTGGAGATAACGGGTGGAGAGGGACCAGGAGAGGGGATGGGTTCACGGGGGGGAGGGGGGGGAGGTTAGGCAGGTGAAGGAAGGGAATCATTTGGAAGTATAATGGACTAATGAGGAGAGGTTGGAAAGAGGGAGCCGTCGAAATGAGGATGATGGGTTGGGGCCTGGAGGTTGCACAGCATCCCCCCCAGCCAAGAATCCCTTAAGAGATTGGGGCCGCGTGGGGGAGGGGCAGGTGAGGGGAGGGAGGAGGAAAAGGAGGGGAGGGAGCCCAGCCTCAGCACGGTGAAGTGGAGATGTGGAGGTGGTCGGGGTACTTGATGGCTGGAGGGTAATTTTGCGTCATCTGGATGGAGACGTCGCTGGAGATGTCGGAAGGGCTGCGACCTCGACGCCACGCCTCGGGCTGTAGAAACTGGCCCGAGTAGTCAGAGCAGTCGCTGAGACGCGGGCGGTAGAAGGCCGGGTGCGGGCGATACATCTCCTCCTCCGCATAGCGCTTGGTGAATAAGTACACGGACATGACTCCGGCCCCCTGTGGCAAGGCACAGTCAGAATCCCAGAGGCACCCTCCTGCAGCTTCCTCTACCAAAACCCGGGAGTCACTGCTGCATATCACCCCCATCAAGACTTCGTTCTACAAAACCCAAGAGGCCTCACCTTTCATCTCCAGGACCCCAAGAATTGGAACACCCAGACCACTTCCTCTCCAGGAACTCGGGGTTGGATACACATCTAACCACCTCCCTCATAATACAGACACATCCCCAGCCTCTGCTTCCTCCTGGAATCGGACTGCTAGATCCTCCCGTGGCGAAGTAGAGAAATTGGGCCCTCAGCTCTGTTCTTTCCCAGGACCAAGGACTTCCTCATCCTCCTCCAAAGCTTCAAGGGTCCAACCCACAGGCTTTCCTTCAGCTTCTGCCTTCCCAAGACCCCCAGGAGCTAGAATTTCTAGACTTTTTCCTCTCTGGGACCCATAGATTAGATCCACAGTCCACTCACCTTCCTCACAGCCCACAGAACTCTTTTCCTCCTGGGCACAGGGATCAGGTCGTTCTCTATTCAGGGGGTCCCATCCCTGGGCTGCTCTTCCCTGAGAACCCAGGATTCCCACTTCTAATGGGTCTCTCTCTCTCTCTCTCTCTCTCTCTCTCTCTCTCTCTCTCTCTCTCTCTCTCTCTCTCTCTCTCTCCCCCTCCAAACCCAGAAGGCCCTATCTTTAGACATCTGCTCCAGACCCAAAGGAGCTAGAACACCCCAAAACTCCCACCTCCTCTTCAAACTGGTAGACTGGGCCCAACACATCACCTCTTTGAGAAGGAAAGAGGAAGCAGCGAAGGCAAACGACCACCCGTATCGATAGTGAAAGTACTGCTCAGAGCTGCTGGGCCTGTTCATGACCTCATCATTGATGCTGGAGATGTACAGAACCAAGCCCACCACCAAGGAGAGACCTAAGGGGAGAAGGGTGCCAGGAACATGAGAAGGGAGCACCCCCAACTCCAGCTCACTGTTTCCCTTCCAGCTCTGTGCGGTATCTACAACTAACCTTATGCACTATTCCCAGCATGCTATGCAAGTCTCTACTTCGGAGCAATGCCCCCCACACACAACTAGGGGACTCTAGGCAGGTGCTCCTGCTCTATTACTGAGCCATACCACCAGCCTCACATTGGAGGTTCTAGGCAAGCACTGTACTGCTGAGCTATGCTTCCACACCATAGAATCTACGTAAGAGTTCTATCGCTGGGTCATAACCTCTGCCCCTCACTGCTGAATTCTATCTAGGCAGGTACTCCAAGCTAATTCTCAGATTCTAGGCTGGAGCTCTACCACGGAGCTCTCTCCCCTTCTTTTTACTTTTTGAGAAAGGATCTCAGAAACTTGCTGGGACAGGCTTGAACTCTTCCTGTCTCAGCCTTCCAAGTAGCTGTCATGACAAGCCTGTGTGTGTCTCCAGGTTGGACTTCACTTCTGTATTTTGAAGGACCACCTGTTCCTGGCCTTGGTTGGGTACAGAGAACCCAGAGATGAATCCACCAGTTGCCCTCACCCCACCCCACATCTGAGACCTAAGTGCAACTGAAAGAGGTAAAAAACAGGCTAGTGAGCACCCATTCTGTGCAAGGTGACATGTGCTACAAAGCTTGTCTCACTGAGTAGCATGGAGTCCACATTAGGCACAAATCCGTCTGTGATAAGAACAAAGGGATCAAAGAAATATGTCTTTCTCCACATCCTAGAGGATGAGATCCAGGACAGGTTAAAAGCAAAATAAGATGAAAAGCAATACCATGTGTCAGCCTCCGGCCTGTGTGTGCAAGTACATATGCACAAACTAACACACATACACAAAGTGTAAGTATATTAGGAGGCCTGGAGAGGTGGCTCAGTGGTTAAAAGCACTGGCTGCTCTTCCAGAGGACCTAGGGTCAATTCTGTGCATCATAATGGCAGCTCACAACTCTCTATACCCAGTCCTAGAGAGCTGTTAAAAACAGCTAAGGGGATAACCGTGCAGCTTTGGCTCTACTAAAAGTCATATATGAGTTGTGTCTTATGTGAGTTATACCTCAAATGTTTAAAGCCTATGATTTTCATGCCTATGAGATGGCTCAGTGGGTAAAGGCACTTGCTGACAACACTGAAGACCTGAGTTCATTCCACAAGACAGACATGGTAGAAAGACGAGTTGTCCTCTGAACTCTAAATGAGCTCTACGGCACTTGCAAGTACCCCTCAGTAATTAATAAATGAAAAATACTTAATACGCTCATTAGAATCTAGAGAAATAACTTATCCATTAAGATCACTTGTTGCTCCTGCAGAGAACGCAAGTTCAATTCCCAGCATCCCTAGAGTGGCTCATAACTGTCTGTAACTCCAGTTCCAAGGTATCCGATGCCCTCTTCTGACCTCAGCAGATACTGCACACACATGGTGCACAGACATACGTGCAGAACAACACTCATCCTCTTAAAAACAAAATAAAAGCTACAAGTGAATTCATCTTTTAATCCAGTCCTGACAATACTCAGTCTCTCCAAGGATGGAGAGCTATTATGTAGACCAGGATAGCCTTAGACTTATAAGGATCTTCCCACATCTACCTCTCAAGTGCTGGGATTAAAGGGGTTCACCACCATGCCTGGCTTAGAATGTACTCTTAAGCATAAAAGAAGGGATCATTTTAGGAGTTATTTGTTGCTGTATGTGAGTGGACAATGTGTTTGGAGAGGGGTGCTGTACCTAACACAGCACACACATGGAGTTCAAAGGTCAGCTATGTGCAGTCTATTCTTTCCTTCCATTTCTATGTGCTTTCTAGGGATCAAATCCAGATTGCCTCAAGAACTGACTACAAGGACCGGAGAGATGGCTTAACAGCTAAGAGCACTGGCTACTCTTCCAGGGGACCTAGGTTCAAGTCTCTGTACCACAATGGCAACTCACAGTGTCTATAATTATAGTCCTAGGATCTGACATCTCTTCTGGCTTCTGTGGGCACCATGCACAGGCATACATATAAAAATACTTTTTATTACAGAAAGTGCAATAAAAGGACTCAAGAGATGACTCAGGATTTAAGAGTACTTGGTGCTCTTTCAGAGGACCCACATCTGAAAGTTCATAACTAGCCTGGATCATTGTGGGTTCAAAGCCAGCCTGAGCAACCTAGTGAGACCATGTCAAAATAATGAAGACAAAAAAAAGGTGTGAGAATACAGCTCAGTGCTAGAACACTGATCTAGAATCCTACAGAAAGGGACTGGAGAAATGGCTCAGTGGTAGAGCGTCTGCCTAGAATATTCCAGTAAGGGGCTGGGAATGTGGTTCCATGGTAGAGCCCCTGCCTAGAATCCTCCCCCCCCCCAATTGTGAGGGGCTGGAGGGTGTGGCTCAGTGATAGAGCAACTGCCTAGAATCCCCCCGCCCCCCCCACACACACGTGAGGGGCTGGGGGCATGGCTCAGTGATAGAGCACCAGTCTAGAATCCCCAGGCTGGGAATGTGGAAGGAGAGGAGCCTTGTCCAGCATGTATGAGGCCCTAAATTCAATCCTCAGTGTTGAAATGGGAGAGAGATGAGAGAGAATACATGTGCATCTGCTTATTTTTGCACAAATAAGCATAAGGAGAACTGACAAACAAGTGAGGCTGATTGCATCACGGAGTAGGTAGAACAAGGAGACGAGGAAAAGAGCACAATTTTGCATGATTTTGATCTTCAGAGTTATGTTAATATTTTATACATTCAGGAGATAAAATCAAAGCCAGGTGTGATGGCAGCTTGCTGAAGAGAGAGGGACAGAGTTGGAGACTAGTCTGAGCTACACAGCAAAACTCTGTCTCAAAAGAAAGGCAAACAACAACCAAAAAATAAATAAAAATAAGAGTGGAGAACTATTCTAGTAACTTCATTCTCTAGCTTTCCTTTCTCCCCCCTCCCTCCTTCCCTCTCCACCCCATCTATCTTTTTAAAGGGTAGAATCTCTCTTGCTATGCAGCCCAGACTGACTTCAAACTGTTAGATCTTGTAGGCATGCTAGCTCTTTGTTTTTGAACCCATCTCCCATTGAAAGGAAACAGGACTCCCTGAAGAAACATCTCCAAAGCCAAGGAGAGTCCAAGTAAAAGTGTAGCTTTGCCCTGCAATAAGAAAGAGCTCAAGGGACTTGAGAGAGGGCTCAGCAGTTAAGAGCACTGCCTGCTCTTCCAAAGAACCAGCGTTTAGTTCTCAGGACCCACATGGCAGCTCATAACCATCTGAAACTCCTGTTTGAGGAAATCTAACACCCTCTTCCAGCATCTGTGGATACTGCATACAGTACATAGACACATGCATGCTGACAAACTCTCATACACACAAAGTTAAAATAAAGATGCCTTTAAAAAGAACATGCTCAAAAATGATGGGAGCAGATCAAAAAGGGGCACAGCAACTAGCTTAAAGAGTTTCCTGAGTCAAACTGAGGACAATTTGAGCAACAAAATGAGTCATTAAACTGAAGGCTTATAATCCACTGAGATAGAGAGAGATAAAGTGAGCTGGAGATACGGCTCATGTTGGTAGAGGGCTTGTCTAGCATATGTGTGGCTGTGAGTTTGATCCTGAATTTGTGTGTGTGTGTGTGTTTGTGTGTGTGAGTGCATTTATAATATACAATGATTGCTTGTTTGACATATAATCTTCTCATGTAACCCAAATTCTATACAGATTTTTTCTTTCTTTTTTTTAATATTTTATTTATTTATTATATATGCAATGTTCTGTCTGCATGTATGCCTGCAGGCCAGAAGAGGACACCAAACCTCATTACAGATGGTTGTGAGCCACCATGTGGTTGCTGGGAATTGAACTCAGGACCTTTGGAAGAGCAGGCAATGCTCTTAACCTCTGAGCCATCTCTCCAGTCCTCCAGATTTTTTCTTATTGGAAACAGGATCTTATCTTGCCTGGACTTGGTGAAACTTGCTATGTAGCTAAATATGACCTTAAACTCCCTGATCCTCCTGCTTCCACATCCTGAGTCCTGAGGTGCCAGTCTGCACCACCATGCCTGGCTTTTGCATTGCTGGGGAGAGAAACCAGGACTCATTCATGCTAGGCAAGCACTCTACAAACTAAGCCACATTGTCAGCTATGGGTTTTGCTTTCTTTTTCTTTTTTCTTCTTTTCATTTTTTTTAAAAAACTGGGCAAAAAAATGGTTCATTGGGTCACAGGGTCACACGAGTCTAATGGCCTAAGCCTAATCCCCAAGACCCATGAAGCAGAGAGAGGCCTGACTTTTGAAAGTCATTCTCTGACCTCCACAAACAGTGGCACAATCATGCATGCATGCATGCAAACACACATCCAATAATGAGAACAATGAATAAATGAAGTTAATAAATGAATAGGCGAAAAGGTTTTTTATATAGCATACCCATCTACACATGTACACGGAATGGTAGTCACAAGACAACACACACTTGACAATATCAGTTGTAAAAGCAGTCACCAAGCAGGAATCACCAACAGGGGCTGGAGAGATTGCTCAAAGGACTAAAGCAAGGGCACTGGTTATTCTTTCAGAGGACCCTAGCTTGATTCCCAGCACACCCAAGGCAGCTCACAACATCAGTAACTGCAGATTTTAAGGGGTTCCAACACCTCTGGCTTCTGAGGTCACTTACACTCTTGTGCACACAGAGATCCACATGATTAAAAATAAGTCATCAACAGATACTAAATCAAAGGGTAGCAGAATCTCTTCATTGAATACTGACTCGTTACAAAGAGATTAAAAGCATCTTTCTCAGCTAGGGATGTAGCTCAGCTGGTACAGTGCTTGCCTGGCGTAACTAAACCTTTGATTCTGCCCCCAGCACCATATTAACCAGGCATGGTGGTGCAAATCTGTCCTAGCACTAGGGAGGTAGAGGCAGGAGGATCAGGCGTTCAAGGTCGTTTTTAACTGCGTAGTGAATTTGAGCCCAGCCTGGGCTAATACATTAGACCCTGTTTCAAAACAAGCAAAGAAAAAAAAAGTATCACTTATTGTGATTTCTTGACCCAGCAGGTATCACGTTGAGCAAGCTAGTATCACTGATACAGGGCAGACAGACTCCAAACACCAAGTGTTACAAAGTCTGCAAGTCATTCCTTCCTTCCTATGCTGTTCCCATTGAAGCTGTGCGAACTGAATCCATTGAGAAGAACACTGTGGGGCTGCCCTTCGCAATAAAAATGTCAACATGAAAGAATAAAGGAAAAGTGACAGAACTTTATAAAAGATAAAGAGAACGACACTGGAGTACTCAGGGGTCCACAGAGATGCAGTCGGGGTTTGCCGGGCGCCGGGGCACTCTGGAAGATTATGAAACAGTGAATCAGGCTCTAAGAATCAGAGGCAGGATATCCCAGGTTCTGCGCGGCTCTATTTTTCCTGTAACGGCGGCCGCTAAAGGAGAACAGCAGCCATGATGTGCGCTAGCTCTCCAGGTCATGGGCACCTCACCAAGCACATCAAGTTCGTATGGTACTTGATGTGGGAGTGTGCGCCCTACAAGCGGAGGGCCATGGAGCATCTCATGGTGTCCAAGGACAAGAGCTCACACGAGTTCATCAAGAAAAAAATGGGCACATACGTTCGTGCCAAGGAGGAGCTAAGCAACGTGTTGGCAGCCATGAGGAAGACTATGGCCAAAAACTGATGGACCCACCCCCATAAATGTTTATGCTGCACGAAAACACACACACACACAAAGAAAAAGAGTCAGACCAGCGTGTTTGCATGTGCATTCTTTGAGCAGATTTTCTGCATGCACAGGAGGTGCTCAGATACTTTGGTCTGCTCCATGTTTCTAAACAATGGTCCTGTAAGGACAAGGCTGTTCTACTAAAGAGAAGGTCTGACGGCACAGCATATGGGCAGTCTGGTTAGGAAAGAGAGTGGAAATAGGGGCCTGCCATGATGGATCTGAGGACCTGTCCACCTCCCTGAGGACTCATAGGCAAATAAGAGTTGCTAGGACAGGGAGAGACAGACAGACAGACATTTTCTTCAGTGACATAATCACTGGTAGAGAGCTCACTCCCCGATAAATAATTCTTCAAGAAATATAGTGTAAGAAACCCTGATAAAATATATTGGGTCACCACAAAAATATAGATAGATGATAGATAGATAGATAGATAGATAGATAGATAGATAGATGATAGATAGATAGATGATAGATAGATAGATAGATAGATGATAGATAGATAGATGATAGAGAGATAGATAGATAGATAGATAGATGATAGATAGATAGATGATAGATAGATAGATAGATAGATAGATAGATAGATAGATAGATAATAGATAGATAGATAGATAGATAGATAGATAGATAATAGATAGATGATAGATAGATAGATAGATAGATAGATAGATAGATAGATAATAGATAGATAGATAGATAGATAGATAGATAGATAGATAGATAGATAGATAGATAGACAGACAGACAGATAGATAGAATAAAACAAAAAAAACATGGACTGGCAGGATGGCTCACCAGTGAAGAGCTTGCCATCAAACTCAAACTGGAGTTTGAGTCCTAGGTCCCACATAATTGAAGGAGAGAACTGGCTGCTGGGAGTTGTCCTCTGACTTCCACGTATGTGCCTTGGCACCATGTTATTGAAAAAAAAAGGATTTAATATAAAAATAGAAAGCCTCTGCTTCCTGAATGCTGAAATTAAAAATATGCACCACCATGTCCAGTTTTTATAAAAAATGAAGAAAAGTAAACATGAAAATAGAAAGGTATTTAGCTAGTAAGAAAGATATCAGAAGGGAGAAGGAAACAAGAGGTGGTAATGGGAGGGACTGTGATCAAAATGCATGATACACATGCGTGACAGTGTTACAACGGGCTGCCTGGCGCAGCACACACCATGCATGATACACATGTGTGACAGTGTTACAACAGGCTGCCTGGTGCAGTGCACACCATGCATGATACACATGCATGAAAGTATTACAACAGGCTGCCTGGCGCAGCGCACACCATGCATGATACACATGTGTGACAGTGTTACAACAGGCTGCCTGGTGCAGTGCACACCATGCATGATACATATGCATGACAGTGTTACAACGGGCTGCCTGGCACAGTGCACACCATGCATGATACATGTGCATGACAGTGTTACAACGGGCTGCCTGGGGCAGCACACACCATGCATGAAACATATGCATGACAGTGTTACAATGGGCTGCCTGGCGCAGCGCACATCATGCATGATACACTTGGATGAAAGTGTTACAACGGGCTGGCCGGGGCAGCGCATACCATACATGATACACATGCATGACAGTGTTATAGTGGGCTGGCCGGAGCAGCTCACACCATGCTTGATACACATGCATGACAGTGTTACAATGGGCTGGCTGGGGCAGCGCACACCTTTAATCCCAGCACTCAGGAGGCAGAGGCAAGTGGAGCTTGGTGAGTTCCAGGGCAGCCAGAAAGAAAAAAAGTGATAATGAAACCCATTATTATGTGTAAGTGATACATGTGAATAATAGAAGAAAACCTCAGGGCTGGAGAGATGGCTCAGCAGTTTAGAGTACTTGTCACTCCAGAAGGGACCCTGATTCCACTCCCAGCAGAGTCCAGTTCCAGGGGATTCGTTGCCTATTTTTGTTGTTGTTGTTGTTATTGTTTGCTTTTCTCTGTGTAATCCTGCCTGTCCTGGAACTCATGTGGTAGACCAGGCTGGCCTCAAAGACAGAGATCCTCCTGCCTCTGCCTCCTGAGTGCTAAGATTAAAGTCATGCACCACCACTGCCTGGCTTCATTGCCCACTTTTAAACTCCACAGGCACTAGGCACACATGTTCTGTATGTATGTATATGTATACATGCATACACACAACAACAACAACAACAAAACTGGATCCCTCCTCCTAAGGAAACAAGAGGAAGGAAGAAGAGGAGAAAGTTGATTAATGTTTATTTGGGGATGCACCTCAGCTAGCCTAGCATGCATGATTGCATGATGCCCTGGGTTCAGTGTCCAGTCCTGCATAAAACTGGGGTAGTGGCCAACAGGTCGTGGCACACGCCTTTAATCCCAGCACTCAGGAGGCAGAGGCAGGTGGAGCGTGGTGAGTTCAAGGCCAGCCTGATCTACAGAGCAAGTTCAGAACAGCCAGGACTGTTTCCACAGAGAAACCCTGTGTCTAAAAACTAAGAAAAACAAAAACAAAACAAAACAAAAAACATGGGGTACTACTGGAGACTGGCAGACCAGAAGTTCAAGATCATCCTTGGCTGTATAATGAATGTGAGGTCAGCCTAGGTGACAGACATCCTGATTCAAAACCAAACAAATAAATTGTTCAAAATTAAGGATCCATATTCATCCAAGAGGCCTCCCTTGACCTTCTTTTCTGTTCTGAGTTTTGCCCTTAAACCCAAGAACAGCTGAGCCTGGCCACGGTGGTGTTGCAAAGCGACCAGGAAAGCCGTGGATCAGGCATGCTGTAGATGATTGGCAGCTGCACAAGAAGGCTGCTGAGCTAAAGGGGAAGTATGGAAAGGACGTTGTCTATGGCAAGCTGTGGGCTGGTCTGATACAAGAAAGGGCAACAAACAGGAGGAAGAACCAGGCCATGGTAACTCACACCTCTAACCCCAGTACTTGGAAGGCTGAAGCAGGAGCATTGCTGTGACTTGGAAGCCATCTTGAGCAACAAAATGAGACTCTTAAAACTCTAAAAACTTCAAAATAAAATTAACAGTGGGTTGCTGAGACGGCTCAGCAGGACTGTAGCCCAGCCTGATGACTTGAGTTCGATCCTCAGAACTCACATAGTGGAAGCAAAGGACAGACTCGAGCAAGCTGTCCTCTAACCTCCAGGTTTCGGCCGCTCCCTCCCTCCCTGAGAGCTGTATGTAATTCTGCTCTAGTTGTATACAGTCTTAGAATGATGATAGACAGAATAGAGAGGCGAGAAGCTGGCTGAAGCCTCATTTGTGCAGCTATGGGGAGGTTGTCATCCATGCCAGGGTGAGGCTTTTCAGTACAGCTGCTTTGGGGTCACCACGTTTGTTTGTTTGGTTGGTTGGTTTGGTTTTTCAAGACAGGGTTTCTCTGTGTAACAATCCTGGCTGTCCTGGAACTCACTCTGTAGACCAGGCTGGCCTCGAACTCACTGAGATCCACCTGTGTCCGCCTCCCAAGTGCTGGTATTAAAGGCGTGCACCACCACTGCGCAGCCATCCACACTTCTACAGGTAACTCCTCAGGCACACTCCTGTAACCCGTCACCCATCCTCTTGTAAGTAAGCCCAATAAACGCACAAGTTCACCAAGATGGAATTTGATGCATTATTCTGGTCCTTCACTGGTGCCCTACCTTGAGAGAATAAACATTTGTTACCATCTGCCCAGGAGAAGTGAGTGCAGACATTATGGGGAGAGATCAACTACTACCCGAAGAGAAGATCACAAAGCTCATAACAGCACTTTTTTTTCTTTTTGCCAATTATGTTTAACCCAAATGCAATTCGAGCCTCAAATACAGGCATAGCTTTCAGATTACAGCACAGACGGGAAAGAAGCAAGCAAGGAAACAGGTAAAATACAAAATGAGATCCGGGCGGTGATGGCGCACGCCTTTGATCCCAGCACTCAGGAGGCAGAGGCAGGTGGATCTCTGTGAGTTCAAGACCATCCTGGTCTATAAAGTATGTGTCAGGACAGCCAGGATTACACAGAAAAAAAAAAAAAAAAAAAAAAAAAAAACAATGGTACTGGAGAGATAGCTCAGCAGTTAAGGGCACCAACATGGAAGTTCACAACTATCACTAATGTCAAGATCTGACACCCTCACACAGACATACATGGAGGTAAAATACGAATGCAAATGAAATAAAAATAAAAAAATTAATTATTTAAAACCAAACATAAAAACCAAAAACTGCAAGGGGGAATATTCTACAGAAACCCTGCCCTGCAGCATTCTAAGGATGGTGAATGGATCAGGGATCAATCCGAGAGAGAGAGAGAGAGAGAGAGAGAGAGAGAGAGGGGGGGGGGGGGGAGGAGGGAGGGGGGGAAGGGGACGGGGAGGGGGAGGGGGAGAACATTGCATTTCCTAATAGAACTTTAATAGCCCCATCTATCTTATAACCCAGACTGACCTTGAACTGTCTTTGAAGCCAAAGACAACCCTGAGTTCCCCATCCTCCTGTCTTTATCTGCTAAATGGTGAGATTACAGATGTGTGCCCAGCATACTCAACTTTAGGAAGTGCTCTTGACAAAACAATAAGAAATTAAACCAGGCTTTCCCAAGCTTCTTCAAAATCCTAGTTTACAAAGATGGATGGATGCATTCAACCACAGCATGGAATGCCTTTAGAAGAACACAAAGTCGGGTGGTGGTAGCACACACATTTAATTCCAGCACTTAGGAGGCAGAAACAGGTGGAACTCTGTGAATTCAAGGCCAGCCTGGTCTATGAAATGAGTTCCAGAACAGACCTCCAAAGCTACAGAGAAACCCTGTCTCAAAAAAACAAAACAAATCAAAACAAAACAAAAAAAGAACACAGAACGTGAGGTTTCTATACTACAAACTGCCATGCCCCCCCCCCCCCCCCCCCCGCCAAACTGGACAGCCTGAGTTCAATCCCTAGGACACATGTGGGAGGAGAGACCTGACTCCCATGGGCTATCCCCTGATCCCCACACATGTGCACATCCACAGCACAGATAAACAAATGTTTATTTTTTACAAGGAAAAAGAGAGACTGTCTGAGCTTAAAGGAGGCATCAGAGAGCCATCAGTTAAATGCCCGTTTGTAATTTACATGCTGATTTGCAACCCGCTCACAGTTAAAAGGCATTTATGAGACCAGTGTGGGGGGAATGAACAGTAAGTAGGTATCAGATGGCATTAACTTACTCTCTTTGGTTTGTTTTGTTCAGGCTCTGTCGCAGTACCGTGGCTAGTGTGGCTGGCGTAAATAAAAGAGTACTTCTTACTCGGAGACATACTAAAATACATGAGGACAAAACGAGTTGCTGGTGTCTGAGGCTGGCTTTAAAATAAGGCAGCAAAGCACGGAGGGGGGACATGGCAGTGGTTGACTAAAAAAAGATCCGCCATATGCTGGCAATTGTTGGAACTGAATGAAGGGTGCATGGGATTTCCTTATACGATTTTTTTTCCATATTTTAAGAGTCACTGTTGGGGGTGGGGCAGAAAAAGAGTGGCAGAGACCTATTAACAAAATAAAATGCAAGAGGCTAGATGGAGTCCTGGTTCTGAAAACCTAAAAAAAAAAAGTAGTTTTTTCTTTTTCTTTTTTTCCAATGCTGTTGAACCCAGAGCCTCAAGTAGACATGCTCACAATCCCTGAACTACCCCACCAACCCCAGAAAAGATTTTTCTGAAACAAATGGATAGCACAAACATGGATTAAATTGGGCCAGTGAGATGGCTCAGTG
Source organism: Arvicola amphibius (assembly GCF_903992535.2). Taxonomy (NCBI): domain Eukaryota; kingdom Metazoa; phylum Chordata; class Mammalia; order Rodentia; family Cricetidae; genus Arvicola; species Arvicola amphibius. The sequence continues at coordinate 64,882,099 of NC_052054.1, read as the reverse complement.
GGTAAAAGTGCTTGTTGCTAAGCCTGAAAACCTGAGTTTGATCCCTGAGTCCCACAGCGTGGAAGGGGAAAACGGACTCCCAGAAATTACCCTCTGACCTTCATGCATGTGCCATGTCACACATGTGCACATGTGCATGCACATATTGTATAAATATATGGAATTTTTGAAAAAAAAAACAGAAGAAAATAGATTAAATTACATTAGACACATATTGTCAAATTTTAGGTGTGATGTATATTGGCACTGTATTCATGCAAAGAATGTGTTCTAAAATCATTAAAACTGTGTGATAAGTATGTATACATGTTCATGTTTCTGTGTGCTCAGACATGTGTGTGTGTGTGTGTGTGTGTGTGTGTGTGTGTATGTGTGCGCGCGCGCGCATGCGCATGTGGGTACCAGAGGTCAACACCAGACATCTTCCACAATCTCTTGTTTGAATTGGTTTGCTTTGGTTATTTTGAGACAGGGTTTCTCTGTGTAATATCCCTGACTCTACTGGAACTCGCTCTGTAGACCAGCCTGGCCTCACACTCACAGAGATCCACCTTCCTCTGTCTCCCAAGTGCTGGGATTAAAGCCGTGTGCCACCACCGCCCAGCTCCACATTAGTTTTTTTGCTTGTTTGTTTGTTTTGTTTTTCGAGACAGGGTTTCTCACTGAAATTAGAGATCACTAATTAGACTAGATTCTCCTGTCTCCCCTTCCCCAGCTCTAAGGGTTCAGATGTCAGATGTGTGTTCCAAATGAACTTTTATGTGGGTGCTGGGGATTAAACTCAGGTGCGTGTGCTTGGGTGGCAAACATTTTACCCACTGAGTCATCTCCCCAGTCCCCTAACTTAAAAGCAGGAAAATGACACAATATCTACAATTTACTTTCTCTCTCTCTCCCTCTCTCTGCAACCACTGTCTGCTGCTTTTTTGAGACAGCTCCAGTCTATACCCCAAGCTAGCCATGAATTTGCAATCTTCCTTGTCTTAGTCTCTCTTTTTTAGAAGTGGAGGGGACAAAGTTTCTGTATATCCCTGGGTGTACTGGAACTCAGTCTGTAGACCAGGCTGGACTTGAACTCACAGAGATCCACTTGCCTCTGCCTCCCAAGTACTAGGATTAAAGGTGAGCACCACAATGCCAACTCTACCTCAAACCCTCGAATGCTAAGATTACAGATGTAATCTTATACTACCTACTATACTTGGCTCTAAAACTTATCTTCAAATGGTAACAAAAAATGTAATTGGTAATCAGCAGACAGAGGCAGGAGGATGCCAAGTGTAAGGTTTGCCTGAGCTACAGAGAGAGTTCATGCAAGGACCCTATCACAACATTAATAAATATAAAACGACCGGGATGTAGCTCAGTGGTAGAGCATTTGCTTGGCATGTGGGAGATCCTGGTTCAGTCCCCAGTGTTTTGGGGGGCAGAAGGTGCATTCTGTGTGGAAGGAAAGGAGGGAAGCTGGAGAGATGGCTCAGTGGTGGAGGACACTTGCTGCTCTTCCAGAGGACTCAAGTTCAGGTCCCAATACCTATGTCAGACAGCTCACGACTCCCTGTAACTCCAGCTTCAAGGGATTTTACGCCCTCTTCTGGTCTCTGTTGGCACTGCACCCTTATGTGCATATGCGCAGGCGCATAGGGGGAAGAATAAGGGAAAAGAGAAAGAGGAAGGGGAGAATGGAGAAATATCTGGATGGTTCAGATAGGTGGATAAAATCATTCCTTATCTCTCATTTTCCCCCAGCCTGTCTTATTTATTGGTTAATTTTGTGAGCAGGGGGTGGAGGCACACCATGGAGTGTGTGAGGGTCAGGGAAGAACATGTAGGAGTTGGTTCTCCTTCCACCATGTGTGTCCCCAGGATAGAGCCCAGGCTGGCAGGCTGGCAGCAAGCATCCTCACTTCATCTTACTGGCCCCTGGATTGTTTTCACTGTAGCACTCATCACTACCTAAACTGTACTCTCTGTTACCGTTTTATTGTACATTGTTCCCACCTCATTAGAAAGCTCTATACACTCCATGATGCTGGGAATGAGTCCATCGTCTTTTCTACTGAATTTCTAAAGGCTCCAACACAGTATTCAGCACATGTAAGACAGTCGTGTCCTGGCTGGTTTTGTGTGTCAACTTGACACAAGCTAGAGTCATCAGAGACCAAGGAGCATCAGTTGCAGAAATGCCTCCATGAGGTCCAGCTGTAAGACATTTATTTTCTCAATTAGTGATCAATGAGAGAGGGCCCAGCCCCAGCCCATGGTGGGTGGGGCCATCCTTGGGCTGCTGGTCCTGGGTTCTATAAAAAACCAGGCTGAGCAAGGCACGTGAAGCAGGCCAGTAAGCTGTACCCCGGCATGGCCTCTGCGTCACTCTTGCCTCCAGGATCCTGCCGTGTTGGGGTTCTTCTCCTGACTTCTCTCAGTGATAAATGGCAATGTGGAAGTGTAAGTCAAATAAACCCTTTCCTCCTCAACTTGCTTTTTGATCATTGTGTTTTGTCACAGCAAAAGTAATCCTAACTAAGGCAAGTAGAATGGAACTTCTGGAGAATTTCATTAACTAAACTAGCCTCCCCAGTACCCTGTAGTGATGGAGATTGAATCTATGGGGCTCTGCCCTACCACTGAGCTACACTCCCAGCCCCTCACTGGGGAATTCTAGGCAGGTGCTCTACCATTTAGCTATCCCTCCAGCTCCTCAATGGTGAGTTCTAGGTAGGTGATCTATCACTAAACCCCATCCCAGTCTCTGGATGTGCTCTACTACTAAATCATGCCTCTAATCCTTCGCTGGGGTGTTCTAGACAAGCACTCTACAGCTGAGCTATATCCCTAACCTTAACCATATATACATATATATATATAATTAAATATGTTATATTTGTATGTACAGGGGTTAGCGAGATAGCTCTGAGGTTAAGAGCACTGGCTTCTCTTCAAAGGACCTGGGTTCAATTCCCAGTAGCCAAGTGGCAGCTCACAACTGTCTATAACTCTGGTTCCAGAAGATCCAGCACCCTCACACAGACCTACATGTAGGCAAAACACCAATGCACATAAATTTTAAAAATTATTTTAAAATATGTACTTTATTATTTCTGTGTGTCTGTGTGAATGTATGTGCACACGTGCATGCGGTTGCCAGCCAGAAGAGGTCATCAGACCTCCCTGGAGTTGGAGATACAGGCTACTGTGAGCCATCAGATATGGGTGCTTGGAATCAAACTCTGGTCCTCTGGGAGAGCAACATGGTCTCTCCCCCCTTCCCCACCCTCTCAATCCTCTTACTTTTTGGTTTGTTTTGAGGCAGTCTTGTTAAATTGATAAAGCCTCCTTTGAACTTACTCTGTAGCCCAGGCAGTCTTTGAGCTTGCCCGAGCCACCCCAGTATCTGAAAAGACAGGCCTGAACAATAAGAGCTTTCCCTTCCTGGCCATTTGGCAGCATCTCTGAAAATGGCTTGCTCTAGCTTTCTCTCCATTTCTACACCTGCAGTACATCTCTCTTTCATTTTCTTTCTCTATCCCTCAAGTTCATCTGTGAAAAAAATCTCAGCTAACAGTAGACATCACATCCCAAGTGAGCACAATCCCCCTGACATTAGATCAGAGATGCTCCAGAACCATGGACAACGGCGGTAGTAGCTACTGGTCTGATGGCCTCCGGCCTGTGCTGTACATTGTAGTTCATTTCAAGGCACCTGTCTTGCTTTGCCTGTCTCTCCCTCTGTGCAATCCACTTTAATGGACCGCCTATGGAAGCCATCCCTGTTGCTCCCCACACCACAATGTGCCATGTCAACGCATTTTCTCTTTTCTGGGAATACCAGATCTGTCATTCACACACTCATACACTCTCCAAATACATCCTCCCTACCAAAAATTCATATGGGCTCTTCAGACAGACAAATGAGGGTACATCTGAAAAGTTCCCTGGTGGGCTAGGGGGATGGCTCTGCAGTTAAACTACTTGCCATGCAAATGGGGGGACTGGAGTTTAGAAGCCCAGAACTCAAGAAACTGCCTGGTGGATGTGGGGGTCTGCCTGTAATTCCAGCCTTGGAAATGGAACAGAACCCAGAATGAGCTCTCAAGTGACATGAGTCATATCAGTGAGCTCTGAGTTTAACTAAGAGATCCTGCTTCAATGAAAATGATAGAGAATTATTCTCAACCTCAGCACACGGCCTCAACATACATGAACACACATGAACATTAACCTCAGCCACATGCGCACACAGAGAGAGAGAAGAGGAAGGGGGGAGGATAAAAGGAAAGGTGCATGTGTTTTAGAGTTGATATTTTGAAAGCAGGTAGAAAAATAATAAAATGAGCCAGGTAGTAATGGTGCACACCTTTAATCCCAACACTTGGGAGGCAGAGGCGGGTGGATCTCTGTGAGTTCAAGGTCAGCCTAGTTTACAAAGCTAGTTCCAGGACATCCAGGGTTACATAGGAAACCTTATCTAAAAAAAAAAAAAAAAAAAAAAAAAAAGGAAAGAAAAAGAAATAACAAGACTAAGGATAAGGGATATAAAAATATGTATGGCAATGGGGGCATGGCTCAGTTGGTAGATTGCTGAACTAGGAGGAACAAAGCCCTAGGCTTGATTCCTAGCACCATATTGTAGATATGATGGCCCATGCCTGTAATCCAGCACTGAGGCACAAGATGTTGAGGCACAAGAGTCAGGAATTCAATATCATCTTTGGTTACTAGTGAGTTCAGCCTGGGCTAGAAAACAGGGAGGTTGGAGACATGGCTCAGTGGATAAGAGGAACTGACCTGCAAACATGAAGACCTAAATTTAAATCGCCTGAATCCATACAAAAGGTCAACCCTTGCTGCTATGCCTGTAACCTCAGCACCAGGGTGTGGGATAGACACATCCTTCCTGAGAGTACACTGGCCATCCAGTGACACCCAGAAGACAAATCTCTAGGTCAGTCAGAGATCATGTCTCAAAATAATAGCACAGAACTGAGCATGGTGGTGCAGGACTTTAATCCCATCACTCAGAAGACAGATGTAGGCATATCTCTGAGTTTGTGACAGCCTGGTCCACAGAGTGAGTTCCAAGATAGCTAAGGTTACATAGAAAAATGCTGTCAAAAAAAGAAAAGAAAAAAAAGAATATCAAAAAATAAAACTTAAAAAAAAAGATAAAAACACAGGAAGTAACAATGAGTCACTCCACATTCTGCTCTGGCCTCTACATGTGTGTACCCACTCTCATGTGAGTGTAACACACACACACACACACACACGGTGGGGGGGATATGATGTGGTATTACGACATTAGAAATTGTTTCCATTGTAGGGGATTCCCTTTGTTGCCTGTCCGCCTGACTTCTTCACCGTCTGTTTGTTAACTTATTCATGTAATGTGCTCATGCAGAGGTCAGAGGACAGCATCTAGATTTATTGGTTCTTTTGTTTTACCATGTGGATCCTGAGACTAGAATGCAGGCTTTCAGTCTTGTGACAAGCACTTTTACCCACTGAGCCACCGTTTTTTTTTTTTTTCTTGTGACAGGGTTTCGCCATATATCCCAGGCTGCCCTTAAACTGATTGCATAACCCAGGCTGGTCTCAAACTCAAAACAATTCTTCTACTTCCTAATTGCTGGGATTGCAGGCATAGACCAGCAAACCCAGCCAGAAGAGGCAATTTTTGAAGAGGCCCTGACGGTCAGGAAAAGAGACCCCTGCAGGGAGGAATAATGAAGTGCAGAGGTCCTGTAGGGAGGCTGGGATCTGCGTGCTCAAGCAAATGAATGAGACTGGGACAGCCTAAAGAGGCGATGAGGAACATTAGTGGGTTAGAGATGAGGTAGCGGATCTGAACACCAGCTAGACCCTAAAAGACCTTGTTGGCTAAGTGAACAACCTGAATGCCTTTTGACACATTAAAAATGCGCAGGAGAGATCCGGGAAACTGTGACTAGCTAGGAATAACATGGAGATGAGGTTGTCCTGCGACTGTCGGGGCATTCGCCTAGATTTAGCCATGTGAGACCTGCTCCACTAGAGAGCTGATGAATGAATGTTAAAGCAGATGCGGGGCTGGGGATGTTGCTTGGTTGGTGGAGTGCTTGCCTAGTGTGCATGAGCCCAGATTCAGTCCTCAGCAGTGCATGCAGCAGCTGTGATGTTGTGAGCTGTGGTCCCAGCGCTGGGGGAGGCAGGAAGATCAGAATGTCAAGGTCATTCTCAGCTACACCACGCTCTCCAGGCCGTTCTAGTGTACGCGTTTGTTTATTTGCTTGGATTAAATGTACAGACTGAGCTTGAGAACTGGAATGAGTATGGGGTGTATGGATGTCTGTCGTGACCTACAAGAAAATCTATGCAAACTGGGCCTCGGTGGTGCGTGTCTTTAATCTGAACACTAAGGAGGAGGCACAGGCGGGCTGATAGATTTCTCGGTTTGAGGTCAGCCTGGTCTACAGAGCAAGTCCCATGACAGTGAGGGCTACACAGAGAAATCCTATCTTGAAAAAAAATAAAGAAAAAAAAGACAGAAAGAAAGAAAAGAAAATCTATGCCACCTTGGCTTTCTCCCAGATCCCCTCTCCAGTCAGTCAGTCATAGGGTCTATTGATTCTCCTATCAATAGCCCTCTCTCTCACAGCCGTGTGACACCCAGCATAGACCTCATCTGCTGTTGCCTGGACCACCGCAGACACTGTCCATTCTCAGCCTTGTGATGGATAAAATTGAATGCCAACTTGACCAAGTCTACAATTATCTACGCAACAAACTTTCAGGCATATACATAAGGGAGTTTTTAGATGGAGCTAACTGGGGTGGGAAGACTCACCCTAAATAGGGGTGCTCATTTGAGTTCAGCATTTATGGCTCTCTGCTCCTGCTCCTCCCAGCCGGGTAGACTGCACCCTGGAACTGTGAGATCGGTTTTTTGTTTTTGTTTTTTGCTTTTGAGACAGGGTTTCTCTGAAGCTTTGGAGCCTATCCTGGAATTAGCTCTTGTAGACCAGGCTGGCCTCAAACTCACAGAGATCCACCTGCCTCTGCCTCCCAAGTGCTATGATTAAAGGTGTGTGACACCACCGCCCGGCAAAAAAGAAAAAAATTAACTAGTCAAGTCTCTTGCCCTCCAGCTCTTTCCCAACAGGTCTTTGGGGGATGATTGACAACTAGATGCGTCCCTTCCTTTCTCCTGCTCCAACCTCCAGCACCACTTTCTCCAGTTTTGAGTGCTGATGTATCAGTGATAAACTCGGAAGTAATTCCTGTCTCTGAGCCTTCATGTCTTCATTGGGAACAGGGAGTCAGACCAAATCATTCTAGTCTCTAAGGTCTAAGGAATTGATGTTACACATGGAGTTTCTGTTTGGTTTGGTTTTGAGAAAAGGTCTCATGTAGCCTAGCCTGGTCTTGAACTCACTATATAGCCTAGGATGACTTTGAATATCTGATCCTCTTGCCTCCACCACCTCCTGAGTACTGGGATAACAAACGGTCTTGCCGTGTATCCCAGATTGTTCTCAAACTCTCAGTCTTCCTGCCTTGGCCTCCTGAGAGCTGAGCTTACAGGCACATGCCTGGTAGAGTTTTAGAAGCTGTGATTTTAGTGGTTGGTGCAGGGCTGTGGTGAAAGTGCCTGGTCTGGAATCCTGGTCTCATTGCTGAAGAACTCCTACTGCTTCTGCTTTCAGAGGGGTAAACGAAGATATTGGGATTGGCGAGGTGGCTCAGAGGGTAAAGGCACCTGTTGAGCAAGCAGGATTTCGATTACTAAAACCCACACCAAGATGGAAGGCAAGAACTAAATTCCCAAGGCTTTCCTCTGACCGCCACATGTCCACCTTTGCACTCACAACCACAGAAACATCGTGCACACACGTACACACGCGCGCACACACACAGTAATAATGATGATAATGGCAATAATAAATTTTTTTAATGGAGCTATTAATAGTCAAGGAAATGAAATAATGAAATTCACATAAAACAGAGCTGCCCAGACCCAAACACGCCACCAAGCCAGTGGGGACACTACCAACACCTGCACATTTATTTATTTATCAATCTATTTCTGCTTTGTTCTATTTCTTTCTTTCTTTTTTAGATAGGGATTCATGTAGCCCAAGCTGGCCTTTAACTCATTTTGTAGATATAAATGGCCTCAAACTGGTGATTCTCCTGCCTCCACCTTCCACGGGCTGGTATTGTAGGTATGGACCACCACACTTAGTTCATGTGATGCTGAGGACGGAGCCCAGGGCTTTGTGCATGCTAGACACTCTACCAATGAGCTACTACTACAGCCTCTGCTTATTGGCCTGTTCTACTACATACAATTGAACACTTATTGTTACAGTCCAAAAACTTTATGCCCACCACTGAGATCAGGGTTCGGACAATTGCAATTCTTCTTCTGCATGGCATCTGCTTGTTTCTTTGTTTGTTTTTTGATAGGATTTCTTTGTGCAGCCTTGGCTGTCCTAGAACTAGCTCCGTAGACCAGGCTGACCTCCAACTCACAGATACCTGCCTTCCTCTGCCACCGGAGTGCTTGGGGAATTAAAGGCGTGTGCCACCGCCAGCTGGTTTGTACCTGATTTTGTTTGGTTTGCAAGCTAAGGATGGGCTTTACATTTTTAACTTCCTGATAAGAAAGCAAAACAAAAAGAGAGAGAAATATTCCACGACACTTTATGATTTGAATACGAAATGTACCCCAACAGGCTCATATGTGGAAAGCTTGTTCCCCAGCTGGGGCTGTAATTTTAGAAGGTTCTTTAGGAAGTGAGACTTAGCTAAAAGATGACTTGGATATAGATTTTGTCTTTGCCTGGTCCTCACTCACTATCTCTGCTCTCTAGCAACTTTGTTCAACTCAACACTTGTTTATGATGGTGGCGAGGGTGTGTGTGGTCTCAGGTACACAGAGGGGATGGAGAGATGGCTCCGTTAGCACTGTGTAGTGCTCTTGCAGAGGATCCAGGTTCAGTCCCAGCACCCATATCAGGCAGCTCACAAGCACCTGCAACTCCAGGTCCACGAGTTCGAGTTCCCATACCCACACACAGACACACATATACACAGAAAAACAGAATAAAAATAAAATAAAATAAAAATTTAAAAGGACAGAACGAGAACAAGGTGGGGTAGGAGCTCTGGCATAATTCCCCAATACTCTCCACCCTATCTCTTGAGGCAGAGTCTCTCACTAAACCTGAAGCTCATTATTCGACTAAGCCAATAAGCTCGAGGGACCACCTGTCTCCACCTTCCCAGTAACAGGGTTTGAGGCGTGCATTGCCATACTGCTTTCTCGTTGTTGCTGTTTTTGTATTTAACATGGTGTTAGGGATCCAAATTGAGGTCCTCACTCTTGCAAGGTAGGCACTTTACCAATGAGCCATACCCCAAGCTCAAACCACACACTCTTACTTCTATGACATCCTGCCTCACCACAGGCTCACATCAATGGAGCCAGACAACCCACAAAATTAAATCTGTGAAATCATGATCTAAAGCAATATTTTCATCCTGGAAACTCTTCTCTTGTCTCTCGGAGTGAGCTCATTCAGGCAGTAAGGGGTCTGAACCCACATCTCTCTAGGTTTACAACCCACAAGCTTGAAAACACACGAGCAAATACCTTGGAATATAGTAAACAGATGAAAATCTATTAAATGAATTCAAGAAAGAGATTCAGTCAAGACATGGTGGTATACACTTATCACCCCAGCACTAGGGAACATGAGGTAGGTAGATTGCCATGAGTTTTAGGCTAATCAGATCTATATATGGAAAGCTTATCTAAGCCCCTCCCTATGTATGCCCTGGATATTTCACCTGGGTGTTTTATCACAGTGAGAGAAATCAAAGTAGAACAACACACACACACACACACACACACACACACACATCAGACTTCCAGCCCCAAAGGCATCATTAATCTGCAGTTTGACCTTGGCCCAGCAGACAGTTACTGGTTCAGTGCTTGAAGGGTGGCTTTTGGAAGCAGAATACTCTTGGTTCAAAGCCCAGCTCTGCCATTGACTGGCTGAATCGACTGGTTCCATTCCTGTGATCTGCAAACAGTGGGACTTTATATCCAACATACTGGGAAGACTGAATAAAAGTCCCCATGGGATCCACTCTTGCCCCACTTTCTCTCTCTAGGCTACTATTTTTCCATCTCAGAAATGATGAGCTCTTTCTGCTCTGACACTCTGGGATCGTGATATCCAACATGTCTTATTTTAGCTCGGTGTCTGGCTCGAATGCTGAGATTTGAGTCTGCACGGAGGCTGCACCCTGCTTTCCCTGGAAAAGGTCTTCTCGGGTTAGGGTAAAGGCTTGGGGAAGATTTGGCCTCAAGAGAGCTGGGGGAGGAGCAGGGATATCCTTCTGTAACACAGTGAACTGTAAAGATGGACCCACGCTTAGGCAGTGAAGAGGAAACACATAATAGGTTAATATATCATATGTATGTATATAGAAAGTATCAGCTCAAAGGGCTAGAGAGATGGCTCAGTGTAGAAGAGTGTTCAAGCATGTGTACCTAAGTTCGAATTTCCAGCACTCGTGTACAAAAAGGGACATGGCTACTGTGCCTGTAACCCTAGCATTAGGGAGTGGGGGCATAGACAAACAGATCCTCTGACCTCACTGGAGCCAGTCTAACTAAAAAGATGAGCTTCCCAGGCAGGAGCACACCCTTTACCAAGGTCATAGGCAGAGGGTGACCGACCAAAGGACACCCAGCATCCCGCTCTGGTCTCTGCATGTACACGCACAGGTGTAAGGATTCATGTACCTCACATATACATCACACCACACACAATGCACACACAGTAAAATAGCAATCAATTGGAAGGACTTGGTTTGAGTTACATTATGTAATAGTGAACTAGTTTGGATTGAATTGGAGAAATAAAAATGAATTGGGTTAGTTGGACAGGATTGAGGGGATGAAATATATTTCATCCCATCAGTAAACTGATCTGAATAGAACTGGATTGGACAAAGCTGGAAAGGTCAGACACCCCAGAGAGCAGCGTTTGGATCTCTGGACACTGGCATCATCTGGAAGCGGTTGGCACTGGTGACTTGGGTGTGTGGATCTTAGAACCCTTACTTCATCAGGTGACGGCTAACAGCTCCCCACAGAGTTCTTAGAGGATGGAATGTGAGCTCACACATGCTAAAGATAAAGAGCCTCACACCTCAGAAGACGATGAAATCTGCACTCTAGCTAATGGCATGCACTGTGAAGTGGTGGTGGTGAAGGACACCAGAAATACACCTGGAAATGCTTTTTAAAAAATCAAAATCAAAAACTGAGATAAATGATAGATAGTTAGAAACTTAGATAAAGGGTTGGATATAGCTCAGATGGTACACGGCTTGCCTAGGCGCATGAGAGCCTGGGTTTGATTCCCAGCACCATATAAACTATGCCTGTATTTCCAGTACTCTGAAGGTAGAGGCAGGTGGCTCAGAAGTTCAAGGTCAACCTCAGCTACATAGTGAACTGGAAGGTAGCCTGAGCTATTTGTTGAGACCCTGATTCCAAGAACGGAAAAGGAAGAAAAAGGAAAGAGAAGGGAAGGGAAGAGACAGGGAAAGGAGGAGAGACAAGGGAAGAAAATGGAAGGAGATACAATGAGAAGGAAGGAAAACAGAGACAGGGAATGAGAAAGGAAAATGTAAACCCAGGAACAGGTCATCGGCTGACTGGAATCGATGGGCCCGTGTGGCTCACTACGAAACTCTTGTCTGTTTGTTTATGGAAGAAAATTCAAATAATAAAATGTTGCACCCAAAATAAAGAGTTCTGTAAACTGTTAATTTCTAAAATAACAGTGCTGGTTAAAAATACAACTTCTGGGGGCGAGTGACGTGAGTTTGATTCCCAGCTCTACCCCTCACTCTCTTTTGGCCCCAAGCAAATGACTTCATCCCTCTGAGTGGCTCTTTCCATGTCTATAAAATGTGGCTATTAGTAGTGCTCACCTCGTGGGCTTCTATCAGAACAGGGCCTGACACCTGATCAAGAATGTAGCTGTGGTTTAGCCCACTAAACAGCACAGTGCATGGACGCTACGCCATCTCTACTTCACACAGAGACCCTACATGCCTCCTAGGCCACACAGCAAAGAAACTCCTCAGTGGAAGGTCCCTTCTAGCTCTGAAGTTGAAAGTCTCTTATACTCCTCACCCCCCACCCCAGCCCACACACAGTTCCTTGGACTCACCTGATAAAATGAAGAAGATGCCAGACACGAAGGCCAGAATGGTCCTCTGAGGTCGGATGTGGCCAATGTTGCTGATGACAAAGGCGGTGAACACAAGGAAGAGACTAACCATAGGGAAGGGAGTAGCCGTGCGTACCGTCTCTGGGGGAGGTGGACAAGAAGAAGCAGGGGTGAGGGCCAAGTCTCTAGTTCCCCATGCCCTTCACTATTCTTCCCTTTAGCTTCCCCACTTTCTCACCTACTCCATCCTTCTGTGAGCTATGTCCTCTGCTGACTCCACTCTCAACCAAACCACACCCTTGGATGGACCCCACCCCTCTCCTGCAGATACCTCCCCATCCCAGCCAAGACATTTCTATTTGACTTCTTCTCTCCCACTACTCTTTCTTCTTTCAACCCTCTGCCCTCTGTGTGAACCCACCCCTTCCCTACCTAACCCTGCCCTTTCTCCCAAAACCCCCTTGTTGCCTGTGCCCCTTCCCTGATCCCCCTCACTCAAAATATTCTCCGTGTTTTCCGTCACCAAGTTGATCTCTGGTTCAAGAAAGTACTCGGAAGCCACACAACGCCCCTTCTCCCGACCTGGGGGGGAGGAAGATAAGAAAGCATGGGTGTAGGAGGGGCTCTGGGGTTCAAGGGAGGCTGACAGGGGCAGAACAGGACCCAGCATGGAGACGGGAAATCTCACCCAACGTTTATAATCTGCACTACTCTTGGGGCTGGAGGAAAAGGGTTGAGCCAGCTGAGCCTGGAGGTACAGGAATGCAACCATATCTACTGGGGAGTCTGAGGCAGGAGGACTGACTGTAAGTTCAAGGCCAGCTGGGCTACATAAATGAGATTAAATCCAGTCTGGACAATTTAATAAAACCCTGTCTCAAAATAGGAAGTAAAGAGAAAGCTAGGGATGTAGCACTTGCCAAGGATGCATGAGGCTTTGGGTTCCTTCCCAAGTACTGACAAATGAAGAAATTCATAGAATGGTGGGCCATAGAGTGTTAGAAGATCTCAGTTGCTCTGAATATTGGAAGGTGGAAGAGGGCAGGGCTGGCTTTTAACATCTGAAATGAGGAGGGAGCTGTGGACAAGGACTCCTGGGTTCCTAAGGTCCAGGGAGCTGGGGTGTCTGAAAGGAAATAGTCTTAATGTTCAGCTAGAAGACATGGAATCTTCCCGTTACCATGAAACATAGGAAGTGTCCAAGGAGTAAGTTCTGAATCTAAACTGTTGACAGGTTTTGTTTCGTTGTTGTTGTTGTCGTCATTATTATTATTTTGTTTTTTCCCTATAGGATTTCTCTGTGTAATAGTCCTAGCTGTCCGGAAACTCACTCTGTTGACCAGGCTGACCTCAAACTCACAGAGATCCAACTACCTCTGCCACCCAAGTACTGAGATTAAAGGCGTGTGTCATCACCACCTGGCTTTCTTCTCGTTTTTGAGACAGACTCACATATTCCAGGCTGGCTTTGAACTCCCTCCATAGCTAAGGCTGACCTTGATCCTCTTTCCACCTCTGATCGCCCAGGCCATGATTACAGACAGGTACTCTTACACATAGTTCTTGAAGGCCCAGGGTGACCCAGGACTTCTTGTGTGCTAAACGACCATTCGACCAATTGTACTACCTATAGCTCTAGACCTAGAATTCTGGCTTGTTTTTTAATTGTCACTTTAAAAGGTATATAACTAATGGCGGGGGAGACAGGTGTGAGTGTGCCAGTGTGCAGGGTGTGCAAGTGTGTAAGTCAGAGAACAACATTCAGGAATAGATGCTCTCCTCCCAGCATGTGGGTCTGGGGATGAAACTCAGGTCATCAAAATGCTGCTTAGCACCCTGTCCACTGAAGCACCTCCCTGGCCCTAGGCTGCTTACTTTTAACAGAGTTTAAGGGGAGGAAGGTTTGAGACATGGATTTTGAGTATCTGAGCTTCACTATCTAGGGGATAAAGGGGTAGGAACGAGGATTCTGTGCTGGAACTTATCTTCCAGAGAGAAATTAAATCAACTTCTGGATTCTTGGAGTCTACAATATGTGACTCTAGATAAAGAATTTGGGGTGAGAGAGGGCAGGTCAGGGGGGCACCTGCAAAGAAGCAGACTCTCCAGAGGCCAGCGTGCAGCGCCATCTTGACCTCGGTGGTCTGGTTCTGCGGCAAGACGGTCCCCTCCTCCATGTACAGCCAGTAGTCTGTGCTGACCGCGATGCCCACAAGGAGCAGGCCGCAGGCACCAAACACGCTGCTCAGCAGGGTCAGGGCACGGCTGCTGCAGTGACTCATCCTGAGCGGCGGGGGGCGCCCTGTGGGGCCTGCGGGACCAGAAAATATGATAGAGAGTGCCCAGAGTCCCCAGTCCCATACAGCCATTTAGGACATTCGCTCCGGTCAGAGACACAGAAACCCAAAACCAAACTTCTAAGTTTGATTTCTGTGCAGTGAACCACCATCCCAGCACTGAATTCTGAATAGAGATACCAGCTGTTGACTCCAAACCTCCACACTGGACTTCCCTGACCCTTCATTGTGCTCTGTTCTTATGAATGCAGATCCTCAACTTGAGATAAGACTTGCAGCCACAGTTTTTAAATTCGACCGGGAGATGATTCTTGACTTGAGCCATGTCTAGACCAGAGGTCCAAAGTATCAGGATTCTGACAAGACTCCAAATTCTCAACTCATGACAGAGTCCCCCAGATCCAACTTCCTGTGCTGGCTTACAAGCTCAATTTTAGAAGCCAGACCTTAGCAGAGTCCTTAACCTTTGAAGTAAGCCAGTGACTCAGAAACAAGTCTAATTCAACAGCTTCAAATTTGGACCTGGTACCTAAACCCTGACTATGTGCCCTGATTAACCCTCAACTCTAAACACTAGGCACGTCCCCCCCAAAAAGGACCTGCTAGCACATTTTAAATATTGGGGTACGAGGTTTAGACACTGAATTACGGACAACTTGGTTTATTCAGAAATTCTATCCCATGCTGCCCAGCTTTAACTCTATGCTCTGACCTGTATATTGGAATGTTCTCTGTAGAACCTGTCTCTGAAGCACATTTGATAATCCTCAAAGTAGGTCACCACTCAGGGCTCCCTAACCCCATACCCTGGTCCCACACTTGACTTGAGCACAGCCCTGCTCCTGAGTTGACACTCTTGGATGCCTATCCTTACCCCAACACTCAGTTGTAATTTTTAAACCCCCCCCCCGCTGTGTGTGTGTGTGTGTGCGTGTGTGTGTGTGTGTGTGTGTGTGTGTGTTCATGTGTAGGTGTATGGGCAGACTACTGTGATGGTCAGACGACAACCTCAGGTGTCTGTCACTTTGCACCATGTTTGAGTTTTTGCCCATGCATATGCCAAGCTAGCTGCCATACAAACTTGAACCAGGGACTCATCTGTCTGTATCTCACGTTAGGAATGCTTTCATTACAGACACATGCTAGCTACAATGACCATGATGTGGGTTCTAGTACTCTGAACTCAGGTCTTCACACTTCTGTGGCTAATGATTTTACCCTTTGAGTCACTTCCCTAGCTTGGGGTCAAATCATTTGTACAATATCAGTTCCAAACCTAACCCTACTTTTCCAGATCCAGGCATGTCTCTGAACCTGGGATGTTAGAATTTGTTCCAGGACATTAGGACCCAGAGACCTGAAGCATCATCTGGATTAGACTCTAGAATAAGAATAACAAGAGCTTGAGCTGGGCCCTTCAACCCAGCATTCCCAGAGATCTCCAGTAAAAACCAATGCCCTTCATCCTGCAAACAAGAAACCAGCACTCTGAACTGACTGTCCCATCAGGAATTCTAGTACACCCCATCCCATTCCCCCAATTCTGCCAGTCACTGGGCCTTGATTTTTCATACTAGAACTTTCCAGTCAGTAGTGTCTCAGTCCTGCACTCTTCAAGCAAGAAATACCATCTTCAACCTCCCAAATTTCAGTTAGGGGCTCAGAAGTGCTAATTGGGGGAAGGGTGTCCTGAAGGCTTCCAAATCTTTTTTATGTATGTATTCATCGTGTGTGTGTGTGTGTGTGTGTGTGAGTGTGTGTGTGCGTATGTGTGTGTGTGAGTGTGTGATCATGGCACTATGTAGAAGTCAGAGGACAACTTTCGAGAATTGGTTCTTTCTTCTCATTATGTGAGTCTGAGGGATCCAGCTGAGGTCATCAGCTAGACAGGCCAGACACTAGGACCTTCACCATCTGAACCATCTCAACAATCTCCAAATTCTTTATCTACACTTACACCCCCACTCACCACACAAGAAATCCCACCTTGCGACAAAATGTCATGATGTGCACACAGGAGTCATTCTGGCGTCCCCAATTTACCTCAACCAGAGTCCTCTATGACCAAAGACACTCATCCCCTTTAAAATAATTATTTGTAGGTGTGTGTGTCTGCATGTGGGTATGTTCAGGAGAATGAGGCCAGAGTTGACAGACCCCTGGAAAAGAGGCCAGAGGTGATGGATACTCTGGAACTGGAGTAACAGACAATTGTGAATCATCTAATATGGGTGCTGGGACCAAACTCAGACTTATAAAAGAGCAGCAAGTGTTCTTAACCACTGAGCCACCATCTCTCCAGCTCCCACCCTCGATCTTTTTCATTATGAAGTTTGAGACACCTCCCCCAAACATTTTCTCAAAAAAGCAATTAAGACGACCCGAGACCCCACTTTCCACATTTCCTCATAATTCTGTGAGCATTGGGAATCTACTTCATCCCAATAAGACCCTAGCATCAGAATCACCCCCGACATCCCGGCACTCTGAGCCTCCAGAACTCCTGACTCGTGGAGGACCCCAAGATCTAGATTCTGTCAGAGCTCTGGCTGGATTTTCCTCCCATCCCCCTCCAAGTGGCTCTGGAGCTTGACCGCCAGCTGCCTGCTCAGCTTCCAGTCCTCGGGCTCAAACAAGCATCATCCACCCAGTCACCCAGTCACTGGACTGTCTCGGTCCAGGTAGCTGACCTCAGCCTCCGGGTCTGCTCCTCCGACTGGACTCACAGTGGGGAAGCTGGACCTTTCCAACTCCCCTCACTTCTCATATTAATCCCACTCCTTCTCCCGTCCAGTTCATCTTCTTTCTACCTGACCCACTCAGAGCTCTTTATCTGCAGCCATTCCTCCTCTGGGACACCCCCACCGCCATCACTACAAGGCCTGGAATCTCCTTCTGATCTTTTACCCCAGCGTTTCCGCGATTTGGATATTGAATGGCTGAAGTTCCATTCCTCAAAGCCCAAGTCCAAACTCCATATCCCAGATCGTAACTCTTCGCTTTTCTGGGGACCCTTTCCCAGACTAACAGCTTCCTCTACCGACCTGGGCCCTCTGCCTTCATCCGTTACCACCTTCTTCAAAGGCCCTGCCTAGACCCTGCCCAGTGGCAACGATCTCTGAACTCAAACACCACGAGTTTGTTTTCTTACTCCCGGACCCTCGGATCCCGGTCCTCTGGGATCCACCAGGCCCAAATGTCTCTCCATCCACCCAAACCTTCCCAAATCCGACACTGGAATCCCCAGGATCCCACTCTTGGAGCCCTTTCTAACCTCCCTGAGCCCCAACTCCCGCTGAGAGTGGTCTAGTGCGGAGACCCTTGCCTTGCCGGACCCTCCCCCTCGCACTTACCTCTCTCAGGGCTGGGCGGACGCTCCGGGCCGCGGGCTCCGCAGCCGCATGACCGGCCCCGCGGTTTACCCCGGCCGCCGCCGCCGCCACCGGGGTCTCCGGTGCCCGCGCCCCCCGCCCCCGCCCCCGAGCCCGGCGTCCCGGCCCCCTCCCGGCCTCCCACCCCCCACCCCCCGCGCCCGCGGCCTCACTCGGCGGACGCAGCCGGGAGCAGGGACCGGCGGCCGCTCATTGGCTACTGCGGAGGAGGGGAGGGGCGGGGAGGGAGGGGGAAGGATGCAGAGACGGAATGAGATGAGCCTTCAGGATGGGGGGGGGGGGAGGCAGGGAGGGAGAGAGAAAAGAAACAGAGGCAGAGAGCCTGACAGGGGCAGAGAGACAGAGAGACAGAGGAGAGAGAGAGAGAGAGAGAGAGAGAGAGAGAGAGAGAGAGAGAGAGAGAGAGAGAGAGAGAGAGAGAGAGAGAGAGAGAGAGAGAGAGAGACAGAGAGAGAGAGAGAGAGAGAGAGAGAGACAGAGAGAGAGAGAGAGACAGAGACAGAGAGAGACAGAGAGAGAGATTCTGGAACTCACGAGTCCTGAGTCTGGAGGAGACAGACAGAAAAGGAGAGAGAGAAGAGAGATGGAATAGTTTCAGGTGTCCCCACCCCCACCACTACAGAGGCTCAGAGATTCTAAGGCCCTGGAAGTGGAGAGGTCAGAGAGCCCCAGAATTCAGACAGGAGAAAGCTCAGAGGCCTTGGGTCAAGAAAAACTGAAATCCAGGGATCTTGAGCTTGGAGATGGAGTGGGGGAGAAAAAGAAATAGAGATTGATGATAGATAGATAGATAGATAGATAGATAGATAGATAGATAGATAGATAGATACTCTCTGAGGAGAGACAGCAGGGGCAAGCCGGAGTGGGAGGTCCCCTGGTGAGGACTGGGGCTGTAGTCAGGCAAGGGGCGGAGCCTGGGGTCTGGGCAGCTGGAGAAGGCGGGAAGGGGCGTCCCGGGCCGGGGTCCCTAGAGCAGCAGGCGGGCAGGCGCAGAGCAGAGCCGGGTCCTGCAGCCGCCGCGGAGCCGGGAGCGGGGCCAGCCCCCCCCCCCCCGCCGTGATGTCAGCGGGGCCACTCTTAAAGGGGCAGGCCGCCTGCCGAGGGTCGGAATTTGGGCTGGGGCCTTCATGAGCGGGGATAGGGGTACAGAAGTGGGGGTGCCGGAGAAAGAGATAGTTTTAGCATCCAATTGGAGTAGGACTCGGAAACCCAGGGGAGATGCCAGGCCCTCAAAGGAACCTGCTAAGCTTTTGAGGCTCTGTCCCCTCCAAACACACTGACAGGCACATCATTCCGCTGGCCTGCCCGATCCAGTGACTACATTCCCCATCAGCCCTGGCGGCCAGAGGCCAGCACCTGGAGCGGGGGTCAGGGTCTTCTCCGATGTCTTCTGGGAAACGTAGTCTGAATTGATTGCTCCCCTCCACACACTTATCGCTCCCCTCCACACACACTTGCAAGTGGGTCAGGAGAGAAAGAGGCCGGGAGAACGCTTCTGTCTGTTTTCTGCCTTGCTAACTGGTTTCTAAGCCCCCAGGTTCTGATTGTCTCCCCTTCTGTGACATGGAGTCCATCCTTTCTTTTGATCATGTCTTTCTCTCCATAGGAGGCCAGCCTTTCATCTCCCTTCCCATGGACTTCTCTGGATCCTGGTGTGTGTGTGTGTGTGTGTGTGTGTGTGTGTGTGTGTGTGCACTTTGCTCTGGGTGAGTATACACGTGTGGTATCTGGGTGGAGGGTCGGTCATTTGCTGACACAATTAATGGTCAAGGGGTGTTCTTTCTCATTAAGTATTTGACTGCTTCTTTAAAGCAGTCTCTGTATGTCGCTCACATGCCGAAGGTGTCTTCGCTTCTATTTTACGGGTCTGTGCAGTCTCTCTCCCCCATCTCTCTCCACACCCCCTATGTTTGTTTCTATGTACAGCCGGCCCACCTCCGCACCCCCTTCATTCCCCAAGCTTACAAGAAAACATCCAAACATTTTAGCATCAGCATCCCAAATTTATTCTCCAGCAGCTGTGTCTGGGTGGGAGAGGCTAAAGGAAGGGGGTGGGGGAGAAAAAAGTCCCCGAGAGTGGCAGGCACTGCCGAGGACATGGACGGGGAGGTGTGCTTCCGACCAAGGCTGGAGCCATGCACCGGGATAGGTGAGCAGTGATGGGTTCTGGAACAAGTCTAGAACAAAAGCTGACTGACAACAGTCGGGGAAAGAATCCTCCGTGCATGCCAGGAATCCCCAGAGCGTGGAAGGGAGGTGGCCTGGAACACGGAGCCCAGCCTCCCACTTAACTCTACAACTGAAGTGGAGGTAGGAGGGGCCTTGAAGGATGCGGGCGGGCTGATCTGGAATCTTAGTCTGGAGCAGGCAATCGCATGAGACTACTTCCCCCAGGGTGTTGTAGGGGGGAAAAGGCATAAAACTACCAAGATGGAGTCTAGAACCCCTCACGGAGTGGGGTTTCTTGGAACAGTGGGAACAGCATCCAGATGTTGGGGGTGGGGTGGGGAAACAAGGCTCAGCACAACGGAATCTAGAGCACCGAAAGGCTCTAGAGACTGTATGGCGTTTAAAAAGCCAGCAATGCTTGGGAACAGCATCTAGAACCCGTTGGGGTGCGGGAAAGAGGCCAGAGGCTGGGGTGCAGGACCTAGAATCTGGACTAGAGGTAGGGAGGGGCTGCAGCCGGCGTGGCGGAGGGGGCACTGGGGACACCTAGTGGTGGCAGGTGAGATTACATGACAGGCACGGGCACTGGGCTTGTGGGGCTACGGGCATCTGGGTGCACGAAGTCCGGGTTTACATAGGTAAAGCCCTGGAAATCCGATTGGTCGATGCTGGCTAGGACCAGGCGGTCTGGCGGAGTCAATGCTGGCGCCGCCCGTGTGAAGAACTTGTCAAAGTTTTCGCCACTGCGCCCACACTGTGATATGAACGGATGGAAAATTAGGCTCTAATAATCAGAACCTAGGCACACCCCCGTAGTCTCTGATACTCCCTTTGGGAGCATCTCTGCCGAAGGGTCCCCACAACTCCACACACAGGTATTAAAAGTCTGGAACTCCAACCCCCAGGGATGGAAGCTGGGAGGGCAACTGACCGGACGTGGTCTGAACGGAGGTGCAATCTCCAGTCTCTCCAACCTCTCCCAGTCGATCCAGCGGAAAAAGCCATGTGCCCGGATGGTAGGTTCGCCATCTGGCCCTGAGCCCAGGCGCTTTCCCGGGTGCTTGGTCAAGAACTGCGAAAGACACACAGAGAGGGCCTGCCAGATAGCTCATTGAGTAAAGATTTGCCACAAGCTTGATAGATGACTGAGTTCAATCTCTAGGACTCACATGATGGAAGGGAGAAATGACTCCCTAAAATTGTTCTCTGCTCCACATATGTGCTATGGTATGTGTGTGTGTGTGTGTGTGTGTGTGTGCATGCACACACACACAATCAACAGATTAAAAAATGCAATTTAAAATGCCTTAAAAATCAAGTGTGGTGGTCTAAGGATCAGAGAAAGTAAAAGAGACATAAGAAAAATCCCAAAGCGGGAAGGAGGGAGGGAGGGAGGGAGGGAGGGAGAGAGAGAGAGAAAGAGAGAGAGAGAGAGAGAGAGAGAGAGAGAGAGAGAGAGAGAGCGGGAAATAGAAGATCTTCTGTGCCTACTAAGGAAGAAGAAACTGGGGCTTGGAGCTCACAGTTTGGGCAACTCATCAAGATCCCTGAAAAATAAAAGTCACAAGAATTGGAGGTCATCTGACCCATCCAGCTCTGGAAAGACAGGCTTTTCCCTCTCGGCATTCCCCACAGTGTGCCAGGATGTGGGAACTGCAAAGGATGACGAGGTAGAAGCCACCCTTGGTCTGGAATGACAATAAGGTGGCAAACTACTGTTCAGCCAACTTTTGCAGCAGATGGCCGTAAAGAGGTTTGAGTGAAAGGAACCTTTTTCTAAAAGAGTTGGTAACTGGGGTGTATGGGTTGTGGATCTGCAGAAGCGGGGAGCTGGGGCTCTCACCCCCTTGCAGATGGCCACCGCTTCCCGGGAAAGTGACTTGGGATAGGTGACAGTTTGTTCCATGATGGCTTGAAACAGCTCCTCTTCATCTTCCCCATCAAAGGGCGGCTACAAAAGTAGGGAGAATAATGTCAGGGCTTGACAGGCTGCCTTTCCCAATCCTGAATCCCTTCATTACCCACTTCAAACCAAAGTATTCTGATAATGCATGCCCCGCCCAAACCCCTGTGGACAACTGCCCTGGAAAAAAACTAGAAAACTATCCCAACTTCATTGCCAATTGCCTCTCACACATGCTCCATTTCTGTGTATCTATCTACTGTCTGCCTGTATTTTTCTGCTATGCAAATCAATGGAGTGTTAATTAGGAAATATGTCATCTAATGAGAGAGGTAGGGAAGGAGAAAGACACACACAGAGAGGGACAGAGAGTCACAGAAGGAGAGGCTTCAGAGAAGACTGGAAACAATTACCCTCACTGAAAGTGTTCCGTCTTCCACGGTTAGGAAAGGCAATATGAAGTAAAGGTTTGCTTGTTTATCTGTTTGTTTTGAGACAAAGTCTCATTTATCCAGGCTAGGTAGCTAACAATGGCTCTGAATTTCTAATCCCCTTATGTCCACCCCCCAATTGTTGAAGTTATAGGCATATAATAACACACACAGTAATCTCTTGAATTGAAAGACATCCTTCCCATGTTCATACCACGGATATTACTTTGTTCTGGGGAGTGGTAATATGGTTCATCAGACCACTGAAGAGGTCCACAGAAAAAAGGTGAAACAAAAGCCAGACTGACAGGGCTAAACCAATGTTTCAGGACCGTGGACAGCGCTGTCCTGCCCCAGCTTCCTGCCGTTTAGCACTACAAGCACGTTTTCTTAGACTAGACTCCATTCCTTCAAGAATAATGCCATACAAAAAGGAGCATCCACTCAATGTAATCAAGTCAACACATCCGCACTTCCCCTTACCTGTCCTGCCAACATCTCATACAGCAGGACCCCAAATGACCACCAGTCAACAGACTTCCCATATGGCTGATAGGCAATGATCTAAAAGAGAAAATAGTGACATTTTTTGAGACAGGGTCTCACGCAGTTCAGGCTTGTTTTGAACTAACTATGTATTGAAAGGTGACCTTAAACTCTTTATTCTCCTGCCTCCACCTCCTGCGTGTCAGGAATTCAGATATGTGGCACTGTGCCTGGCTGTGGCTACTTTAAGATGTGCAGAACTCCTCTGGCCTCTCTCTCTCTCTGGATCCTGACCCATTTCAAGTGTTTTTGACACAAATATTTTCCACTCTGAATATTTTAGCAAGAGCTCCACCCTTTGGAAAATCCAGGAAATGATGTTTATATACTTGCAAGGTTCCTTTACGGTCAGATATAAAGGCTACCTAAGGGCTGGTAAGATAACAGCAGATAAAAAGGCCCTTGCCACACAAAGCCTGATGACTAGAATTGGATCCCCAGAACTCACATAATGGGATGAGAAAACTAACTCCCTCAAGTTTTTCTTTGACCTCCATATGTTAGTTAACACACACACACACACACACACACACACACACTCATAAATGCAATACTTTTTTAAGTGGTGAGAACAAGCCCTGTAAAGTTTTCTTATAACCCTCACAAACATGCTGTGACATGTATACACAAAGTAATACTATGCATACACAAAGTAATAATAAACTTAATATTTTAAAGCCTATCTAGCCCAGGCACAGTGGCACACACGTTTAGTCCTAGAACTCAGGAGGCAGAAGCAGGCAGATCTATGGGAGTTCGAGGCCAACCTGATCTACAAAGCAAGAACCAGAACAGCCAGGACTACAGGACTACACAGAGAAACCCTGTCTTGAAAAACCAACAAAAACAACAACAAAACCACAGAAAAAGAAAGAAAGAAAGAAAGAAAGAAAGAAAGAAAGAAAGAAAGAAAGAAAGAAGGAAAGAAGGAAGGAAAGAAAGAAAAGGCGATGGGTTGTAGGGATGACTCAGTGGTTAAAACTGCTTGCCACATCAGTGTGAGGATGAGAGTTTGAATACCCAGAACCTACATAAATGCCAGATGGGTGTAGTGACCCACCTGTGATTCCACCCTTGGAAGGTGGGGGCAAAGAACCCTTAGTACAAGCTGGCTAGGGAGACTAGCTATATCAAAAAACTCTGGGTTTGACTGAGATAATTTGCTTCAATGAATAGAACAGAAGGGTGATGGAGGGTTCCTAACATAACCCTGGGCCTCTGCATGCCTGCACAAATGTGCCCACACACATGCAAATATGCATATACATGTCACTATACAAACACACTAAAAAATGGAAAGAGTTCCTTAAAATTCAACAGCAAAGCTACATGTACTATCAATGAGCTGCCATTCAATTTCGTACTAAAGGGTAAGCCCCACCCAAGCAGCACACAGAAGAGACAAAGCCTCACAGCAGGCATAGTGTTCCTAGGCCTTCCCACTCAGAATATACTAGAAATAGTCTCCACCTTCTCCACTTGGGAATAGTGCATGCTCTAGTCATGCTCCTACAAGCCGATCCTACTCCTGTACACTACTCATCCGCTAGTCCTGCTGGCTTTACCCGTTTGAAGGAGGGAGATCTAAACCACTGTGAGTGGTACCATTCCCTAGGCAGGAAAGCCTTAAGTGTAGGAATGGCACAAAGTGTATGAGCTGAGGACTGAGCACATGCGTGAACACATTGCTTTCTGCTCTTAACATGAAAGTGACCAGCTCCTTGTCTTAAAGTGCCCGGCATGTGAGTCTCTCCACTCAAGGCATTGGTGGAGACTACCATAGATGGGGACTGGTAAGATGCCCACAAATCAAGGACAAATCTTGTCTCCTATGACTACTAGACAATTGCACCAACTGAGAGATGTTCACAGAGCAGCAGGCTCAGGGTTACCTCAGGTGCTATGTAGTCTGGGGTCCCACAGAAGGTTCGGGTTGTGGACCCAGGGAAGACATTCTCTTTGCACATGCCAAAGTCTGTGATCTTGATGTGTCCTTCAGCATCCAGCATCACATTATCCAACTTGAGGTCCCTGGAAGGTGAGAGAACAAGGGAGAGTTGCAAAAGAGTAGTGTGATGGTCAGTGTTCCGTGTCAACTTGAACATATCTGGAGATAGTGCACTATCTCCAGAAAGAGACTCTCAGTGAGGGAATTGCCTAGAGCCAGTTGGCCAGTGCACATATTTGCAGAAGACTTCCTTGATTAATTTAGATAGGCAGACCTAGTCTACTGTGGGTGGAATCACTCTAGGCAGGACACTAGCTTCGTGAATTAATTCATTGCTCTCTACTTTTACCTGTGGGTGTGAATAGCCTTGACTTTTCCTCAGTGATGGAAACTGTGAGCCAAACCAAACTTTTCCGCTCCTTGTTTTTGGTCTTGATTTTTGTTTTGGTTTTTTTGAGACAAGGTTTCTCTGTGTAGCTTTGGAGCCTGTCCTGCAACTCACTCTATAGACCAGGTTGGCCTCAAACTCACAGAGATCCACCTGCCTTTTCCTCCCGAGTGCTGGATTAAAGGCATGCATTACTCCTGCCCAGTGTCCCTTGGTTGCATTTGTTAGGTTCAAAAATTGTGAAGCCGGGTGGTGGTGGCGCACGCCTTTAATCCCAGCACTCGGGAGGCAGAGGCAGGCGGATCTCTGTGAGTTCGAGACCAGCCTGGTCTACAAGAGCTAGCTCCAAAGCCGGGTGGTGGTGGCGCATGCCTTTAATCCCAGCACTTGGGAGGCAGAGGCAGGCAGATCTCTGAGTTCGAGGCCAGCCTGGTCTACAAGAGCTAGTTCCAGGACAGGCTCTAGAAACTACAGGGAAACCCTGTCTCGAAAAAAACAAAAAAAAAAATCTGAAGAGCTAGCTCCAGGACAGGCTCTAAAGCTGCAGAGAAACCTTGTCTGGAAAAACAAAAAAAAAAATTGTGTGTGTGCGTGTGTGTGTGTGTGTCCAGGTGCCTGGGGAAGTATGCAAAAGAGGATGTCATGGCTGAGAGGTGGTACCGTACGCCTTTAATCCCAGCACGAGGAAGCAGAGGCAGGTGGAACTCTGTGAGTTCAAGACCAGCCTGGTCTACAAAGTGAGTTCCAGGACAGCCAGGGCTACACAGAGAAACTCTGTCATGAAAAACAAAACAAACAAACAAGCAAAAAGACAATGTCATATCTCCTGGAGCTGGAGTTACAGGCAGTTGACTTCTGTCTTCTGCTGAACAATCTTTCCAACCCCCTTGTGGTGCAATTTAGAACAGCAATGAGATGCAAAACCCAAAGCAGCTAGCATTCAGCAATCCATAGCTATGTGTTGGAATGGCACCCCTTCAAGGAAAGTGAAAGCACCCATGGAAAGTGCTGGGGCTACTGACCTGTAGATGATTCCCTGGTTGTGAAGGAAGAAGAGGCCTATTGCAATTTCCGCAGCATAGAATCTGGAGGAGCACATGGGACATGGGAAGGTCAATGACAAGACCACCCCATCCTGCCTCCCATTCCCTTCACTCTTGCTAAGACTTACGCTGCGTGGGGCTCCTTAAACTTGCCCAGCTGCTGAATGTGGTACATTAAATCGCCTCCAGTGACGTACTCCATCACGAAATACAGACGGTCCTGAGAAAGATCAGGTGTGGCTTAGTCAGGGACACACCACACCTGGACAGAAAAGTTTTATTGTTTTGATTTGGTTTGGTTTTGGTTTTTTGAGACAGGGTTTTTCTGTGTAGCTCTGGCTGTCCTGGAACTTTCTATGTAGACCAGGCTGGCCCTAAAGTCACAGAGATCTGCCGGCCTCTGCCTCCCAAGAGTTGGGATTAAAGAACTGGACCACAACCGCCTTTTTTTATTTTTATTTTTTTGAGTGTTTTACCTACATGTATATATGTCTCCACATTGGCACCTGGTATCTTTGAGTGTCAGAAGAGGACAATCTATCGATGCCAAGAACCTAGAGATTCCACCATGTGGATGCTGGGAACGGAACCTGGGTCTTCTGTAAGAGCGGCGTCTCTAACTGCTGAGTCATCTTCCTAGCTCCAAACTAATTTTTTTTGTTTGTTTAAAGACAAGGTCAGTGGTGGTGCATGCTTTTGATCCTAGCACTTAGGAGGCAGAGTCAGACAAATCTCTAAGTTCAAAATCAGCCTGATCTACAGAGCAAGTCTCAGGATGACTAAGGCTAAAACAGAGAAATCCTGTATCACATACATACAAATAAAAAGACAAGGATGGTCTCGTGTAGCCCAAGTTGGCCTTGAACTCACTGTGTAACTGAGGATAATCCTGAACTCATAATCCTTCTGCTTCTGATTTCCAAGTGCTGGGAATACAGGGATCTAACACTGCCGTCTAAGGACAGCTCTTTCCTCCTGCCCACCTGGGACAGACATGGAGACCTCCCAATTCACTCTGCCAGTAATCCAGAGGAACTGGACAAACACATAGGCAAGCTCCGAGATTCTAACCCTGCTACCTTGGAATCTCCGCAGCCCTGTCTCTGTTACTCTGATTACCTGACTTTCTAAGAGACCCACAGGACTGGACTGAAATGCAGGAGCACTGAATCTCATGCTGCAGCCGCACGCATGTGTAGTCTGGCTATCTGGGACCAAAGGTGGCCAGCTTTCTCTGCAGCTCTCAGTTTTTATTTCTCTAGGAGGAAACTGTAGATGGTGTGTGCACATATGTGTATGTGTGCATGTATGGGGTCAGAGAAAATAGGATGCCCACCTCAATCACTCTCTGTCTTATTCCCTTGAGACAGGGTCTGTTAGTGAACCCAGAGTTAAGGTGGCACCCAATAAAGACCCTGTGACACTGTTTCCATCCCCACTCCCACAGTACTGGTGTTACAGGTGCTCATGAGGCCACAGCTGGCTTTTTACATGGGTGATGGGAATTCAAACTTAGGTCCTCACGTGTGCACAGCAAGCATTCCTACCCACTAAGCCATCTCTCTAGCTCCTATTGTTTTTGTTTGCTTGTTTTGTTTTCGAGACACAGTTTCTCTATGTAACTTTGGAACCTATCCTGGAACTCACTCTGTAGACCAGGCTGGCCTTGAACTCACAGAGATCCTGCCTCTGCCTTCCAAGTATTGGTATTAAAGGTATGTGCCACCACTGCTCGGCCATAGTCCCTATTATTATTTATAGGATCTCCACTCTGAGGCCCAGGTTAAGTTCAAGCTCATGGCAATCCTCCTGCCTCAGCCTCCCAAGGGCTAGGATGACAAATGTAGGCCACTACTCTCAGTTGCCTGCAATTAATCTTTGCTTGGTCAGAGATCAGGGAAAGTGAAGTCATACCCTCCCCAAGCCCTGAGGATTCTAACTTCTTGTTCAATCCCTCAGTCTCAGGGAAACTCCTTTTTCTGACTCATACTTCAGTCAGAATCCAAAAGTAATGAGCTCACCCTGGAAGCCCAATCATTCTGGGCATGTCCAATTAGAAGACATTAATAAGGGTTGGGGATACAATTAGTTTGGTAGAATGCTTGCCTAGCATTCACAAAGTCCTGGTTCGATCCCCAGCTTGGCATAAAACAGGCTCATCCTCTATAAATTGCAAGTTTAAGACAAACCTGGAATACATGAGACCCTGTCTCAAGGGGAAAAAAAATTCCCATCTAACTTATTCTTGGCTCAAAGCCATAGAACACTGGCTACAAGCATTGGAAATTGAGTTCACAGGAACCACTGAGCTTTGGACCACACCCATTCAGATTCCATCCTCAGACCGTGCCCTGCATGGCACCAGCAACCCCACCCCACTGGATCCCTCTTGTAGGACCACATTCATTCATTTTTAAAATTGATTTTTTTTTTTGGAGGCAGTGGCACACACCTTTAATCCCAGCACTGGAGGCAGAGGAAAATGGACCTCTGAATTCCAGGCCAGCCTGGTCTACAGAGTGAGTTCCAGAACAGCCAGTGCCACACAGAGTAACCTTGTCTCAAAAACATCAAAAAATTTTTTTTGATTAAAAATAGATAAAATTAATTTTTAAAATGATTTTAAATTAGGTATTGGGGCAGGTATGTGCATATGAGCACAGGGGTCCCCAGAGACCAGAAGCATCAGCACCCCGTGGAGCTAGAGTTACAAGTGGTTAGTTATGAGCCACTGCGCATCTGGTACACATGGGAAACAAACTTAGATGCTCTGCAAAAGCAGCCCATTCTCTTCACTGCTGGGCCATCCTTCCAGATCATTCATTCATTTCTTTATTTTTATTTTATTTTATTGAGATGGTGTCTCACATTGTAGCTCTGGCTGTCCTGAAACTCGCTCTGAAGACCAGGTTGGCCTCCAACTCAGAAAGCCACCTGCCTCTGCCTCCTGAGTGCTGAGATTTAAGATGTGCACCATCACCTCCAGACTTATTCATTCATTTTAACAATTTATTCGTAGTTATATGTGATACATAAGTGTGGTTACATGCATGTGAGTGTGAGGGCGTGTGAACCCATGTGTCCCATGTGGCAGTAATGGTGTCTCTTAGCTCTATCATTGCTTTGAGACAGGGTCATTTTCTGAACTGGAAGCTCACCAAAGTGACAAGCCTGGCTATCTTGGGACCTATTTGTCTCTGATCACCCCCCATCCTGACCCCCCGCCGCAATGCTGAGGCCACGGAATACACAGCTGTATCCTCATTTTTGTTGTTGTTGTTATTGGTTGGTTGTTTTGTTTTGTTTTCAAAGCAAGGTTTCTCTGTGTAGCTTTGAAGCCTGTCCTGGAATTCTCTCTGTAGATCAGGCTGGCCTTGAACTCACAGAGATCCACCAGCCTCTGCCTCCCAAGTGCTAGGATTAAAGGTGTTCGCCACCACTGTGAGGCCATATCTGACTTCTTAATTGAGGACTGGGATTCAAACCAGGCCCCCACACTTGTGAAGCAAGCGCTCTTACCCAGCGAGCCATCTCTCAGCACTGGCCACATCCTCTCAGAACACAAGGTTCTTTTTGCCTTTCCCTGAACTCAGCCTTCTGAACCATGACCCCCATCCCTTCTTCCTCACCGGTGTCTGAAAGGTGGAATGAAGCTGCGTGAGAAAGTGGGGCCGGCCTCCAGGACCTCGGCCTCCCAGTGCCAGCACACGTTTCTCCACTAGGGTGCAGTCCACATCATCATCCTGGACTATGACATCCTTTTTCAGGATCTTGATGGCATAGAGTTCATCAGAACCTCTGCGTTCTGCCAGCATCACCTACAAACAGATGTCCGAAAGGACCAATCCATTTGAGAAACTCAAGGCTGCAGGGCCGTGTACCACTCTTCATACAGAAGACAGGATGAGAGCCCCTTCCTCCTCTCCCAGAGGACCAGATATTCTGAAGTTGCATCTACTCCCCTTCAGAAGAGTGCTGGCATGTTTGGTATGGGGAGGGATATGAGTGCCAGTGAGTGTGTGGAAGTCAGGGACAACTTGGGGGAGTCAGCCACATGGATGCTGAGAATCACACTCAGGTAGTCTGGCTTGGTGGCCAGAGCCTTTGTCTGCTTTGCTATCTTGGTGGCAAATGCCCTCACCTGCTGAGCCATCTTAACAACCCAGTATGTAGCAGAAATATTCAGATAGCCAATCATTTTTTAAAAATATGAATTGGTGGTTGGATCCCCTGGAAATAGAGTTATAGAAAGCTGTAAGCCACCGTGTGTGTGTCCTGGGAATTGAACCTGGGTCCTATGGAAGAGCAGCCAGTGCTTACTTAACCGCTGAGCCATCTCTCCAGCCACTAGATACCTAATCGTAACCTAACTCCATTTAGGGACTCAGGAGCCTAGTAAAAACCCCCCACCCAAACTTCCTCCCTAAAGAATAGAAATCCAACCTGTCTGCAGGCCTCCTCCCCTCCCCCCAGAATCCTAGGAATCTAACCTTTCCAAAACTGCCTTTCCCTAGAACCATGAGGAAGCTGAAGTCAGAGATATGCAGGCGTCCTGGGCTGGCACTGAAGAAACATCGCTTGGAGTCGGTGGGACTCGGGGATGGGGAAGGAATGGGGGAGGAAGAAGGGCCCATCCGCACTCTCTGTGAAAAAGAAGAGAGAGATCCAGAGACAGTCAGAACCTAGAGAAGTCCTCAAGGGACACAGTACCCCCAAATGAAAAGGACCAAGAGAGACAGAATGGAAAGAAAATGGCATTGTCCTCATTCTGTGTTAGGTTAAGAACATTCTCTGGCTATGCTCGCCTGTAACCCCAGCACTAGGGAACCCGAGGAAGGAGAATGGAGTGCATAAGACCAGTCCGGGATACCACAAGACCTTGTCTCAGAAGATAAGAGAGAGTAGAGAGGTGGTAGAGGGGAGGGAAGGAGAGAAAAGGAAGGGAAGGAGGAAGTGAGGGCACGAGGGAAGGCAGGATTCTCCATAGCTGGTGGACCTATTATTTAACTAACATCTAGTCAGATCCAAAGAATTCACATTTATAGATTTGCACATGTTAGCCTCTAAACCAGAACTCCTTGAGGGATCAGAAGAAAGAAAAAAACCACCTGAGTCTCATTTCCAGGTTTTCTGAAAATAGGGCCTGAGAACTTGGACTTGAAACAAGATCCAAGGGGACACAGCCTGAGGACATTGGTCTGAGGACAACATTGAGTTTTGATGATGGAGTGTTCTTATCCTTTCGTGCCTCCACCTCTCAAGGGGGAAGCAGAGTTGGGGGACCCCATGACTGAACTCCAACAGCTGCCACATGTGTCCCTCTATATCCACTGTCATCTTTCTGATAGGTTCTCTGCTCTGCAGGCAGAAGGACCAATTTAAAAATAAATAAATCAGGTCATATCTTCCCTTTGCCTTCAAAGCCTCTAACGGCTTCCGTGTATTAAGATTTTATTCCCTGCAGCTTCAAAACCAGGCTCTGGTCGGTCCTGAGTGTCCTTCTTCTCTCTGCCCCTCCCTCTCGTTCCATGATATAAACCCTGGCCTCATTTGCCTAGTCCTCTATCTCCCCTCAAGGCCTCGGGAGGTGACGCCGAGTCTTCTTAAAGGCTGTCCTGTCCCATCTCCTGCAATCTGTTCCTCCTTTAGACCAGAATCAAGTGTCTCCTTCGCAGGTGTCTCCTGATGGCTTTAGCAGAGTCAGACACCTCTCATGAGACCACTTGCTACCATGGTCAGCTCCTGCGTGGCTCTGAGTAATTAGCATCTCTCCATCAGTATGACTGTCGCCTTACTCCCTGGAGATTCTACAGGACAGTCTGTTTGTTCTCCAAGACACAATGCCTGGAGCAGAGCCAGGTTCAAGAAAAACTGCACATGTGTCTGTACATGTACAGACACATATATGAGATAGAGAGACGGATGGATGGATGGATGGACGGACGAACGGACAGACGGACGGACAGACAGACAGATAGACAAAGACAGAAAGAGACAGAAAGTAGGAGTATTTGCATTTTTGTCTGACAAGATCTCATGTAGCCCAGACCAGCCTCAAACTTGCCATGCGCCTTGAGCTCTTCATCTGCCTGCTTCTGCTTCCCAAGTGCTAGGATTACAGATACAAGCCATCTAACCTGGCTTCAAGAAGCAGTTCCTACAGGATGTGTTCATATGCAGAGGTGCAGTCTGACCTTCTGAATTTGGGGCCCAATCACCAAGGGCATCTCTTCATAACCTTATCCATAATGTAAGTATAATAGGTGTAATTTCCAATAGAGTTAGCAAGAGTTGGTGATTAACATCTGCAAATCACTTAGAACAGTACCCAGCATGTCCCTTTTTATCCAGCACTGGGCCTGAACAAGCTAGGCAAGTGAGCTCTATCTCCAGGCCTCTCGGAGACTTTCTTTGTTTTTTGAGACAGGGTTTCTTTGTGCAGCCCTGGTCTGTCACATTATAGGTCTGCATTGGTGACACTAACGTGCGCTTACTGGTTGTGGAAACAGCTGTGGAAAACACCACACACAGTCATACCTAATCATTGGTACTCATGGACAAAGCAGTTAGTCCACACTGGGTATGGTGACACATGCCTGTGACCCCAGCACTAGGGAGAGGGAGGCAGAAAGATCAGAAATTTAAGGCCAGTCTCAGCTCCATAGTGACTTTGAGGCTATCCTGGGTTATATGAGTCTTCCCACCCGCCTTTTCTTCAGATAGTCTCACTGTGTAGCCTTGGCTGGCCTGGAACTTTCTGTGTAGACCAGGCAGCCCTCAAATTCACATAAATCCACCAGTCTCTATCTGTCTCCAGGATGATGGGATTAAAGGCATGTGCCACCACGCCCA
Source organism: Arvicola amphibius (assembly GCF_903992535.2). Taxonomy (NCBI): domain Eukaryota; kingdom Metazoa; phylum Chordata; class Mammalia; order Rodentia; family Cricetidae; genus Arvicola; species Arvicola amphibius. The sequence goes on along the minus strand of NC_052054.1, from coordinate 64,848,888 downwards.
GTTTAATATTTAAATTATCTCAGAATACAACACAGCTCCGCCCAGACCCCTCCATTCTTGCTTGGCTTAAAATCAGACATCCTTGTGAGGAATGACACAGCATTCTCTCTGATGCCTTCTCCTTGCCTTCCCCCACATCCTTTGACCAAACTTCACTGTCCTTGTTGCTCCTACCTGGCTCCTACCTCAGGGGCTCACACATGCCCGTCCCTCTGCTGCAAGGCCCTTCTCTGGGGATCCTCACTCTTTGTCTTGCTTCATTTAGATCTTTGCCCAACAGTCACTTTCTCAGGGAAATCTTCTTACTGCAAGCTCACATTATTATCAGCAGAATTCCCAATGCTTCTCGAAGAAGATTGCAGTATTACCAACAGAATTCCCAACGCTACTCAGTGCTCATTGTTTTCCTTATCGCTTATGACTTCCTAACATATTGTCATGCACTTTTAGTTTTTAATAGTAAGAGAACTGAATCTGGAGTTTCATGAGTTCTAGGCAGGGGCTCTACCATTGAGTCACACCCCCAGCCCCTCACTGGGGGATTCTAGGCAGGGGCTTTACCATTGAGCCATACCCCAGTCCCTCATTGGTGGATTCCAGAAAAGAATTCAATTGTTAAGCTATAATTTCAGCCACCCCTCCCTTTTTTTTTCACTTTCCATTTTGAGACAGGGCCTCACTAATTTGCCCTGCTGTCTTTGAACTCACTCCATAGCTCAGGCTGTTGTTGAACTCATTCTATAGATGGCAAGCCATGAACTTCTGTTCTTCCTGCCTCAGCCTTCAAAGTAGCTGGGATGGCTGGCGGGCACCACCAGACCAGAGTCATGTCTTACATCATGGGTGAGTTGGATGGAGGAAGGAAGGACTGTCTTGTTGGCTGCATAGGGATCCCCAGGGACTAGACCCATGCCTTGTATGCAAAAATGTGCTTTGTTTGTTTGTTTGAAAGAGCAAAGGAGGGGAATAGTCACACTGCCTCCTTCCCTGTGTTCTTCCCTCCTCCCACCCATCAGCACTCTCTAGGAAGTTGTCCTGACTCTCAGACTATGCTAGTTCCCTGGTGCCTGAAGCTATTTCCACCATCAAACACATCCCCGTTCTGATGTCTCAGGCTGCCTCCTTCATTAGAGAGGAGCCCTAGGGAATGGCCTGATTATTTGCTGGCACCATGCTTCAGGAAATAGTGTTCAATGACCAAATGAGTGAATGAAGAGAACAGTGTCCACACTACAGAGACACAATGTTCAAGGGCCAATTCAAGGAGAAGCCTCACTGACTGCTCACTGTTCGGGGTAGACTAAGACTTCAGGACCTGTAATTGAACTTAAATACCTTTGATGGTAGCCTTACCTCATGTAGTCACTGATGTTATTCAACAAACACAAAGTAGGTGCTCTACTTATGTGTGCAGAATTGAAGACAGGAATCAGGAAGATAATGAGTGATACTCACCTCATACAATTCCAAGGGGTAATTACAGGCCTGGAGGAGAAGAAAAGTCACAGTCAGAACCCCTTGAGAGATAGGTAATTGCCCTAGAGCAAAGGCCCACAGGGGCACCTAATACCCCAAAGCCATGGGGATGGAGAACTACAATTCCCATGAGACCCTGTGGCCTAGACCCCTAAGAAAAGTTGAGGAAGGAGCCCCGGAGTCTTCTGGGAATTGTAGTCCCAGTCCCAGTGCTCTACCAGGGATAGAGGGCAAAGCCAGCTCTGAAGATGGGGAGGCTGGGCTGGGCTCCCCTGGGGGAAGCCAGTCAGTCGGTCAGGGTACCTCAAACTTCTGGAGGAGGCTGCAGTTGTCAGCATCGGCCACCGGTACATTGTAATACTCGCCCTCCTCCTGGTTCAGTAACTTGTACCTGACATACAGACGGAGACCAGGGCCGGGCAGGGATGGGGGAAGCAGGGCACCCATGGGAGAGGCAAAGACATCCAAAGGGAGGTAAGTGACACAGAAAGACGGACACAGAGATGGAGAGAGAGAAAGAGTGAGATACGAAGAGAGGGGAGAGGCAGGACGGGAGAGAAGAGGAAGAGGAGGAGGAAGAGGAGAAAGGGGAGGAGCTATGTTGGTAGATAAAGGGGGAAAAGATGGTGGCCTAAAAGTGAGACCACATATGGAAAGAGAAGGTGACACCCAGGTCCACCACCAGCCCAACCCTGCTCCTCACCATCCATCCACAGGGGCCTTGAGGAGCTCTGAGACGCCAAAGGACATTGCACCCATGAAATCATTTCGGGATGTTCTATCCCAATCCCACACCTCCACACTGAGCCGGCGTTCCACATCCCCTGGCTTCAGGTTGCTGTGGGAAGGGTGGAAGCAGAGTGAGGAGCCAAAGCCATGGCTCCCCACTTCTTTTTACCCCAGGCACTGGAGGTTTTCCCAACTCTGACCCTCAGAGAACCTCCCCCACTGTCACAGGTTATAAACATAGCTATCACAAGCTTTCTCCATTCCTCCCAAATTCTTGGTCCCTTCCCATCAGTTCTCTGGTCCTTTTCTCTCTTTACTCTTTCTGTGCTTCTCCTCACAGGGTCTCTCTCCCCTTGTCCTGGCTTCCCTTTCTGTCCTTGTCACTCCCCTCCTCCTCTCTTCTTTGTTTCCTTCCTTCCCTTTTCTCTCTCTCTCTCCTTCCTCTCTCCCTCACTCCTTTTCTTTCTTTTGGTTTTCTGTTTGTTTGTTTAAAACAAAGCCTCTCTATGTCATTCCAGCTAGCTTTGAACTTGCCTCAACTCCCAAGTTACGCCATTACAGGCATGCACAACTATGCCCAGCTTCTTGACCTTCCTAGTTGTTTCTCTCTATCTGTCCCTCTGCCCTTCTCTTCCTGTGCCACCCTACTTCTTTTCCTTTTTCCTCTTCTGGACTCTTCTCTGGACCTCTCTCTTTTTTTCTGTTCTCACATATTCTGACCGCCTGTCTGAGCACTTGTGTGTCCATCACCCTATCTGCTCATTCTCTCTGACTGCTTCCTTAACAATTTAAATATTTTGAATGTGTATGAACATTTTGACTGCACGTGCCTATACACCACGTGTGTGCCTGGTGTCTGTACAGGCCAGAAGAGAACATCAGGTCCCTTGGAACTGGAATTGCAAGTGGCTGTGCCATGCAGGTGCTGAGATCCCAGTTCCTCACCAAGAGTAGTACTCACACTTCACTACTGAGCCATCTCTCCAGCCCCTCTGTCTGCTTCTTGAGAGTCCTGTCCTCCTCACTCTGTCTCTCCTCTGATATTCTCACTCTGACATGTAGGGCACCGAGGGGGAGTAAATACCCAGGGACCTGTCTCTCAGCTTCTCCATCCCTGTCCTCCTCGATCACTCCATTCCTGTCTCCCACCTTCTCCTGTCTCTTATTAGAGACTTCCTCTACTCTAATACTCTGCCCCCAAGCTCTCTGGGTTGTGTGGGTTCCTGGGACTCTCAGATCCTCCTCTGTCATCACAGCCCCAGAGCTCACAACACGAAGGTCTCGTTCCACACGGGATTTAGTGTGGCTTTCACAGTCCTCGTTTTCTGTTTCGTCAGGTTCCGAGGGTCTGGGATGAGCTTCAGTTTCACATAGGGATCAGACAGACCATTGGGGTCCATAGGAATGAGGTTCCGGGCCTCGCCAACTGAAGGTAGAAGGCAAGGAAGGATGACTTCTTGAGTTAGAGAACCAAGAAATAGCTCCCAGCCCTCCCACAACCAGTAATCAGGAATGCAGGATCACATCCAGCAAGATGACTAAATGGTAAAGGTGCCTGCCACTGATCCTGATCATCTGACACGGAAGGAAAGAATGACTTCTTCCCATTGTCTTCTGACCTTCACACATTCGCTGTAACACACAGTGCATACATGTACACATGTACCTGATAGATAAATGGATGTTTAAAAGACAGAGCTGGAGAGATTTTTCAGAGGTTAAAAGCACTGACTGCTCTTCCAGAGGTCCTGAGTTCAATTCCTAGCACCCACATGGTGACTTACAGCCATCTGTAATGAGATCTGGTGCCTTCTTCTGGCACGTACATGCCAGAAGTAAATAAGTAAGTAAGTAAATAAATAAATAAATAAATCTTTAAAAAATAAAGAAAAAGTAATAGAGGCTGGAGAGATGGCTCAGTCATTAAGAGTACTTGTTTTGCAGAGCACCTGAGTTTGGTTCCCAGCACCTACATGGTGGCTGGCTACGATAGCTCCAGTTCCAGGAGATCTGACACCCTCCTTTGGCCTCTATGGGCACCAGGTACTCACATGGTGTTCATACATACATTCTGGCAAAACATTCATTACATCTAAAAAGAGTATTTTTAAAAACAGAATTTAAGGTCAGTTTCCTTTCTTTAGGACTTCTCTTTCTACCGCCTATATTCAGGACGTAAGGCCTGTTGCCTGGAGCATGTGCCCAGAAATCAGCATATTTCTTCCACTAGAACTCAGGAGTCTGGAGTCAGACTCTGCTTGGTAAGTCAGATCTTGCCTCTCATCTCACCCTTTCAATGGCCACTAATTGGAAATCTGGGACGAGAGTGGGGCATATAGCTTAATGATAGAGTGCTTGATAAGCACGGTGAATTCCTAGGTTCAATCCTAGCACACACACACACACACACACACACACACACACACACACGCAGTCTGGCATGGTGTTGCATATCTGTAAACCTAGCATTAGGGAAGTAGAGTCATGTAGGCCACAGGTTAGAGACCAGCCTCTCCTGCATATCTGCTACACATCTAGTTCTCAGATATGAGCCAGGGCTACATGAGATCCCAGCTGGAAGACTAAGGCTGAAGACAGATCTTCTGCTAGAAAGGGATTAGATAGATGGAGCCCAGTGGGGATGGTGTCAGAGATGTGGGCGGTGTCTGTGGGGGGTGTGGTATGCTGGTTCCCCACAGAGAACACCCCTGGTGAGTTCAGCCAGCCTTAGCTCTAGGTTGAGGGAGTGGCTACTGAGGAAGCAAGTCCTCACCAGTGATGTGGATCTCATCTGACGTGGGAGCCCGGATTTCCAGTTGCAGACGTCCACGGCGCTCGGTGTGGTCCACGCCGCACAGGGAGGGAACGCTGCGCACACAGCGTCGGTGCACGTTCATCTCACAACCTGAAGGGACAAAACTGGAGTTAGTATTTCAGGCACAGGCGCTCACCATTTCCCCCTTAAATCACACCTCCACCCAGACATTGCATTGTGGTTGAAGAAGGAGCGCCCTCTAGTCCCTGATCTTTGCTAGGGCAACAGACATCCTGGTTGGCACACTCACAGGAACATTTCATGCCCTGGTGCACCAGCCCGTAGAGGAGGGAACCACAGTGGTCGCAGAAGGTGGGGCTGCTGTAGCTGTGCAGGCGGAACTTGTGCTTGTTGCGAGGGTCCTGGGGGGGGGCAGAGAAGAGTCATTTAGGGAAATAGGATTGGGGGAGGGTCCTAAAATCTTAAGAGAGGTGATTTTTTTAAATAGTTTATTATTTTTGCCTTCGCATGTCTGCACGTGAATGCAAGTGCAGGTGGAGGCCAGAAGAGGGCGTCAGATGCCCTGGAGCTGATGTTACATAAAGTGTAAACTTCCCAGTACGGGTATGGGAACGAACTCAGATCCTTTGGCAAGAGCAGCAAGTATCCTAAACTGCTTTGCCATCTCTCCAGCCTTGGAAGTTTTCTGTTTTATTTTTAGGCCATGAGATGGGGTTTCATGTAGGCCAGGCCAGCCTTAAACATGATGTAGTGGAGGATGACCTTGAGTCCCTGATCCCAGCCTCCAACTGAGATTGTAGTAGGCATGGACCACCATGTTTGGATAGAATTAGCAACAAAGACGTGTCCCCAGTCAGAAAAACATCCTTTCGGTTTTCTTCCTTTGGTCTCGCTATCTGTCACCTTTCTGCTCCACATCTCTCGTTTCGGTCTACATGAATTCACTGAGATCCTGCTGTGTGTCAAGCCCAGCACTGAATAAATACAATTAGAAATCTGTTACGTGGAGGGACTGGAGATTTAGCGCTATGAAATGCCTGTCTGGCCTTCATGGAATCCTCTGCTCCCCAGCACCCCATAAACTGGGTGTGGTGGTTCATGCCAGAGGGTCAAGAATCCAAGGTATTATCCTTTAGCTGCAGAGCAGCTTCAAGACCCTATCTCAAAAAAAAACCCCAGAAGGCCGGGCGGTGGTGGCGCACGCCTTTAATCCCAGCACTCGGGAGGCAGAGGCAGGCGGATCTCTGTGAGTTCGAGACCAGCCTGGTCTACAAGAGCTAGTTCCAGGACAGGCTCCAAAGCCACAGAGAAACCCTGTCTCGAAAAACCAAAAAAAAAAAAAAACAAACCCAAAAAACCAGAAATATGCAAAACACTCATCACCTGACATTTTTCTTTCTAATGGAGGGCGATGGAATATGTAAGCACAGTAAATAATACTGAACACAAATGTCCATGGCTATTTTGGAGGAAAATGAAGCAGCGGTACGGACCTGGTGGCACAAGCCTTTCATCCCCGCTTTTTTTTTTTTTTTTTTTTTTTTTTTTTTTTTTTTTTTTTTTTTTTTTTTTGGTTTTTTGAGACAGGGTTTCTCTGCAGCTTTAGAGCCTGTCCTGGAACTAGCTCTTATAGACCAGGCTGGTCTCGAACTCACAGAGATCCGCCTGCCTCTGCCTCCCAAGTGCTGGGATTAAAGGCGTGCGCCACCACCGCCCGGCTCATCCCAGCTATTTTCGAAGCGAGACAGGTGGATCAGAAATTCAAAGCTAGCCTGAGCTACACAGAGAATTCAAAGCCAGCTTGGATAACTTAGTGATACCCTGTCTAACATTTTAAAGGGGCTGGGAGTGTTGCCCGGTGATACAGCACTTGTCTGGTATACATGAGACTCTGGGTTTGATCCCAGTATTTCAAAAAGAAGAGGTGGGGGGGGGAGCTGGAAAGAAAGAGACAGCAGGGGAGGAGGAGGGAGAGAAGGAGGTGAGAATGAAGAGGAGGGAGAGGAGGAGGAAAGAGGAGGAGGAAGAGGAGGAGGCGAGAATGAAGAGGAGGGAGAGGAGGAGGAAAGAGGAGGAGGAAGAGGAGGAAGGTGAGAATGAGGAGGGAGATGGGGAGAAAAGAGGAGGAAGGGGAGGAGGGTGAAAATAAGGAGGGTGAGAATGAGGAGGGAGAGAAAGATAAAGGAGGGAGAGGAAGGAAAGAAGGAAGATGAGAAAGAGGAAGAGGAGGAGAGAACCAAGGAGCAGGATGGAGAAAAAAATGAAAGGAGAGAGAAGAGTGGGAGGAAGAAAAGGGGGAAGATGAGGAGTAAAATCTGAGTTGGAGACTCAAAAAGGAGTGTTCAGGGAAAGTCTTATCCACAAAGTGGCATGAGAGCTCCCAGAGTCCATTTCTTCCCCCAACTTGCTCTCTGAGGACCGGTGAGCCACCCTTAGCCCCGGGTCCTCCACTCACTGCCTCCCTCCAGGCTGCCTTCACTGGGCTCCATGTGAGACAAGAATAAGTCACAGCAGGTACCAGAGGGCCTGACTAGATTAATGGGAGACGCACAGCAGAACTTAGTATGTGGACATGCCCACGGCTGCTAGTCTGACAGCAGTTATTGAGTTGCTGTGGTTATTAGGAGGGTTATTGCTGGCCCTGAAAAGCTCTGAGTTCAAATAACAGCTAGGTCACTTCCCAGATGAATGATTTGGGGGGGGGGGCAAATTCATTTCCCATTTGTTAGCCCCAGCATCCTTCTCTGTCAAATAGAAATAAACATTCTTTCTATGTCTTAAAGCGACATTAAATGCCCAGGGTACAATTATTCAGGAATTTAGGACATCAGCCACTACCTTCCCCACCCACATTCCACACTCAGAGTAATGTCTGGCTCTTAGAAAATTGTTTTACTTTTCCCTGCTCCCTTCCTCCCTTTCTTCTTCCTTCCTACCTCCTTCCCTTCCACCATCCCTCTCTCTGATTTTCCTTTCCGTCCTTTTTATAGGCTTGTTTGGAACTTATTGTGTAGCTCAGGATGTTTCTTGAAGTCCTGCTCCTCCTGCCTCTATTCCTGAGATGCAAGCATCCATTGCCATGACCAGTTTACACAGTGTTAGGGATGGAACCCAGGGCTTCTAGGCAGGTGATCTGGCATCTGAGCTACAGCCCCAGCCTCAGATTTACCTTTCTCTGAGCACGCATTGGAAAGATTATCCTAAAGGGAGGAAAGTTAAGATATTCTCAGGCTTTCATTTATTTGAGTGAGATTGCTATCTTTACCTTTTAGATTCATGATTTTATATGAGTGAGTAATTTACCTGTATGTATGCATGCATGTATTTATGCATGTATGCATGTGCTGCACATGTATGTGCTTGGTGTCCACAGATATCAGAAGAGGGCATTTGATCTCCTGGAACTAGATGGTTGTGAGCCACCACTGGATACATGGAACTGAACCTGTGTCCTTTCCAAGAGCAACAATTGCTCTTAACCACTGAGTCACCTCTCCAGTCCCTAGTTTTCTGTTTTAAACTTGTGTGCGCACGTGTGAGTGTGCATGTACATGTGTGTTTGCATGTGTAGGCACACATGTGGGGGTCAGAGGACAACTTGCAGGAATTCCATCCTCATCTTCTACTGTGTGGGTCCCAGGAATGAAATTCAGGTTGCCACCCTTGGCAGCAAATGTCTTTACCAGCTGAGCAATCTTGATGATCCAATATTATCCTTACTCTGTTTCAGATACTATCCCAAGGGTTTGACTCAATTGATACTGGGAAATGACCCCGTAATTAGGCACAATTCTCACTCCCTTTATAACCCAGGAACTTAAGATGTACTGTAAGTAATTAAGCCAGCTGTTTCAACACACACCTGTCATCTCAGCATTTGGAGGGCTGAGTCCTCAGTAGAATAGGGTTTTAAGGGGAGCCTGGACTACATAGAGAGATCCTATCTAAAACCAAAACAAAACAAAACAAAACAAAAAACAGAGAAAAACATGGGACATGGTGTTGCATACTTTTAATCCCAGCACTCAGGCAGCAGAGGCAGAAGGATCTTATGTGGTCAGCCTGGTCTACACAGCAAGTTCCTGGCCATCTAGGGCTATATAGTGAGATGCTGTTTCAAACAAAACAACAAAAACAAGACCTCCAAAAGAAGCAAAAAAGACTTTTGATCTCTCCCAAAGAAACAGAAAAGACTTTAAAATGTATTTAAAATTTTTTTAAGAAAGAAAGACTATAAGAGATAATTCCTCACTCATAGAGGAACTGGCATTCAGATCATGTGTTCTAGTTCAAGAGTCTCTGCTCAGATGGGAACAGAAGAAGAAGCAACTAATCTAATCTTATGAGCAATTATACGGATTCAAGCCTACACTGGGTGTAAAATAGTTGATGAGTATGTATGTAATCAGGACCTCATAAGACACTGCTAGCGTTGGAGGCAAGCAGGTGCACAGACAGGCAACAACACGCCCTGGCATTGGTACACAGTGGTGCTCAATACATGCTCTATGTAGTCACATTCTTTATGCAAATTTGCTTTCTTTACCTGACAAGCAGGCAGGTGCCTCATGAGCCTCCATGGATCTTTCCTCCTGCCTTTTCTTTGTCTTGCTAAATAATGTCTTGCTATTTATCCCAGTCTGCCCTCGAACTCATGATCTTCCTGCCTCAACTTCCCGATTGCTATCTTCCTTATCTATGAATCATATGACTATCTCTTGCCCTGTACCAAACTCTGGGAAGAAACAACCTCTGTTGAACCGTTGAACGGCTAACATAAGATTGGAAATGTCTAGACTGACGCTACCCCGTTCAACCATGTAGCTGTTCAAATTTAAATCGATCTGAGCAAAACGGAGTTTAGGTTTCTTTTCCTTACAGCATCCCTGTTTCGTTCCAGCTGCATGCTGCTGATGGCAAGCATAGAAAGAAAACATCTCCATTACCACAGGCAGCTCCACTGGCCACTGCTAGGTCATAGCTCCATTTAACAGGGGAAGAATCATTGGCTTGATGAGAAAGTGAAGAAGAGGAAAGAAACCAGTGCCCAGAGTTAACTGTGTTTATCAACCCTGCTGTGCAGAGGAACAGGGCGAGATGGTTGTGGATCTGCATGGTTTCTGTGCACTGTGGGGTCTCTCTGTGTCTCCCTAAACATCTAAACGTCTCTACCACTTCTTATTTCACACACACCCTTAAGAAAAGTCCTATGCCTGGATGGAGGGGGGAGGACCTTGAACTTCCCACAGGGCAGGGAACCCTGACTGCTCTTTGGACTAGAGAGGGAGGGGGAGGGGAATGGGGGAGGGGAAGGGAAATGGGAGGTGGGGAGGAGGCGGAAATTTTTAATAATAAAAAATAAAATAAAAAAATAAAAAGAAAGAAAGAAAAGTCCTATGTAGCGCACGCTTGCCTGGAACTTGCTATGGAGACAAAGTTGGTCTTCAATTCCAGATCTTTCTGCCTCCACCTCTTAAGTGCTAGGATACCTGGCTTGTGCCATGACACCTGACTTCAAATTTCTCTTTTCCTGCATCTCTGTCCATCTTCTGAGATTCTCTCTGCCTATTTTACTATTTCGGTTTTGGTATCAATAACTCTCTCTCTCTAACTCTCTCTCTCTCTCTCTCTCTCTCTCTCTCTGTGTGTGTGTGTGTGTGTGTGTGTGTGTGTGTGTGTGTGTGTGTGTCTGTGTGTCTGTGTGCGCGAGTGCCCATGGCAACTTCATCCTTTCAATGACTTTTGGTCTCTTCAAGCCCTGCTTCCTTTCTATGCCCTCACCTGTGTCCCCACCCTCTTCCAGGCCCCCTTCTCAGTCCCCCTTTTCAGGCCAAGGGCAAGGAATCTGGGCCAGACTAGCTCCCCCTATCTCTCCAGCCCCCCTCCCCTCCCAGCCTTAAAAATAGAAAGAGAAATTGGGACGGACGCCGAGGGGGTGAGGGCGGGGACATGGCCTGAGGAGGAGGAACCAGGTGTCTGGGCACTCACGTCCGTCTGGGGGCCCTTTCCAGCGCCTGGACACTCGAAGGTCACAAATTCGTGGCATCGGCGGTGAACCACAAAGCTGCAGACTGGAGATGAGAATGCAAGAGACACAGAGGCAGGGAGAGACCCCCATAGCTACAAATTCAGAGCCAGGCATTCCAGCCCACAGAAGACCACAAAAAGAGGAATTTCCACATAGAGTCCAATAGAGAGAAAAATCAGAGGAGAGACTCAGACCAAGAACCACATGGAGACAAACAGACACAGCCACAGAGAGCAGGACGCAGAACCCCAAGAGATAGACTTGAAGGAAGACAAAAAGAGACAGAGAAACACTGCGACACAACCCCCATGCGCACACGTGCGCATACACACACACACACATACACACACAGAGAGAGAGAGACAGAGAGAGAAAGAGAGAGAGAGAGAGAGAGAGAGAGAGAGAAGAAAGGAGAGAAGAAAGCAAGGAGAGAAAGAGACGGGTTTTGAAGAGAAACAACAGAAATCCTTAGACATAGCAGAGAGCAGCAACTTGAACAGAAGTGAGTCTGGGGGCGCTGCTTCGGCCCGCCCCCCACCTTGAGTCACTCTGTTCTCAGCCAAGTGGCAGCTGGTGTTTTAGGACTCGCCCCCCTCGCCCGGCCCCCACCCGCCCATTAGTGACCCCACCCGGCCTGCCCCTGCTTTAGGGATGGATGGTGTTGTCATGGCAACGGTAGTCTGGGGAGGGGGGGCTCTGACTTTGCATCTCCGAGCCCCTTCCCCCCTTCATCTCCCCTTTTCCAAATCTCTCTGTTCCCATGGAAACAGATTCTCCAAATATCTGTCCCCACCTGGAGCCGGCCGAGGGAGGGGCCCCCAGCACCACCTCCGCGGTGGCCCTGCCATCAGAGTTTCCTCCCCACCACAGGCTGTGTCTCTGCCACACCCCCCGCCCAGGGCTCCCCCGCGCCTCTCTGGGGACCACAGAACACGTGTGTCAGCCGCCTCAGCTGTGAGGCCCCAGCCTCCACCCTCGGGGGTCCCAGGAGTCCAGGTCTCAGCTCTTACCTTGACATTGCAGGCCCTGCTTTCCAATGCCCCTGGAAGAATCAAGGATGTAAGGTCAGTGCAAAGAGGGGTACCAGGGCCCTCCCACCTTTGCAAGACATAGGTTTGCGGCTTCCCATCCTCACCCAGGTGTCTGTGTGAGTCTCAATCTCTTTCTACTAGAACCAAGAAATTCTAGTCCCAACTCCTTTTCCCTTGGACCCTGGAATCCAGCTTCCAGCCCCTCCTCCCTCAGACCCAGGAACCTAGGCTTCACCACCCCCCACACACACCCTTGAGCCCAAGAATGGGTGCTACAACCCCTTTCTGCTCAATCGTTTGGGGACCGGTGTGACATGACCGACCCTCAAGTCCCCTCTTCCTCCAGCCCTCTCCCCCCAGTCCGCTTCCCTCACCAGATGAAGTCGGTACAGTGACTGCAGAAGGTTGGTTGCTTGAAGAAACGAGCGGTGAACTTGTGGCTCTTCACCTCGTGGACCACCTTCTGCCTCAGCGCCCCCTTTCTGCAAAACAGGGGCCGGGGTCCCCCCTCTGAGTCGCCTCCGCCGGGGCCCAGACCCGCCATGGCCCCAGGAAAGCAGTAGGGACCACGATCTGGCCCTTTTTCTGAGGAAACAGGTGGACGGGAAAGGGGGACTCCGCAGACTCAGAGATGGGAAGGACAGGGGCGAGGCACCTAACGGTGAGCGGAGCAGGGTAGGAAACAGCACCCCGGCACCGGCTGCACCGAAGGGGGAGCAGGCGGGTGGGGTCAGAGCAGAAGGCAGGGGCACTGAAGAGCCGCAGGCACGGGCGGCGGCGGGAGCTCCGACTCCCGGCACCTGCTGAAATGTAGAAGCTGGGGGTGGGGGGGGTGGGAGAGGCGTTGCCATGACGACCAAGGGGCGGGGTTTCAGCTTAAAGGAGCAAGGAGCCCCCCCCCCCCCCAGAATCCCGGACAGACGTCCCTTCCTCCTCTCCACGTGCACACACCCATTCCGCAGGCTATACGCAGGTAGGGTACGTCCTTTTAGACTTGTCCATCCCCTTCCCCCCCAAATCCATTCCATTCTATCATCCTGGTCCCCCACACTCCACTCTCCTCCCTACTCAGTTGCATGGGTCGGTCTTGTCAGGCTCTTGAATCTGGGCTAGATCTGTGGATCTCTGGTCATATTAATCCTTGAATCAAGAAACTTTTGTGTTCAGTGCTGAGGACTTCCGAATGAACAGAGAGGCTAGTGTCTCACTCCCCGTGATGCTGCAGGCTCTTTATTGCTCTTTGATCTCTGAATTTACAGCTTCGCCTCCCTTTGGGTGTGTCCCTCCTTTCCCGTTTCTTGTCTCTTCTTCCCTTTCTTCTCTCCTCTGTGTTTTCTCTCCATTTCCCCAATCGGCCTCTTTCCTTCTCTTGCTCACATCTCTCCTCACGCCCCACATGGTGGAGTGCTTTCATCTCCACTTACCTGCCTTGCCCGGTCTTTTATCCACTAACGTATGTTCCCTGCTTCACCTCTCTGCCAGTTAAGTTCAGCGTTTTCCGATGTCCGTCACTCCTTTCTTTTGCATTTCTCCCCTTCTGTCGCTAGGGGATGCTCTCCCTGAATAGTTGCCTGTCCTTCCTTTCCTATGCCTCTTTCCTTCTGTCCCCTTCTCTCGGACCCATTCAGGGTTTTTCTTTTTGGCTCTGTGACCCTCTTTGTCTTTGGGGATCCCTCCCCACCCCTTGTGACTCTGTCTCTAGTGGTCTCTTCGCCCTCCGCATTCCCGTCTCTGGGAGTCTCTCCCTCCTTGGTGTCTCCCTGTGATCGTCCCCTCTCTGGGGTTTCTCCCTCCTCTGTCTCCACGTGAGTCTCAGAGGCTTCTCCCCACTGTCTCTCCCTACAGCTCTCAGTCTCTGGAAGTTTCTCCCCACTCGGTGTCTCCCTGTAACTCTCCATCTCTGAGGGCCTGCCTCCTCGGTGTCTCCCTATGACTATATCTGGTTGTGGGGGTCTTGTAGATTTCTCCGTAACTCTGTCTCGGTGATCTCTCGTGTCTCCCTGTGACTATCTGGATGGGGGCTTCTCCCGACTCTGTGTCTCCCTGGGATTTCCCAGGCACCCCCACCCAGGTTTACTCCCCTGCGTTCCTCCCCCACCCCCCCAAGCCACGCCCCCACAGTGCGCTTTTCCCGTAGTTCTGGCACTCCAACCGGTCCATTCTGGCAGGAAGCGGTTCATAGGTCTTGGGGAACCCTGGCCCGCCAGACTGTCGAGCTCAGTGCACTCTGGGACTTTTAGGTAGGCCTTCGTACGGGCAATTCTTGGGAAGCAACAGAGAACTACTCCTCCCAGTGTGCCCTGCGCGTCGGGCTGGACGCCGGCATTGGCGCGGTTGTCTGTATAGCACCACGCCTTTTTTGCGGTTTTGCTTAGCTCGCAGTGGCGTCGGAATTCCAGAAGGTGCCGGGGAGGTGGAGGAATTCGAGTCAACCCTTAAGCACCCTTCGCTTAACGCAGAGTTCCCTGCCCACCCTGCAAGCCACCTCTAGGTGTACGTGGCTTTCCACAGCCTGAGTGCTCAGGTACTGAGGATTAAACCGAGGACCTTGTTCCGACTGATCCATCAACACAACCCTCTAGCTGTTCTTTCTGGTATCTTCTAGAAGGTATTCTGAACCGAAGGAATGGGTGTGATGACCTCCTGAAAAGAGGGATTCATGCACATAGGTCTCTTTTCTTTCGCCTTGAGTGCGTGTCCTAACTGGCCCTTCTCCTACGTACTTCCTGTTGAATCTTAAAACCCGGGTCAAAAGGCTGACGTTCCTATTTAACACATCAAAGCAGACCTGACAGCCAGGTTCTCCCTGCATTCCTCAGTCTCTACCTGTTAGTAGAGTATGGCTAGCATACCCCAGTCCCTACCTGAACTTCTCCAGCCCAGGTTGAGCTGCCCTTCCCCCAGTTGTCCTTCCGTGTATAGCCCAGCTAGCTTGGTTACACAGTTCTTCTGTCTACCCTTTACAATCCTGACCTCTTGGTCTCCTGGCCCCTCCCCGCTCTCCTCACGGGGCCCAGCTCGGTCCTGTTCACTCTGAACTCTTCCAGATGTCTTTCTCTGGCTATGCTCTCCCTTTTCTCTACAATAAACCTCCTCCACCATACCTAAGAGCAGTCATGTCTTTCGTTTTCCAAGTTACAGGTGGAAAAAAAAATGATTGTATGATCCTGTGATCCTGAAATTTTTCTTTTTGGGTTTTCGTGACAGGGTTTCTCCGTGTAAGTCCTGGCTCTGCCAGAGCTCGCTTTGTTGACCAGGCTGCCAAATGCATACTCCAGGATTAAAGGCATACTCCACCGCCCAGCTAATCCTGGAATTTTTTTTTCTTTCTTTTTTTTTTTTTTTTTTTTTTTTTTTTTTTTTTTTTTTTTTTTTTTTTGGTTTTTCGAGACAGGGTTTCTCTGCAGCTTTTTTTTAGAGCCTGTTCTGGAACTAGCTCTTGTAGACCAGGCTGGCCTCGAACTCACAGAGATCCGCCTGCCTCTGCCTCCCGAGTGCTGGGATTAAAGGCGTGCGCCACCACCGCCCGGCTCAATCCTGGAATTTTTTAATGATTTATTTTTATACGCATTGGTGTTTTGCCTGTGAAGGTGTCAGACACCTGGAACTGGAGTTATAAGCAGTTGTGAGCTACCCTGTGGGTGCTGGGAGTTGAACTCGGGTCCTCTGGAAGAGAAGCCAGTGCTTTTAAGCCCTGAGCCATCTCTCCAACCCGATCCTGGAATCTCTATGTGTTCTACACTTGTTTTTTCTGTATGTGATACCTTATTCAGGTGTATTTCAGCAGGGAAGGGCAGGATCAGAACTGGATGGAGTGGGCCCCTCTGGGGAAAGGGTAAGTTGGACAGAGGGTAGTCAAGGAGGAGGCAGATATGAGTGGAACTCAGGAGGAAGAATGGTGTCCATGAACCAAGAGTCTGTGCTGAGAAACATGGGAAAAGGAGTGCATTTTAGAGAAAGCCTTTGCACTCAAATTGGAATTTTTTTTTTTTTTTTTTTTTTTTTAGGCAGGGCTCCCTGGGTAGAAGTGGCTGTTCTGCAGCTAGCTCTGTAGACCAGGCTTGCCTCGGAGAGATCTTCAGAGATCTGCCTGCCTCTCCCTCCCAAGTGCTAACATTAAAGGCACGGGGCAACCATGCTCAGCTTGCACGCTGGGTTTTTTTTAAAGGCTTACCTGTATAAGTCTGTGTGAGTGGTGGAGACCAGAGGGTGTCCGCAGTTTTAACCTCTGAGCTATCAGTCTCCTGAAACTGTTGTGAGCTGATGATGTGGGTGCTATGGGCTGAGGTCAAGCATTTTTAACTGCAAGGTCACCCCCTCTAGCCCCAGGACACTGGATTTCTGAGATTTTCCTCCTGAATCTCTGTGTGCGTTGCTAGGGATAGGACTGCCAGGGCCTTGTACATGCTAAGCAAGCCACTTGCCAAGCCATGGTGCTTTGTATTTCTCAAGTACTCATGCGATTCTCTGGAGGAGAAATCATGTTCATGCCGTTCTTAGCCCACCTTCCTGGTTTCTGCCCTCTTTAAAAAGATGATGAATGTCTGTGTACGTCTGTGTGAATGTGGGAGTAGAGGCCAGAAAAGAGTTATCTAGTCACCTTCCTGCACTCTGAGGCAGGAAGTCAGCAAGCCCCAGTGATTAGTGATTCTCCTGTCTCTGTCCCCCCTCCCCCATCTATGGCAGGAGTGTTGCATGCACTTGAGGGATGCTCAGCTTATTCCATGGGTACTAGGATTCAAAGTCAGATGCTGAATGAAGCATGTGCTTTTTACCAACCTCCGAGCTCTCATGGTTTTACAGAATAATTTGGAAAACAAACAGGCTATGGTACATAGCTCAGTTGGCGAAGTGTCAAGCTCTGGGTTCAGTCCTTAGCCCTACATAAACGGGGTGTGGTGGCTCATGCCTGCAATCCCAGCACTGGAGGCGGAGGCAGGCCTAGAGTTCATCCTCGGCTACATAGTGATTTTGAGGTCAGCCTAGGCTACATGAGACAGTCTTAAAAGAAGGAAAAAAATTCCAGACACTGCCACTGTTTTCTGATGAGGCAGGCCAAGGTTCTTAGTCGTAACACCCCTCTGCCATCAAACTGAAGAATCTGGGTCTCAACCCTCTCTTCGAGCCTTCCCCACCCACCTTCCCAGACTCCCCCCAGCCGTGATAAATAAAGCATGAGTCTTCCTGTTATCTTTATATTGAGATTTTAAAAAAGAACATTATGGATGTGGGGGGTGGGAAGGGATGACTGACAGTAGGAGCTAGAGGAACCCAAAGCTCCAGAAAATTAAAAAAAATAAAATATATATTTATACACTTATTATATATATATATATGTATGTATACCAAGTAATGCATGTGAGTCCGAGAGAAGCAGAAAAGCAGCAGCAAGAAGCAACTAACACACAGACGTGGGTGCGTGTGCAGCACACACAAACCATTCCAACCCTGACACCCGCCCCCCACCCCCCAAAGAAAAGATTGTTAAGAGTTAAGGAACTTCTCTCCTGAATGAGGCTACACAATTGGGGTGTGGTAGTACACCTGTAATCTCAGCACCGGGAGGTGAAGATGGGAAGACCAAGGATTCAAGGGCAGCCTCAGCTACACAGCTTTGAAACCAGCCTGAGCTATATGAGACCTGTCTCAAAAACCTTTAAAGAAAATAAACAAAAAGCCAGGCAGTGGGTGATAGTGCAGGCCTTTAATCCCAGCACTCGGGAGGTAGAGGCAGGTGGATCTCTGTGACTTTGAGGCCAGCCTGGTCTACAAGAGCGAGTTCCAGGACAGGCTCCAAAGCTACAGAGAAACCTGTCTCAAAAATCAAAAAACCCAAAGAGCTTCTTAGTTGTTTTGTTTTTGCCTTCATATTCAGGAAAAAAAAATCAAAGAGGCTAATAATGCCTTTAAGGCCGGCAGAGGCCGTTTTTCTTCTCAATGCTGAAGCAGGTCATGTTATTTTTAACACTGAGATAGGAGAGTACCATGACTGTCCCTCAGAAATACTTCAGAGTTGTCTTTAAGACCATGTGGCTATTTTGATGGATTTTTGTTTGTTATTTTTTATGCTTGTTTTTTGGATAGCACAGAGAATAATTCAGCAAAAGGCATCCATCCTTTGCTTCATCTAGGATAGACAGGTTTTCGGGAAATCTGGTAAAAATTCAAGAGCCAATTTTAAGCAAAACTGAGTGACAGGTAGAGACAGACTCTCTTCCTAATTACTCCTGGCTACTGGGAATCACTGACCTCCAGGGTTTTGAACTTAAAGGAGAGGTGCAATATACAGCCTGCTCCCCAACCACTTCAACACACACACATACTAAGGCACAGCTAAGGCAGACAGGCAGGCAGGCAGACATGCTTTGGCAATGAGGCCCCGAAAGAGGCCCATGGGGTGAAGAACTGCAAAGGAGTATGGGATGTGTGGGGCCAGCACCTTTGAGGGGGGAGGGAGAGAAAGCAAGAATTCTGAGGGCTCCCAGGAAAACAGGTAGGTGACAAAACCAACCAGAAAACAACAGAAACAAGAATGCAAAAGAGGTAAGGCAGAGCACTGTGGAGACAGCTCAGGGGCAAAACAAAATATGGGCAAGCAAACAGGAAGAGGAAAGGGAAGAAAAAGAAACAAGGAAAGGGAACAGTAAGTCAGGAAGAATACATAGGAGGAAGAGCAAATGGGAGGGAAGTAGGAAGAGGAAATAGCACGGTACCAAAAGCTTGGGTAATCAGATGAAGAGGCCGCAAGAAAGGATGGGAAGGGGAGCCCCTTGTTAACCTTAGACCTTGACAAACACCAGTCGAGTGGAGTACACCAGATCAGACACATATGCCAGCAGGTTGACACCTGTCAGGATGGCCACCGCCAGTCGGCGGTCCCAGTAACACACCGAGTGCGGGTGTGTATAAGCGCAGCTGGTATCCAAGGAACGCCGGGGGTAGCCATTATACCTCTGATCAAATTGATAGAGGGGCCAAAGGACAATGGCAGTGGCATACAAGAGGACAGACAGTAAGGCCAGGCCTGACAGGAAAGTGGGAAAAGGGATGGGCAACATGTTAGTACAATCCCCCAGGTTGAGCACGATGGTCACCCCAGCTAGTATGAAGCAGATAGCATAGACTGCCACACACCACTCCAGCGCCGGCTTTTGCTGGTACAGAAGCGGTTCACTGATGAAGGCAAAGATGATACAGGCTACAAAGGTCTCAAAGACTTTGAGCAGCCCTGGCACAGTAGCCATGTAGCCAGTGATCTCACCAGGCCTTGCACGAGTCCAAGCCACTTCAGT
Source organism: Arvicola amphibius (assembly GCF_903992535.2). Taxonomy (NCBI): domain Eukaryota; kingdom Metazoa; phylum Chordata; class Mammalia; order Rodentia; family Cricetidae; genus Arvicola; species Arvicola amphibius. Next base: position 64,829,556 of record NC_052054.1, on the reverse strand, counting down.
GGCATAGGCCAAACAGGCGACACAGGAGAAGGTGGTGGCGGCGATGGCGTGGTCCCGGGTACGTCCGTGAGCCAAGAACTGCACGTAGGTGGTAGGATAGATGATGGAAGACGACAGGCAGAAGAGAGCTGCATAGCAGGCATAGGTGATGGGGAAGTTTCGCCAAGACAGGGGGAAGCGGGTCTGGAGTCCACCTAATTCCACGATCAGGATGACGAGGGTCACAGCAAAGCAGAAACACCAGGTGAACATGGCCCAGTTACCCATGGGCCCAGTCCAAGCAGCCACACTGGCTACCAGCGAGAAAGCCACACAAGTGGATATTAGCTGCAGGAGACGGAGGAGGCCCAGGGGCTGCGTCAGTGCCCGAGGGGACCCCACAATAGTGGAGGATGATGTCGTTGTAGTCGTGATGGTCGTGCGGGTTACTGTTACCGGCATGGCTGAGAAAAACAAAAGCATTTGGATAAGGTCTCATATCGAGAAATCAAGGCACCCAGCCCCTCATCTGTCTTGGAACAATTACTCTGAACTCTGAAAAGGGTATGTCTCAAAATATGGAACTTGTTACTCAGGAAGTGGTGGTGAACACCTTTAATATCAGCACTCAGGAGGAACTCTGTGAGTTCGAGGCCAGCCTGGTCTTCAGAGCAAGTTCCAGGACAGCCAAGGCTACAGAGAATCCCTGTCAAATGAAGGGGGGAAATGGAACTTGTTTATAAACTATAAGAATGAATTAATTGGTCAGCCGGGTGGTGGTGGCGCACACTTTGAATCCCAGCACTCAGGAGGCAGAAGCAGATGGATCTCTGAATTCGAGGCCAGCCTGGTCTACACAGTGAGTTTCAGGACAGGCTTCAAAGTTATACAGAGAAACCCTGTCTTGAAAAACAAAAAACAAAACAAAAAATGAATTTGTCATTTAGGTTCTAGGCTCATCTGTGAGAGAACTCAGAATCCAGAGACCCAAAGCAGCACTTCTTGCTCTCCTTCCCCAGGGACTCGGCAACCCTTCGACTGCTTAAGTATGGTGGGCCAGGGACAGTGGACAAAGGAACTTGTTGCCATGCTGGACAAACTGAACTGGATCCCTGGGAGACATCTGGTGGACGGAAGGAGAGCACCAACTCCTCCGAGTCACCACTGACCTCCACATGGGTACACACAGAACCCACCCCAAACGCACACCTAATACTGGTCTTGGGATGTGGCTCTGTTGATAACATGCTTGCCTACCATTCAGGAAGGCCTGGCTCCAACTCCTGCACTGCAAAGACCAAGTGCAGAAGTGCAGACTGTGAACCTAGCATTTCAGAGGTTGAGGTAGGGTTACCATGAGATAGAAAAAAAAGCATTATGGTCTAAGATCCTGCCTGTGTCATTTCCTCCTCTGCATGACCTGGGGCTTTATACCCCAGGCCCTATGAACAGAGTTCCTCCTTTGACCCTGCAGCAAGCCAGGCATCTGTAGTTTCTCCACAGCCAAGACTCCAACTTCCTCATACTTTAGGCCCTGTGAGTAGACTTTTTTTTTTTTTTTCAGTATAACACAGGGTTTCTCTGTATAAGTGCCCCAGCTGTCCTGAAACTCTCTTTGTAGACCACAGGTTGGCCTGGAACTCACTGAGATTTGCCTGTCTCTGCCTCCCGAGTGATAGGATTAAAGGCATGTGCCATCACTGCCCCGCAAAAAGATTTCTTTTCTGTAAAAGCAACCTAGACATCAGCAGCCCCTACACATCCAATATTCCAACCTCAATTCCAGCTCCCACATCTAAACAGAGCACTGGACCTCCATCCTCACTCCCTTCCCAGAGACTTCTTCTGATCAGAACATCAAATTTTCTTTCTCCCCTAAGTTTCACCCATCCTCTCCCAATCCTGCTTCAGACATGGAAACATATCAAAAGACAGCTCAGTTTCCTCTTTCCTGTCAGTAAGCCTACAGGGACTCAGTCAACAGGTTCCTCAAGTTCAGGAAAATTCAACTCCCTCCACTCCCACCGTTCAGTGGCCCAGCTTCATCCACGGAAATTTCTAGTTTTCAAGATCAGTCCTGCAGGGTTGGAGCTCAGGACAGGCCTCTCACTCTTCTGACGTCCCATGTGATTCAGACATAGGATGGGGGTAGAAGGTCTACCATCTTTTTTTCCAGTGACAAACCACAGCTTCTATTTCCTAGTCCTGGAGACTCAGAACAGGGACCAGATGCCAGAGCCCTCCTCAGCAAGACTGTCTGACCTCTCAGCTGATGCTGGGGAGGTGGTTCCCAGACCCTGGGAAATAAAGCTTACTTATTGCTAGTATCATTCTACAGTTATTTCCTCTGACTTGAACATCAGCTGCTGGAGGGAGGGGAGAGGCTCAAATGACTCAAAAGATAAGAAGACCCGGGCCAAATTAGATGCTCAGCTGGTAAAGGAACTTGCAACAGAGCATGACAGTCCTGAATTCAACTCGCAAGACCCACAAGGTGCATAGAACTGAATTCTGCAAATTGTCCTCTTACCTCTATATACATGCCGCAGGTATGTGCACACCTTTAATCCCAGCACTTGGGAGGCAGAGGCAGGTGGATCTCTGAGTTCTAGGCCAGCCTGGTCTACAAGAGTTGCAGATGGGCAGATCTACACAGAGAAACCCTGTCTCGAAAAACCTTCTGCCCAGCTACATACAAGTATGCTCCAGGAATGTCTCTTTCTTTTTTTCTTTCTTTCTTTCTTCCTTCCTTCCTTCCTTCCTTCCATTCTATCTTTCTTTTTTTTTTTTAGACATGATAGTTTATTCTGAGCCAAACAGGTCGTGAACATGAATTCATTCAAGTTACCCTGAATGAAGTATTTCAGCATGGCTGTGTTTTAGGGATCTTCCCGCACGCACATCTATGGCCGCACATGTGTAAAAGGTACGAGGCCCACCGACCTGTAACCCAGGAATGTATCTTTCATCACCCATGCTGGGGTGGGTTTTTCAGTGATGCCCATGCCCCTCCATGTAAGTATCCCAATCAACTCACTGGCTCAACAGGCTGTACCTGGCTTAACAGATTATCATCCTTTTTTGGTCCATCATCTTTTTTTGTTTTTGAGACAGGGTTTCTCTATGTAGCCCTGGATGTCCTGGAACTCACTCTGTAGACCAGGCTGGCCTCGAACTCACAGAGATCCGCCTGTCTTTGCCTCCCTTGTGCTGGAAATAAAAGTGTTTCCCACCACCCTGCAGCGGTACATCATCTTATGCTCTGAGACAAGCATAAGCTATTCCAAACTTTTCCTTAGGAAAAGTCATGCTAAGGTCAGGCCCGTGGAAAGACAAAAGGGCAGGCTTTAACCTCTGGAAGCTCACACTGTCCCAGAAGAGCTCCCAAAAGTACACAGGAGCCAGCTCCTGAATACAACTTCTTAGGCACATGGGTAACTCTGATTACATCCTCTGGAACCTTACCAGGCTCCTCCTCTATCGGGGATCTAGGAATGGAGGCACCATTCCCCTCCTCCCTCATACCTAGAGATGGGGCCCTAGATCCTGCAGATCCAGTTCAGTATTCCTGGTCAACCTCCCTTATTAAGACCCAGGAAATCAGCAGCCCTCCTATCATAGGCTCAGAAGTTCAGGTTCCAAGTACTTCGCTCATAGGCTCAGGGGTCCAGGCTCCAGGTCCTCCTCCAAAGACTCAAAAGAAAAGCAGCCTAGATCCTCCTCTCTTAGATCCAGAACCCCCCCAGCCTTTTCCCTTAAACTTGGAGCTCTTCCTACCCCAACCCTTCACCTTCAAGAACTGTAATTACAGTCCAGACCACAACTGTTCCACTCTCAACAACTTGGAAATTGGGCCACTAGCACACTCACCTGCTGTCTTAACTGAAGACTGGAAGGAGAAAGATCACGCTGCGAAGGCGGAAATGGTTGAGCACCTGGAAAAGGCTGAACAGGAGCCCTGAGAAGGAAAAAGGCATTCAGGACTCAGACTGTCCTCCCTTGCAGCACCCTGACCCCGAGCCCTAGACGCTACAGCAGGGACAAATCTCCCAGTGGGGACGCATACTTGGCGGCCTGCCCCGGGGTGAGGTCTCAGAGGGTAACCGGAGGAAGCACCGCCCTCTCGTCCCTCCCCTAGGACTAGCCGCGTGGGCGAGGTGGAAGCAAATGTGGACAAAGGGCCGGCCCTCGGGACCGCTAGGGGCGTGAGTGCTGTTAACCGTTTGGCCAGCCTTGCAGTCGGCAGGAGTGAGATCCCTGGGCGGAGGTTCTGGGAGCGGGAAGCCCAGCCTTGCCCGGCGTCTCCGCGCCTTATAAGGGCTTTAAGTCGCCTTAGTCTGGGAAATGTGGCAGGGACCAGGAGGTGGTGCCAAAATCCAGGAGACCCACTCCGAGGCTGCCCACCCCTCCAGGACACCCTAGCTAGAGACTGGCTGTATGGCTATATGTGTAAGTGTGTGTGTGTGTGTGTGTGTGTGTGTGTGTGTGTGTGTGTGTGTGCGCGTGCGCGCGCGCGCGCGCCCGCCGCGGGTCTGATTTATGGTTCCTTGAAAAGTGACTTGGGAAGGCCAGGCGGAACTGACTCCGTGTGTGGGGGTGTGGGGGGGGGGGATGGGGAAGAATCCTGGGTTCTAGGAGGAGGCGGGAGGGTGTGTGGTTCCTTGAAAAGTGAGTTGGGAGCCAGACAGAACTGACTCCCACAAATTGTCCTATGACCTCCACACACGCCTTGTGGTACGTGCGTCCCCAACCCCATGCAAAGTAAGTACATTTTAAAAAATCTATTTTGAGACAAGCTCTTGCTCTGTAACCCTCGCTCGCCTGACGCTATGTGCTGGCCTGGAGCTCACAGAGATCCGCATGCCTCTGCCTCCCAAGAAATGGGAATTTTTATTTTATCTTTTTTTTTTTTTGTCCCTCCAAGAATGGAATGGAGATGAGTCTGGCCTGGTAGCGCAGGACTGTATTCCCAGAACCCTGGCAAAGGCCATATTGGAAATCCAAGGCCTTCCTGTAGCTGTAGACTTTAAGACAAACCAAAACTCAAAAAAAAAAAAAAAAAAAGGGAGAAGATCGGTAGTGGTGAGGTAGGTGGAGGTACTGGGTTCAACCCCCAACAACCAGTGGGGATGTTAAAGGTTAGGGAAATAAAACTCTTGAGTACCCACCAGACCTGAACTCCTTTAAAATGCTTCGAATTCGCCTTGCTAAACTGGAGGACGCATCGTTTTCCCAGCTCCAAGCTGTAAAACTCATGCTAAATTAGAATTAGGAACACACAATAAATGTAAGTTCCCAGGTCAGTGCTAGTTCACCTGATAGATGCCACAGGAAGGGAGAACCTCAGTTCCACCTGGAACGGTTAATGGGAAGCCAGGATTAGTCCCATACCCAGCACTATAAAAAGTGGGCTACTGATTGCCTTTAATCCCAACAGTCAGGAGGCAGAGACAGGCAGATTTCTGCGAGCTCAGGGCCAGCAAGGTCTACAGAGCAAGTTCCAGGACCCCATCTTTCAAAAAAAAAAAAAGGAGGCTACTGTCCCGCCATAAACATTGGAGGATAAGGGAAGAAGAGCAAAAATCCTTCGGTCTGCAGGAAGGTTGTTTAGGAAAGGAGGAAGAAGAGAAAGGGAGAAGAATGAAGACGCCCTTGCCCCTCAACAGGGCCTCCAGCACTGTTTGAAATCAGAGCTCAGGAATGCTCAAAGACCTAAGCAGGGCAAGGAAACGCCCCTTGAGCTTCCTCCTAGATCTAGTTCCACTCTCCTGGGCCACACCCAGCAACACTGCTACCATCCCCCTCCCCCAAGCTACACTCCTGAGGTCATCTATCACTCTATAGACTCGGGCACTGCCCTGATCAGACTCCCGGCCACGCCCCACACCATCAGTGGGCACAGCCTTAATCTCACAACTCCCCCCACACTCCAACTGTCCATATAGGGCCTCTGGAAGGAGGTTCAGACCACGGAATTCTCCCCCTCCTGGGCACCTCTGGGCACCAGATGCAAACCTCGTATCCAAGAGTCCCATCTCCCCTCAGATTCAGGGATCTATACTCCATCTCTCCAGGTCCTCAAACCCTAGAGTCCGGATCCCAGTCTCACCCTCCTCCTTCAGTTCAAGTTCAGAGCCCAGTTCCTCCTCCCTCAGAACAAATTCAGACCCCCGCCCTCCTTCGGATTAAGCCCAAAATCCAGTCCTCCGTGCCCCAAGACCCATCTAAATCCGGATCCCAGGCCTGTTCGGTCCTACCTAGTATTCCAGATCCCATTTCACCTCTCTCATCCTCAAGGGCTCAACCCCCACCGTCCTACCTCAGACCCAGGCGCCCACTCTCTAATCCCTTCTCATTACCATGTAAGACCTGTATGAGCTCAGGGTTCTGGCTCAAATGGAGTGTTTCTAGGGACCCAGACATCTGAATCCCTGCTCACTTCTCTTTCTAGACCCCAGGATTTTGGGCTACCACCCCTTCCCTTCGGGGTCTCTGCAGCCTCACCTCTCCAGTCAGTGGCGTCTGCAGCAGAAACAGAGCAACAGCTGCAGACCAGAAGGGTCTTGGGCTGGGTGGAGTTGACCATCTGAGAAGCGTGCGAGGGCGGGGCTGAGGGCGGGGTTTGAGCCTGATTTGGGCGGTGAAGGGGGTACTTTCCCTCCGCTTGAGCTATCCCTGGTCGGCCCCCAAGGCGGGGTTAATGTCACACCACGCCCCTCTAAAGACTAGAACGTCGCCTATTTCTAGCCCAACCAGGGAGGGGGTGCAGGGCTGAGGTCACCGTTGCCGTGGAGACAAAACAGGAAGACACAGCAGCTGGCGGTGCGGGGGCTCCCAGGGGCTATCCTCCTTGACTTAGCTCTAGAATGAACTCTCCAGGGTAGGCCCGAGAATGCCGTTGCCGTAGAAACCTACATGTTTGCGGTTTGTTTTTAGATGGAGTCCCCTTCCCCGCTCCCCCTCGTCCCTAGCTTGGGTACCCACGCCTAGTCTTACCCCTCATTCAATTCTCCCTCTCTCTGCTCCTGTCCTTGTCTATCTGATCCCTAACGCTGACTGGAGAAAAAAAAAAATCATATCAAGGTCGCAGCGTGTTTAGGGCCAGACCTCACAGTTTAACGGAATCTATGGGCTAGGGTCTTGTCTACCTGAAAAAGAAAGGAATTTGGAATGCCAGGCCTAGAGCTTTTAGGAGTTCTGAGCAAGCAACCTTGAATAGCGAGGTTCCACTCCCAAAGAACAAAGACTATATTTCTGTGTTTAGGGGGGTCTTCCTAGACCGGAGTGAGCCAGAGTGGGCCGTGCACTGTAACTGCGGCAAAGGACTGGGCCACGCCTCAGATGATCACAGTCAAGAGAGGCGAAGGGGTGATGAACAGTAGCTAAATTACTGGAAATCTGGGGGGGGGGGTGTCTGAGCGATCAGACGGTTTTCAGAATATATGTGGCTGGTTGTCTGCTGAGCCTCCTGAGTCTAGAAGGGCGAGCTATTTTTGGCTAGCATTCCTGCCTTCAGGAAACAGGGAGGGACTCAGAATCTTTACGAGGATGGGCCTGGAGCCTGGAGTTCTGGATTCTGGGTTCTACCATATGGGAGGGATACGGTTGACCCCGTGGTGCCCCAAGAAGGGAGTGCAAAGCAGGGAAGGGCTTTAGGATTGGGCTTTTTGTGTGTGTCGGATTTGAGGACCTAAAGGATTGGATTGAGCCAAATGGGAAAGGGAGCTGAAGGTCGTGCTGCCGAGGAAGCTGAAGGTCGCGACGCCGGCCCCTTGGGTAAGGCGGGGACCCGGGATACCTGGCTCCCTCCCTCCTAGTCGCTCTCACTCACCCCGCTCTGCAGCGGTCCCGGGTGCGGCCCTGCTCCGCTGCTGCTGGGCGGGGCCTAGTGGCGGCTGCAGCTGCAAGGCTCTTCCCCGCGGCGGCTTCTGGTCGTCTTCCAGGAGGTCTAAGGAGGCTTAGAGGCGCAGCCCTAAAATGGGAGCCAGAAACGTTGCGAAGGGAAGGGTCGGAAGGGGTCCAGGAGCTCAGAACCGCCAGCAACGTGCCCTACGGAGGAGGGAGGAGCTGTAGGGGGGACCTGGGCGCTTGCTTAGGGATTTGCTGAAGTGGGGGTGGGGACCGAGGTCTAGGGAATGGGTAGGTGAAGAGCTGCATACTCACTTTGCATTCCCAAGAAAAGACACAGACCCTCTTCGTCATCCTCTGCCTGCATAAGGGAGGGTTTTAGTTTAGTTTAAACACACACACGTTTACTTATTTTATGTGTTAGAGTGCAAATGTGGAAGTCAGAGGACAACTTGTGGGGTCAGTTTTCTCATGCCATGTAGAATCTGAGGATCAAGCTCAGGTCATCAGTTTGATTAGCAAGTGACTCTATCCACTTGAGGTATCTTGTTGGTCTGTGGAAGGCAGGATTTTGTTTTTTGTTTGTTTTTATTTATATTTTTTAGATTTATTCGTTTTTAATGTGTCTGAGTGTTTTGCCTTCATGTATGTATGTCCACCACGTGCAAACCTGGTCTCTTCAGAGGTCAGAAGAGGGAATCAGATCTCCTAGAACTGAAGTTACATATGGTTGTGAGCCACCTTTGTGGGTGATTGAACCCTCTTCCTTCTACAAGATAAGTGCTCTTAACTGCTGAGCCATCTCTTCAGCCTGCTGAGGAGTTTTTAACAGGTCCAGCATCAGACATTGCACACACGCGCGTGCACACACACGCTCGGAGCATAAACCTATATAGTCTATAAATAACGGGTTGGGTTTCTTATAGATTCTATTTATAAGCCTCATTAGCACTGGGGTTCAGGCTTAGTAATATCTCTCTTCCCCTTCTATCAGTAGCATCTCTCTCCTCCTTCTACTAAGTCACACAACCACGAAATTGGAGGCATCTCAAGTGGTTTACAGAGGTCTTGGTTTCCACAACTTACCATGCCATATCCTGTGGTAGAACTATTTTTTTGTACAGAGATGATTTGTAACAGCCGTGTCTATGTTACCCTCTCGGTATAGTTTGCACACCACTGTACCATACAAGAGCCGGGCAAGGGCCTGAAGATTGAAAGAACACACAAGAGACCTGGGTCATTCGAAAGGAGATCAGCTGAATGCCATTTATTCAAATTTAGGGAAAAC